>NC_139703.1:34920862-35433362 GCF_964188405.1 Protomyctophum parallelum | reverse complement strand
CATGCTCAGTTTTTTTAATTAATACATTTGCAACTATTTGAATAAAGGTTGTAGGCCTACACATCAGTGAAATTAACCACTGGGAAAATCCCTAATTGAGAGAGTGCAAGCCACCACAGCTCATGAAACATATAGGCTGCATGGCTAACAGGGCTTAGTGCTTATATATATATATATATATATATATGGTTCCATTAGCTGGGGACCCCCTGGAACTCCCTCAATGACCCTGGGGGTCCCTGGACCCTACTTTGGGAACCACTGCAGTAGGGGGTGTGTCATCCCCTACAGACTGGAATACTTTACCAAATAACATTAGATCCATCTCAACATTACCAGTTTTCAAGTTTTCCAGTCTTCTTACTTCAAAGTTGTATGTTCTTGCTTTAGGTAAATATACCATTATATCACCATGTTTATACCTTATTTCATTATTTTATTTCGTATTACTATTATCATTACCGATATCAAAACCGATCGCATCGCTCCACAGCCTGGGAGCGCCTGTTGCGCAACATGCGATGCAAAGATCATGTGTTAGACGCCCACCGCGGCCCACCGCGGTGTGTGTGCGTGCATGTGCGTGCATGTGCGGCGTGTGAGCGTGCGCGCGCTAGCGCAAAATAATTAGAGAGAGGGAGGGGGCCGTGACGCCATGTGGGACAACTCAATACATCATCGTCGAGTAGGAAGCTACTCGTTTCTTCAGGAACAGAATTTTCTAGTATTTAACACATTTGTTGCTAGTTAGTTAGTTGCTGCGAGAGTGAGGTCTAGCCAACACCAACTCGGGATTCCTGGATCGCTGCCCTAATTTCCTATCCAACAGGTTCTTGAGCTTGGCAGTGTTGTCAGCCAAGCTGTTATGCTGCAGCACGTCTACATATAATTATTGTACGCTTCTTTCCCCTCCTGGCCTTGCCCTGGGTTTGCTCCAATATTGTCAATTTACTTGCCTCAAGTTCTGGGTGCCTGACGCAGTGCCCTGCCAGCCTCATCCTTGTCTCTCTGACTTTGTCCGTGACCTGTGGTAGGTCCCCATAGAGGTCCACATTTCTGATGCGGTCCATCCATGTGACATTCGTAGCATTCTTGTGTAGACTCCATCCAGGGCTTTTTCCTGTTGTATTGTAAGGGTCCATGTCTCGGCCCTATACAGCAATTACTGACTCCACAGTAGCTATGAACAGCCGCCTCTTAAGGTCTTCTCCCATATCTGATTTCCACACTCTCCTCATCCCGTGCAAGGCTTTCCAGGCAAGTGCTCTCCGAACCTTCAGATCCTGTTCAGTTGAGGCAGTCCAGGCCCGAGTCCCTGACCTGCTCGAGCACCGTCCCATCTGCAGTGGCAATGGGATTGTCCTCGGTGTTGACTCTCTTTGGCTGGGTTTCCCAAACACATATGGTGTAAGACTTGTAGTGATGCACATGCTCAGATGCCCTATAGGCCTCACACAGAAGCCTGTGAACATAGACATTTCGTGCATAGATGTGCCACGCAATGGTAGGCCTCAGGCCTGAAGCCTGATATGGTATAGGCCTCAGGCCTGGTATGGTGGGCCTTTTTTAAGAGCAAAGAGAGCCTACTGTCAGCTCTCCAGCAGTTATTAAATTACATTCAGAATGGTAGACCTGAGGCATACCAGGCCTCAGGCCTGAGGTCTTACCATTGGCGCAGCACATCTATGCACGAAATGTCTATGTTCACAGGCTTCTGTGTGCGGCCTAGAGGGAATCTGAGCATCTGCAGCAGTACAAGTCTTACACCATATGCGTTTGAGAAACCCAGCCTTTACCTTTGTTTTCTTGGCATTGACCTTGATGCTGATCTTCCTGCACTCCTTTTTTTCTACTGCCAGTAGTAGCTCCCTTCCTTTCTCGACTGTATCCGAGATTAGGGCGATGTCGTCTGCATAGTCGAGGTCAGTGACCATGATGGGTGTACTTGCTTGACTTCCTCGGGCCAGAGTGAACCCCAGTGCCTCCTCTCTGCCTTTGATTGCAAGTATCAGTGCATGATCACTACAACGAACAGGATGGGGCAAGAGTGTAACCCTGTAGGACGCCTGCTAGAATCTCAAACAGTGCCATCCAGCGGTATCAGTGTGGTACTTTCGTGCTCATCTGTGCACTAGGGCATTAACGACTTGAGATTTTTCCCAGTCGACTTGTCAGAGAGTAAAGTTGAAGTCATATCGATTTATCGTTTCTGGCGGCGGGGGGGGGTGGGGGGGGACGCGGACGCGGACTCAAATACGGAGCATGTCAAACAAAGCACTGCGCATTCAGTGGCCTCTCCAATATGACACAGTCAGAGTGCATGTATCATCTATATCAGAGGTTCCCAAACACCGGTGCCGGTCCGCGGGACACGTGGCACTGGTATGCAAGAGGGGAATTCTAAGTTTTGCGTCGTTTAAAAATGTCCAATCTTTGGTATCTTTAGCAGCAGCAGCTGTAGGCTATTTTGTGACGATCGCGTTAATGAAACCAAACGCTACACGCGGTTCCGGTACAGGATTATTATTTCATGTGAGTCATGTCAAAATGAAAAGATGATGTTATCCAGGTAAAGTAGTGGTATTGGCACACAGCGCAGCAGCAGTGCAGCACACAATAAGAGATAGATATAACGTTATTATTCTTCTCCTCCTCCTCCTCCTCCTCCTCCTCCTCCTCCTCCTCCTCCTCCTCCAACAACTCGATAACATTCTCATGTTAGTTTGTTACTCATTTTCTGAGCCATGCAAATAAACAACAACCCGCACTGACCGGAGACGGAGAGGTTCATGTGCCCTGCGGCGCGCGTAAAGCTTAGCCAGAAACAGACAGTCATTGCGTCAGCATGAATGCAGCCTCGGGAACCCAGACGTTATATTTCCAGCACGGAGGTGAGGGGGATATCGTTTGGGGGTAACGTTTGCGTGCTTCTGTTACTTCTCTGACACAGCGCTGCAGTTCAAACAGACTTCAGCCAGTCTCAATAGTGGGACACCGCGCGCTGAGAGCCACATAGCCTACACAGCTGCATTTGGTTTTTAATTAAGGGCGCGTTCTGAATGCAATGAAAAAAGAAAAAAAAAAAAAAAAAAAAAGCTCAACTTTCGACTTGCGCTGCTGCGAGTCGACTCGTGATAATTTATCGATAAATCGATTTTTTGATGAATGCCCTACTGTGCACACACACACACACACACACACACACACACACACACTCACTGCTAACTCCATCGCGTCGCTCCTGCTGAGCAATGGCCGCTTCCCCAACGCAGACAAGGACTTTACTCGAACAACATCAGCAAGAGTCCACGAGCTGCTCAGGGCTCCAGGGTGCGATTCCAACCTATCCATCAACTTCCCTAAGCAAAAAGTAGATCTGGCCATAAAACGTCTCAAGACTGGTAAGGCACCAGGCATAGACGACATCCACCCGGAGTACATGAAACACCAAGGCAAGAAGGCAACTGACTGGCTCCGTTCCTTCCTCTCTGCATGCCTCCAATGCTCAAAGCTGCCCAAGATCTGGCGCCGTGCCAAGGTGATTGCCCTGCCGAAGCCAAACAAGCCGAGCGACGACCCGAAGGGATACCGGCCCATCTCCCTCCTGTGCGTACCCTTCAAGCTGCTGGAACGCCTCATCCTGGCACGCCTCACCCCAGTGATCGACCCCCAGCTCCCCAAAGAACAAGCTGGCTTCCGAAGCGGTATGTCAACAACAGACCAGGTGACCCTTCTGTGTCACGACATAGAAGACAGCTTCCAGGCAGGAGAGAAGGCTGGTGCCGTCTTCTTGGACCTCACAGCGGCCTACGACACTGTCTGGCTGCGTGGGCTACACATGAAGCTTCTGGAGACCATCCCAGACAAGCACATGGTGAGCTTCATCATGGAGATGCTGAGCAACCGCAGCTTTCGGCTCCACACCAGCAACGGCCAAATCAGTAGGGTGAGAAGGCTCAGGAACGGCGTCCCGCAGGGCTCGGTGCTGGCACCGATTTTATTCAACATCTACATCCACGACCTACCCCTAACAACATCAAGGAAGTATGGCTACGCAGATGACCTGGCAATTTTGCTCAGCAAACTAACCTGGGAAGCAATAGAGGAAGGCCTCTCTGAGGACATGAACATCCTGTCTTCATACCTGAAGGACTGGCGCCTGAAGCTCAGTGTAGAGAAGACTGTGGCAACAATGTTCCACCTCTACAACAGGGAAGCAACCCGTGAAATCAACATCATGGTTGACAACGCCCGGCTAGAGCCCCAGTCCTCCCCGACATACCTTGGAGTGAAGCTCGACAGAACTCTGTCCTTTAAGCAACACCTGGACAGCGTCAAGGGAAAGACCACCGCCCGTGCAGCACTGATAAGGCGTCTAGCTGGCACAACATGGGGAGCGTCCACGAAGACGCTGTGCATCTCCACCGAGGCCCTGGTGTTCCCCACCGCTGAGTACTGTGCCTCAGTCTGGAGCCGTAGCCCTCATGTCCAAAAACTGGACGCTGCCCTCAACAGCGCCCTACGGACTGTCTCTGGATGCTTACGAGCCACTCCAACCAACCAACTGCCAGTCCTTGCTGGAATCGCCCCCACAGAGGTCAGGCGAGAAGCAGCCACACTGGCCCTTGCTCGCAAGGCTCAGCTGAGCGAAGCCCACCTCCTCCACAAGGTCGTCACAGAGACACCACAGCGCATGCGTCTCAAGTCCCGGCGGCCTTTTGCCACACAGGCCCAGGAACTGCTCCGTACAACACCAGCCGACACCTCCAAGGCTTCCTGGGTGAAGGTAAGATGGAGGGACCAGTGGAAGGCAGCAGAACCATCCAGGCTTCACCACTACATCGAGGATCCCACAGATGTTCCTGGCCAGCACCTCCCCCGCAAGAAGTGGACAACCCTCAACCGCCTGAGGACGGGTGTTGGATGCTTTGGTGCATCCATGCAGAAGTGGGGTCTCACAGACAGTGCCCACTGCGAATGTGGGGACCCATTACAGACTGTTGAACATGTGCTGACCAGCTGCCCTATATATACCGGCCACCGAATGGCGACCGTGGGCTAATTGACCTAGACAATGACACACTGGACTGGCTTGCTGCAACGGAGCTGAAGGTCTAAGAACATACGACAGAAGAAGACACACACACACACACACACAGACAGATATACATCTGCGCACGCACGCACAAACACACAGACAGACATACACACAATTTGGTCCTCATTCACAACGGCGTTTACGCTCATAACGTTACGGCATTTACGTGGATTCCCACATTAATTTGGAATGGCCGTGAACTTACGCTTACGTTGGTTGGTCGGAAACTCCGCAAAATCCTCCGCCACCTCTGTAGGTGGTGTATAGAAGGCACGCGTGCGTAGATTTATTCAGAAGGCTTTGGTCTTCATGCTGAATCAATAAATAGTCCCCAAATCTCAGATAAAATGTAGGCATGTGTCCCCAACATTGGTCAGCACATAAAAAATGATAGCCTATATAAAAGCCAAGTATCACTTGCCTAAATGCATGCATTCTAGAGGCAAGTTAGCCTAGAGTCCCATACAGAAACAGAGAAACTGCCCCGCAAGCTCGACACCTTTTTATTTATTTATTAGGATATTTCTAGCCCTGATACATGACTGCCATGATGATTATCATGACAGTCATGACGTAACTGCACCCTGTTTTTTGCGCTCGCTACATTTACAACTTTTACGTATATATAAACATTCGGAATTCAAATATAAAGTACTCACAATTTGTCCCACGGGTGTTAGTTAGCTGCTGCTCCAGCGATTATAATTGCTGCATCCCGCGTTGTTTAATAAAAATCTGAGCGCCCCGGCTACTTTTTTCAAACGGGGTTCGTTTGGGAAATCCACAGTTGCACACCGGGAGGGCACTCGCCTATTAGTCTGTATTGGCAGGGCGGTCAGCGTACCTATATCGAACACACCGAGTGCCACCCTCCTCCCGACCGATAGGGGCGCGTAATTGAAAGCCAATGGCAAAATAACAACTCGGATAAAAATGCTTTTTATTAAACAACGCGGGATGCAGCAATTCTAATCGCTGGAGCAGCTAACACCCGTGGGACAAAGTGTGAGTACTTTATATTTTAATTCCGAATGTTTATATATAAGTAAAAGTTGCAAATGTAGCGAGCGCAAAAAACAGGGTGCAGTTAAGCCTTGACTCTCGTATGAATACGAGAGTATCGTATGAATACGAGAGTCAAGAACCAGGGCTAGGATATTTCTATCATGCGCGATTGGGGCTGCTCAATCGGCAGCCTTCTACTCGAAGTGCAACGGTTGTGAGCTTGTAGATAGGCTCTCGCGGACTCGCGCTGCATGTTAAAAAACAAACTCACAAGAACATAGGCTTATCTGCATTCTGCACTGTACGAATCCAACATTGTTTAGTGTAGTAAGGCCTTTTGAAATTGTTTTGTTACGGAGCTCCTTGAGTCAGTTGACTGTCGGTGTGTGTGTGTGTGGGGGGTGTGTGTGTGTGGGGGGGGGGGGTCAGACAGCAGTGTGCTGCCGATCCGATTCACATTGGAAAAAATACTTAAAATAGAAGACCACATTAGCCTAATGAATGGCATCAGCGTGTTTGAAAGTCGGCCAGTCATATCATAGTTTTAAGCCAGCTCACCTCCACTCGCGCTTGTTCACAAACATGACGGACAGACAGACAGACAGAAAAGGAAGGCTATATATCTGCCTCCATTTGCGTCGTGGTATTAATTTATAATAATGTATATTGATATTGATCACATGGGTGCCACACACAGAATAGTTTAACTCTTACTATTTGGTGAAAACTCACTGGATAAACTCACTGGATTATAATTTCTTCAGACAAGAGGATCCCAGGCCTACGAGGTAGGCCTATAATTATTAACTTATGAATGTATACTGTTCTTTATCGCGCAAACCGACAGTGTCGAGGGCCCATGCCCCCTCCCTCTCTCTCTCTCTCTCTAGCTCTCTCTCAAAAGACGACTTAATTCCCCGCATGGATCAATGCAGGCTGCATTGACATTATATCCAATATTTTTATCAGAGCTGCATTATGCAGCTCTGATAAAAAATATCCGATATATGTTTTACCTCTGCAAAGGTGTGAGTGAGCACCCGCCTTGGTCCCGAACTTAATTAAATAAATTATAATTATATTGCTTCAGTGGAGCACGCACCGTTGTAAACTTCCTTTCCTTTAGTGTCCTTTGATGGATTGATGTCAGTTTGTACATATATAGCCTACAGTGGTAATATACAATGGTGCAAAAACGACATAACATAAAAGCCCTAACTTGTTTGTGGTCCTGCTCCTACATGATTGTGTAGAATTATTAAATTAATAGAGTGCGGGCTATATTCATAGCAGTGACCGCGACTGTGATTTCTTTCCAGCAATCATTTTTATTGTAATTTGTGAAGCCACTAGTCTGCGGCTGCAAAGCCTTTTTTCTTTTATCTCAGACAAACTGCTGTCTGCTGAGTCATGCTTGAAGCCTTTTATGGTGCGGTATTGGGCGTGGATCAATGCAGATGAGGTTGTCGGGTGATTTTCCGATCACTTTGCACCCGTTGCATTCAGTATGACATACACCTGCGATACGCCTGCGCACCTGTGGTACACAGCACTCTTTGAATTGCTGCACGGCGAAAATTCGTAGCTTGATCGGATGGATAAATGCGATATCTGTTTACGCCTCCGTTACACTGTGGCGTATGTCTCTTTTGTGAATTCAAAAAATCCATTTAGTGACTCAAAAATCCATCTTCTGACGTTGCACGGCATGAATTTAATACACGTGCTTCACATTTACAACCTTACAACCCTACAAACCCTCCCGCGCACTCAGATCAGCCAACGCAGGGAAGCTGGAAGTACCCTCACTAAAAACGCCGGGACAACGCTCCACACGTCCCAAACTCTTCTCCCTTCTGGCTCCAAAACTGTGGAATGCACTTCCCATTGCAGTCAGAACTGCAGCATCACTCCCAATCTTCCGCCGTAGCCTGAAAACCCACCTTTTCAGACTCCATCATGGCCCATAGCACTTACCCTACCCCCTTAGATAGCATTTATGTTGCCTTAGATAGCATTTGATACAGACTTATAGCATGTTATGTAGACAGCACTATAATTGTACTGTATTTAGTCATAGCACACCATAGTACATATGTATAGCATAGTAGTAAATATGTATAGTTTATATGTATATATAGTATTATATGTATAGTGTATGTATAGTTTCATTATATGTATGTATAGTTTCATTATATAGATATTCCACTGTTACTTTCTTAGCTTACGCATGTTTCATGATAAATGCTTTTATGTGATGTATTCCCATGCTTTTGTTCTTGCTTAAATGTAAGTCGCTCTGGATTAAGAGCGTCTGCTAAATGCCTAAATTGTAAATTGTCTTGCTGGAGTCCTAGATAAGAATATTGAAAGGTGGTAATTTTCATAGTGGGGAGCAGTGGAAACTACAAAGGTCAAATTAGGTTTTTAACCTCAATTACACAGTTTTCTTTTACAAAGGGGGCAAAAGGTCAAAGCCACACGGAGGAGTTTCATTTTCAGAGTAGCCAGAGGTGTTTTTGATCAGATAAAATCTCTCTCTCTCTCTCTCTCTCCCTCGTCAGTCTGGTCTCCCTGACTCCCATGGTTCCCTTCACCAGGGGGCCACCTGACACAAAGGCAGTACTTGAATGACACACAGATCAATCCCTGGACTGCTGTGTGTGCCATGTTTACAGATGGCCTGAGGCACTGCTGCTTCTCTGAGACAATGCATGGTTGGCTGAATTCCTAGTTTGTCTTATGTTGCCAATCGGGACATATCTTCTCTTGTCAAAGAACAAAACTGTGATTTCTGAGCCTATTGTATTATAGCCAAAGGCAGCCTAACCACTCTTGTATATGCGCGTGACATCATCATCATCATCATACCCGGAAGTTATGCGGGAACGCACTACTGAGTGGGAAAAAAAACTATACTTTTCTGGCCTTGATAGCCCATACATCCAAACAGAAATGTCCTAAATGCATAAAACTTGCTTTATGCATTTGACGTCGACTCCCACAGATGGTCCATGCCGGGGGTTTCCGGTACTGTTCCAGAGGGGAGGCGGGACCACTCCAGCAGATTCATCCGTTATCACTGTATTAAATATACAAAATCAACCGTTTATCAGGACGTTGGAATATGGCTAATATGGCCAAACTGGCATACAAGACATTGTGGTGTTTGGCTGTGTTCACCCGGACTGCACGCATGCCGGGTGCGGTGCAGACATAGCCTGGTCAAGGACTCCCCCTGCTGAACGTGTAATTTCCAACTCTATTGTCGGGGCATGGAAACTAGGGGCTACTCGCTCGACGGTGCCTCACGTTGCTCAAGGCCACCAGACACGGACGGCGTCATTGACCCAAAAAGCAAACACTCCCATAGTTTCAGTTCCGGATTTTCCTGCAGTATGTTGATTATCACATACTGGGGGTATTTCTAAGGTGCTGATCACGAACATTCGGGTGATAACATCCGCAGCGGGTGACCACTCAGCCTGCGTCTTGGGGAAGGTCATGTATATTCATGGAGGATGGAACCAGACTATATACACACTATTGGAGGATGGAACAATACTATGCCATACCATGACAATTACAAGTTGGACACCACCACAATGATCTGGTCTTTAATTAAATCCAGAGGAACTCCACCCCCTAATTCATCAGATCATTCTGCCACCATCATTGAGACAAAGATGTTTGTATTCGGGGGATGACGTGGGCGTGGACGGCCCCACTACAACACCATCAGAGTGTTTGACACATAGACCAGCTTTTGGCTATGAACACACCTACTGTACAACTTCTTCCAGCCTTTACTTTTGTATATTATCTAAGGAGAGTGCATTCTCTCCACCGCATACAGACTAAAAATTACTTAGGCAAAACTGAGAAGTTCTGGTGTAGACAGATGGATGAGGAGGCATAGGCAGGCAGAGAGATGTTTCGGAGTTCGGTTTTATTTGCAGAGTACAGTAGAATACAGCAGAAGACAAGCAGGAGCCTGGATGGCTGACCACCGTGGTGGCCAGCCCAACTGAACGAACACCATCCTTACATTGAGTCAGAATATATAGGTACATGCACAGTGCTGAGGGACAGGCAGTTATTTAGGGAACCTCCTTGAAGGGACACCCACATGATTGACACCTTAACCTGCAGCTTTTGTTGGAAATAGCCCCTATGCTATCTTTATGATAGATCAATATTGGCCTGGAAACCCTGCTGAGACTCTGCTAGCCTAGGTGTCATGACATAATGTTTAAGCAGATGGTCTGCAACTGACTATAGAAAGATCATGAAGCTTGCACTTAATTTAGACTATCCCATAAATGTGAAATAGCAGAAAACATGGTCAGTGTGGTTCATCAAATATTCTTCATTACCTACAATGGAGAGCTGTACATATTTGGTGGCAGGAAATGGTACCAGGATGTTGTTATGATGTATGATGAGAGTGCCCCTCACTTCACACGGGTGTGATTTTCATATAAGAATGTAAAATATTATAGTGTAAAGATTTAAATTGTATTCATTCCATCATGGATACAATGTAAACAGAGAGCCTGACTCCCAGTCTTGTGACAGTAAAAGCGTGTCTGTTATGTGGTAGCAAAATTAACGTGCGTGCGTGCGTGCGTGCGTTTGTGCGAGTGTGTGTGTGTGTGTGTGTGTTGTAAAGCATCCAGTAACACCTGCTCTTCAGAGGAGGAGTCTTCCAAGGTCAGGGATAAATCAACACAGATTACACAGCTGCCAAAACCTATTACTGTACCACCGTGTAATACAGGCCTAGCCCAATGGGGCGCACACACGCACGCACTTACGCACGCACGCACGCACGCACTTACGCACGCACACGCACGCATTATATGAGAACACACATGCACAAGTCAAAACAAACATTATACTCATCATTCACACACACATCACAACAAACACATTCACACACGTACGCACGCACGCACATACGTACGCACGCACGCACGCATGCACACACACACGCACGCTTAGGTTATAGGCCTAGAGTCATTAGCAAGGTTATAGGACTAGTCTTTAGGTTTTAGGACTAGTCATTAGGTTATAGGACTAGTCTTTAGGTTATAGGACTAGTCATTAGGTTATAGGACTAGTCTTTAGGTTTTAGGACTAGTCATTAGGTTATAGGACTAGTCTTTAGGTTATAGGACTAGTCTTTAGGTTATAGGACTATAGTTGTTAGGTTATAGGACTAGTCATTAGGTTATAGGACTAGTCATTAGGTTATAGGACTAGTCTTTAGGTTTTAGGACTAGTCATTAGGTTATAGGACTAGTCAGTAGCCATTCTTCTTGTTCTAACCTTAACTTACATGTAACTCAATGATTGTATCATTGATTGTGTGTGTGTGTGTGTGTGTGTGTGTGTGTGTGTGTGTGTGTGTGTGTGTGTGTGTGTGTGTGTGTGTGCGCGCGCGCGCATGTTTGTGTGCATCCTCACATTATGTTAGAATGGTCCGATCCATAATGATTAGATCATTCTGTTCAAGTAATGAGCTGACCTCTCATACAATAAATGTTATAGCACACACACACACACACACACACACCCTCTCACACACACACACACACACACAACCACGTACCAACCTCTAAATGCCTATAATCCTGAACCTAACATGATTTTAATCCAAACATACGTTAATTTTATATTTGTTTGACAACACGCACGCACGCACGCACGCACGCACGCACGCACGCACGCACGCACGCACGCACGCACGCACGCACGCACGCACGCACGCACGCACGCACGCACGCACGCACGCACGCACGCACGCACGCACGCACGCACGCACACACACACACACACACACACACACACACACACACACACACACACACACAGTGGGCACCCTTGTCATTATGCATCTGAAATGTTGTCAAGCATGGGTCAAGGGTCATATTGCAGTATATAATAGCTTTTTCATTGACAATTCATAATGTCAGTGGAAATTAACCTGTCATTTAAAGGACAAATATTCACAACACAGGGTTGGTAATGGAAAGAAAAGGCTATACGGTATCATTGCTTAAAGGTTTCCAATCCATAATCTCACATTTAAAAGTACATAGTGCATGTAGTCAATGATGCGGAACACTTCCCATTTAGACCTGGGAACGATTCTACAAATGTCTTCTAAAAATGTCTGAAAAACCCTATGTTTCTATGTCAGTCGTTCTCAAACATTTTCATGTCAAGGACCCCCAAGATTATAATGTAATTGGCTGCGGACCCCCCATCTGGAAATATGTTGTTCCAGGGACCCATTAGAAGCAAAGATTTGAGTTGAAAACGTTAATAAAATAATATATATTCAAAGATTTGCACTACATGTTCACGATTTTTCAAAAATAGCAGACCTATTGTACAAGCTCGTATAGCGCGGCACGCTACGAGCTTGTAGATCTGCTAGCTTTCAATAGCTAAAGTGTAACATAATGTTCCCGCCCAGAATGGGTTAAAAGCACAGATATTCTTCTGTATTCAAATCCACTGGCACAAAATAATCAAAAATTATAAATAATACATTTTCTTTTTCTTTTTTTAATAATAATTTAACAATAATTGTGCCCAGGTGTGAGGAAGAAAAATTACATAGGCTTGAAGTTCACAATTGATTAAATGTTTATGTGAACATAATGAATAGAAAAGTAAATATCCACAGAGCTTATAAAAATGTGTGGAATAAACAAACAAAACAAATGAATAAATATAGCAGCAAGCAGCGATAAGATGGGGGCCAATCAATACGAAAAATCTTTTGTTTATATACGGCAGTTAGCGGTGTTGTTTTCATTGACTAAGACGAAGACGAAACATGTTCATCGACTACCTTTTTCCACTGACGAAAACTAAATGGAAACTAAATGAAAACTAAGCTATGATGACTAAAACTGACTGTCAAGTTGTGTCAACAAATAAAATGTTATAGGAAGAGACTAGTGGACAATATATCCAGTATAAGTCATTTTACACTTGGTTGCATGCTGAAAATAGCAGATCTACAAGCTTGTAGATCTGCTATTTTCAGCAAAAATCTAAAACCACGACGGCATCAAGGCCCTCCAAAACACATTTTTCCAAAATCATAGGATATTTAGTTGACTAAAACTAGACTAACACTAAGACATTGTGACTAAAACTATTCAAGAGACTATGACTAAAACTAAAATCTAAATTTGCTGCCAAAAACAACACTGTATTTCAGTAGCAACAACTACTAACACCATGAAGATACATGATGGCGCACTAATGCATGCACGCATGAATGTTATGTGCTTGTGAACAAATTAATGCATGTGTGTGTACATTGACTCATAAACATCCATATGCACAAATGCACACAGACACACTTACTGGACTCTACACTATACGATATGCACGCACACACGCACGCACGCACGCAAGACATACTGCAGTAGCTCCAATGATGGTAGTTTGAAATTTGCTGCCCTCTGCTGAAACAACACGTCCATTCTCATCTTCCTTAAGACATGAATTCATAGCAGAGAACACAAAAAACACGGGTAATTTTCATAATGTTGCTGATGTCTGAGGTGGGTGGGTCTTCAGTACCTTCATGACGCTCAGTGACATCATAGAAGGTAGCTTGTTTGATTTTCCTGCCCACATCCCTGTTTTTTTCTACAGGCAGGTGTTTGGGTGAATTTCACTCGTGTTTAGTGATAGTGTGATAGAGAAAAATACCATACACGCACAATAGACTTTTGTTTTATTTAAAAAAAAATCTTCACTGTGGACCATTCACACATGTCCCAGGAATGCGTGGACAAGAGAAGTTCCCAGCTTTCTTTTCTACCCTTTTATTTAGAAATATTTTTTTAAATAATAATAGTTTTTCACGATTGTCAACACTGAGGAAGGCCGACTAGGCCGAAACGCGTACGTTGTTGTCATTCTATTAGGCATCATGGAACCTTGCACCTATTATCTCTCTAACCTGGAGTTAGTCTGCCTCGGCAGTACTCTTCTCTTCTCATGTTATTATCCCTGTACATACTGCCGTTGGCAGAACTTATTACCAATCACGGAGTCCATTTTCATTTCTATGCTGATGATACCCAACTATATCTTTCTGTAGCTCCAGATGATCCCTGTGCTTTAGACCCGTTGTTGACCTGTCTGTCTAGCATCAAATGCTGGATGAGTGAGAACTTTCTCAAGCTAAATGAGGATAAGACAGAAGTTCTCATAATCGGTTCTAGTGAGCAGAAATAATCAATATTAAGCAGACTTGGCAACCTGACTGTAGAAAGTAACGGTACAGTAAAGAACTTGGGGGTCATTATTGATTCTGAATTTAATTTTAATTCACACATTAATCATATTACCAAGATTGCCTTTTTTCACCTTAGAAATATTGCACGAATCAGAGCCTATCTGTTATTGGACGATGCAAAAACGCTAATCCACGCCTTTGTTTTTTCTCGGCTTGATTACTGCAATGCACTTTTTTCTGGACTGCCTAAGAAAACAACTGACAGATTACAACTGTCAGTTGTAATCAAAGTTACAACCAAAATGCAGCAGCCAGAGTTTTAACTAAAACTAAGATGAGAGAACATACCGTATTACTCCAGTTTTAGCTTCACTGGCTTCCGGTTGTTTTTAGGATTGATTTTAAAATAATATTACTTGTTTATAAAGCTCTCAATGGTCTCGCACCTTTATACCTACATGACTGCCTGCCTAAATATGTCCCAAACCCCCCCCTAAGGTCTTCCACTGCTGGCCTGCTTGCTTTGCCTAAAAATATGGCAACTAAAATATGCGGGGAAGCTTTTTGCTTCTACGGGCCGACGGCGTGGAACCAACTCCCACTGTACCTTCGACAGGCAGCCTCTGTAGACATTTTTAAAGCAAAGCTCAAGACCCAGTTCTACACTCTTGCTTTTAATTGAACTTGTATTGAATTACTGCTATTGTTTTTTAATTTTTATGCTCTGTAAAGCACTTTGAGCTGCCTTTCATGTCATGTCTTGTATGGTGCTATACAAATAAAATGTTACTATTATTATTTTATTAATAAAGAAGAGTAGGCTACCTCAAGTTGCTGTACTTCAATATATTTGGATGAGAAATATTTTTTATGGAATATTTTACATTGGGTAAAATATACCCGTGTTTAGTGATGGTGTAAGAAAGGGTGAACTACATTCAACCTGGCCATTATCGGTGACTTTTTATTTCATTTTATTGTTAATAATTATGTATTCATGTATTTTTTTATGTGAGGGGGAGTGAAAGGACCTGCATTTTCATTCTAAAGTTAACCACAGCCTTGCCCCATAAAAGTGCAACAAAACCAAAACATCAACGAGCACATCTAGCCCCCAACACACCACATTGGTGTTGTAAGTATTGTTATACTTTAGTTATTGAAAAATAGCAGATCTACAAGCTCATAGCGCGGCACTGAGCTTGGCGGGCCAAATACACATATTTTTGGGGGTCCTTGACATTAAATTGTTTGAGAACCACTGATACAGAAACATGAGGTATTTCAGAAAACTGTCATGATTTAGAAGACATTTTTTAAATATCGGCGTCAGGCCTAAATGGGTTAAAGTGTTTAATCTCTCCATCTTCACCCCCCGTTTCCCCTGCTTTCTGTTTTCATTCATGCCCCCCCCCCCACACACACACACACACACCCCTCCCTCTCCATCTCGTCTCTATACCTCAACCACCTCCCTGCCTGTCTCTGCCTGAGGGCTGCTCATCAGTGCTGCTTCATGTCATTTGCATGGCATTAGAGCACAGCACGCGCACACACACAGACCGCGCATGCGCCCACGCAAACACACTGAGCACCTAACACATAAGGTCACAGATGATGATGCACACACACACACACACACACACACACACACACACACACACACACACACACACACACACACACAAATATGTATGAATGTATGAAGGTTCATTATTCGTTGCTTCTCCACGTCACTCTCATACGCAATCATGCACGCACACACATGCACGCGCACACACCCACGCGCACATGCACTCACACACAGAGGAAGGCAGCCATCAGACACTATCATTACCACTGCCCACATTATATACAGTAGAGATTAATCCATGGAGCGGTGCCCTGTGGGCCAGGTGTAGGCCAGGTGTAGGGTGGTGCCCTGTAGGCCAGGTGTAGGGTGGTGCCCTGTAGGCCAGGTGTAGGCCAGGTGTAGGTCAGGTGTAGGTCAGGTGTAGGGTGGTGCCCTGTAGGCCAGGTGTAGGCCAGGTGTAGGGTGGTGCCCTGTAGGACAGGTGTAGGCCAGGTGTAGGTCAGGTGTAGGGTGGTGCCCTGTAGGACAGGTGTAGGCCAGGTGTAGGCCAGGTGTAGGTCAGGTGTAGGGTGGTGCCCTGTAGGCCAGGTGTAGGCCAGGTGTAGGGTGGTGCCCTGTAGGCCAGGTGTAGGCCAGGTGTAGGTCAGGTGTAGGGTGGTGCCCTGTAGGCCAGGTGTAGGCCAGGTGTAGGGCGGTGCCCTGTAGGCCAGGTGTAGGTCAGGTGTAGGTCAGGTGTAGGGAAGGTGTAGGGCAGGTGTAGGTCAGGTGTAGGTCAGGTGTAGGGTGGTGCCCTGTAGGCCAGGTGTATAGGGCGGTGCCCTGTAGGCCAGGTGTAGGTCAGGTGTAGGGCAGGTGTAAGTCAGGTGTAGGGCAAGTGTAGGGCGGTGCCCTGTAGGCCAGGTGTAGGGCGGTGCCCTGTAGGCCAGGTGTAGGTCAGGTGTAGGTCAGGTGTAGGGCAGGTGAAGGGCAGGTGTAGGGCAGGTGTAGGGCAGGTGTAGGGAAGGTGTAGGGCAGGTGTAGGGCGGTGCCCTGTAGGCCAGGTGTAGGGCAGGTGTAGGGCAGGTGTAGGGCGGTGCCCTGTAGGCCAGGTGTAGGGCGGTGCCCTGTAGTCCAGGTGTAGGGCAGGTGTAGGGCAGGTGTAGGGCAGGTGTAGGGCGGTGCCCTGTAGGCCAGGTGTAGGGCGGTGCCCTGTAGTCCAGGTGTAGGGCGGTGCCCTGTAGGCCAGGTGTAGGGCAGGTGTAGGGCAGGTGTAGGGCGGTGCCCTGTAGGCCAGGTGTAGGGCAGGTGTAGGGCAGGTGTAGGGCGGTGCCCTGTAGTCCAGGTGTAGGGCGGTGCCCTGTAGGCCAGGTGTAGGGCAGGTGTAGGGCAGGTGTAGGGCGGTGCCCTGTAGGCCAGGTGTAGGGCAGGTGTAGGGCAGGTGTAGGGCGGTGCCCTGTAGGCCAGGTGTAGGGCGGTGCCCTGTAGTCCAGGTGTAGGGCAGGTGTAGGGCAGGTGTAGGGCAGGTGTAGGGCGGTGCCCTGTAGGCCAGGTGTAGGGCGGTGCCCTGTAGTCCAGGTGTAGGGCGGTGCCCTGTAGGCCAGGTGTAGGGCAGGTGTAGGGCAGGTGTAGGCGGTGCCCTGTAGGCCAGGTGTAGGCCAGGTGTAGGGCAGGTGAAGGGCAGGTGTAGGGCAGGTGTAGGGCAGGTGTAGGGCAGGTGTAGGGCAGGTGTAGGCGGTGCCCTGTAGGCCAGGTGTAGGCCAGGTGTAGGGCAGGTGAAGGGCAGGTGTAGGGCAGGTGTAGGGCAGGTGTAGGGCAGGTGTAGGGCAGGTGTAGGCGGTGCCCTGTAGTCCAGGTGTAGGGCGGTGCCCTGTAGGCCAGGTGTAGGCAATCAAAACTGAGGCGTCAAGCTGCTTCACCACTTTTCAACCTATCTTCATATAATTAGTCCTCACTAATTCATGATAAAATAACACAAATTTTGTTCTACTCGGTCTGTGTTCATTTAGCAGATTAAAAAAATGTTTTAAAATGTTTAGATTTTTATTATTGTGATAATGATGGCTTCCATCGTGAAAACGATTGTTCGCATTGTAACTTTTCATGAATAATAGCCTGCAGTTTCTATTAGCTTGGATTCCCCATCGATGATGTCACTGGTGGACGGGTTTCTGAACGGCCCACAGCTCTCCTATGAGACACAGACCGAGTAGACAAACAAATGTGGCATTTTATCATGAAAGGGCCTTTCTCCCTAACCTGACGCTGCCAGATCCAAGAAGCTTGCTACACAAATTTGTTTCACAGCTTATTGGGATCTGGGATCGCGGAAGCAAATTTGATGACGGGGCTGTTCCTTTTTTTCAAGATACTTGGTAGATGATTGGATGGGACCGTCTGTCTATCACCGTGTGGGCGTGCAAACACAACCAATCATATTGACGTGTCTATATAGCTTCACGTCTGGTTTCGCACATATCCCGCCCTTAGCTCACGCTGATTGGTCCGGTACGGAACGGATTTTTGTCAGCTCAACTGCCTGAGAGATCCCAGATGAGTGTTGTGTTGGGGAACATGGTTACCCAATACCGCCCTCATCTGGCAGCGTCAGGTTACTTTCTCCCCACCCTTCTCCCTTTGTTTATATTGTGTTTAGTATCCATGATGGCCGCAGCACCAGGAGGGGGTGGGGCGGAGGTGAGCGGTTGGGGTCAACATATGCCCTTACTGGGCTGCGCTCACACATAAAGACACCTGTCTTGCGTTTGTTTTGTGTCTGTGTTTAATGGTCGCTCCAATGCATTTCCAATGGATGCCCATATGGTTTGACCAAACATTTTGTTTGATGGGGGGGCAGAACACATCCATCAAAGCTGTGTTAATAATAATAATCTTTATTGTCCCGAAGGATATTTGTCTTCACAATCTGTTCAACACCCACATCAAAAACAACACAGAGCACATAACACCAAGACAATACAAAAAACAAAAACAAAACATGAGGTCCCCACTGTGTACAAAACCATCCTATCGGCGGGGCAGTTTGTTTAATGCCGCGATGGCTGAGGGGACAAAACTCCTACTAAAACGGACCTTTTTTTATGGTTCTGTATCTTTGTCCAGATGGCATGAGGTTAAAGAAGCGATACAGATACAGTAATTTGATATCGAGAGTGCTAGTCGTGTTTCATATCAGAAAGTGTGGGTGTAGGAAGTCTGATGATTTTGGAAGCAATACGGGTGATACTGAAAAGTTTGTTCCTATTAGGCATAGATAGTTGTCAGTGCACCACTGTGTGAAATGAGAAATGGTATTCTGATAGACTGTAATAGAGTTATTGTCATGGAGCAGTCCGATAATGGCAGTGGCATCAGAGTGTTAAGAACTTCAGACACAAGTCAGGTGTCAGACACAAGGCAAGTGTCTTGAATGCAGCCCAGTAAGGGCATATGTCGACCCCGCCCGCTCACCTCCGCCCCACCCTCTCCTGGTGCTGCGGTCATCTTGGATCTCTGTCTGTCTGTCTGTCTGTCTGTCTGTCTGTCTGTCTGTCTGTCTGTCTGTCTGTCTGTCTGTCTGTCTGTCTGTCTGTCTGTCTGTCTGTCTGTCTGTCTGTCTGTCTGTGTCTCTCTCTCTCTCTCTCTCTCTCTCTCTCTCTCTCTCTCTCTTCATATTTAGGGCTTGTGAGTCAACTGATCCATGGGTCCTTTTTCTGAGTCCACCGTTAAGTAGTGTATCAAAGCGTTCAAAATTGAATCTAGATCAGCCGTGAGATGTTCATGAAAAAATAAATTTATTATCTCCTATAATGCCAGATCAAGACAAGGCATCGCCTCCAAGCCAAACAAACTAAGGCTGCGCTTTGAAGCATGACAAAAAGGATGTGCGTGGGCGTGCACACAGAGGCACATGCACGCACGCACGCACACGCACTCACAGGGGTGCCCATACCCGAGGGGTTCCATCAAATCTGCACAAGAGTGATATGTCTGCACGGCTGTCTTTTAACGAAACAATCTAATAAAAGCTGCAGAATTATCTGGAAGATATACTTTAGTGGTGGAAAAAGTTCTCACATGTTCAATGTAGAACTCTGCTACTCAGTCCAGAATTCAACATTTACTTGAGTGAAAAGTATAGTTTTATTTACTTGCTTAAAAGTAAATAAAAATTGAAAATGTATAGGTAGGGTTATGAGGCATTACGCCAGGTGAAGGAGTTCAAGTATCTCGGGACGGAGAAGGAGATCAGCCGGGGAATCGGAGCGACAGGGGCGGTATTGCAGTCGCTGTACCGCACTGTTGTGAGCTGAGCCAGAAGGCAAAGCTTTCTGTTTACCGAGCAATCTTCGTTCCTACTCTCACCTATGGTCATGAAGTGTGGGTCGCGAATACAAGCTGTGTGAAGTTCAGTCACACGAGACTCGGAGTAAAGCCGCTGCTCCTTCGCCTTAGGTGGTTCGGGCATCTGGTTCGGATGCCTCTCGGGCGTCTCCCTAGGGAGGTCCTCGAGGCACGTCCCACTGGCAGGAGACCCCGGGGCAGACCAAGGCGCAGTTGGAGCACACACATCGACTCAATGGCCTTGGAACGTCTCGGAATCCCCCAGGAGGAAGTCACTAATGTTGCTCTGGAGAGGGAAGTCTGGAGAACTCTGGTGGAGCTGTTGCCCCCGCGACCCGACTATGGATAAGCGGTTGAAGATGGATGGATGGATGAAAATGTATACAAATATTTAGAAAATAGCAGATCTACAAGCTCACAATGCGTCAATCGGCTATTTTCAAATGGACAACATTATATAATTATATAGGTCTGAAGTGGATAATGTATGTTTTGTAATAACCCAATTTTTTTTTTTTTTTTTTTATCCCACGATTTTGTAACCAATTTTTTCACCCAGTGTCAATTATATCTAATGTAATCCTAGGCGCTACAATTCCTCTGCCAACCTGGGGGGGCAGCGGACTGACCTCATGCTTCCTTCTATGCATGACAGGGGGGAGTTTCCCCGGCCGGACGTATTGCGTGGAAGGAACACGTTATTCCGACCAGTTCCTTTACCCTCCATCAGGCACCCGGCTGGCCAGGTGGAGGCAGTTTAGAGACCAGTATTACTGCATGTTTTTGTGATGGGGAGAACATGCAAACTCCACGCCTCGGGTATGGGCACTGATGACGTGGAGGAGGGAACACGCCCCCCAGTGCCCACAGCGTCCCCAGCGGGAATCGAACCCAGGACCTTCTAGCTGTGAGGCGACTTACTACACTACTAGAAAGACAGTCGCTGCGGCATATACCCATATAGTATATATGAATAGAGAAGGCACCCTGAGGAAACCCTGAGGCGAAATGGACATAGTGGCCGAATTTGGTATTGCAGCTCGAGCCAGCGCTGGTCCGTTGACTATCATTGCGCACGTTCATGTGATTGAGGCCATGACACATGAACGAATGTTTCATACGTGAACGCGCACATACGGCACAATGATAGTCATGAACGGCAGCGCGTTCATGTGTTTGAGGCCAATCCATCCCAGAATGCACTCTGTTCCTACACGGAAGGAGGAGTGAAATCGCCTCATGCGCTTTTGAGAAACTTAATGCAAGTGGTTTGGAGGAGAACTCGGTGTCTTCTCTATTCATATATACTCTAAGCATATACCACCTTAGCACCAGGGAAGCAAGGAGGGAACTTGAGGTGAGTGTCAACGGCAAACGCCTGGACGTCCAGCAAGCTTCAAAGTACCTTGGCGTGCGTCTGGATCGGACACTGTCCTTCAGACGACACCTCGAAGAACTCAAGACCAATGTGACATCCAAGGTTGCGCTGATCTGCTGCCTCGCTGGAACAACCTGCCTCCACTAAGAGGCTGCGTATATCCACCCAAGCCCTGGTCTTCTGTGCAGCGGAATACTGCGCCCCAGTCTGGAGCAGAAGCCCCCATGCAAGAAAGGTCGACGTGGCAATTAACAACACCCTCCGAATCATAACGGGATGCCTGAAGCCCACCCCTGCGTCCCACTTGCCAGTCCTTGCAGGAATAGCTCCGGCCGGCCTTCCGACGGGAGGCTGCCACCCTCGTCCTGGCCAGGACCCCCTAGTAACTAAAGTTTTCAAATAAATGTAGTGGAGTAAAAGTACAATATTTGCCTATATAGTGGAGTAGAAGTAAACGTATAGAAAATGGTAAATACTCCTTGGTTAATTTCCACCACTGGATGAGTTGATCTGTGTCTTACTCACAACAGAGATTTTAATTTAAGCCCTAGACCTGAGGGCAATCCAAAAAAAAAAAAGACTTCTAAATCCTAAAAGTTTTCTGAAAAACCTCTGTTTTGTCAGTGGTGCTCAACCTTTTTCATGTCAAGGACCCCAGAATGATATGTATTTGGCTGCAGATCCCCATCTGAAAATATATAAACAATATGTTGTTCCAGGGACCCCCCCCCCCAGAAGCAAAGATTTTAATTAAGAATGTTCGCTATGAAAGAATATAATTATGTAAAACAAAAAAGCACATTTTCACGATTAAATTTTTTTTGCAGATCTACATACTACGAGCTTGAAGATCTGTTAATTTTCAATAGCTAAAGTAGAACAGAACACAAATGACCAAAAGCGGTTCCCATCCTGAATGGGTTAAAGCTCAGTGTTGCTTTGATGACATTCTTTCTACAATATTTGGATAGGTGAATGTAGATTGTAGAGCCTTTCCCATATTTCAGTTTGGCCGATACTGTCACGCCTCGCTCCTCTGCCTTTGAATTTGAGCAGTGACTTAGGTCTAAACCACTGGACTAATATTTGGCTTGACCTTAAAGGAGAATTCCATGCTAGAAGGCTTTCTTACCTTTCTTTGTAGTTGTTATGTCCCCACCAAAGAGGTCCAGGTGTTTTTTTGTGCAAAAGCTCCTTATTGGCTATTTCCCCTACCATAAGCGCTCAATGAATTGCATTGATTTGAATGGGAATTGAATGGGGCTATGGGGTGTTGTGCTAATTTGCTTATTTCCATCTAAATAGGTAGTAAACTGTGCAGCTTGGGATATTATTTACATTATGAAGAGAGGATATAATACTGTACAAAAAATGTTTAGCGATGGAAATAAGCGAATTAGCACAACACCCCATAGTCCCATTCATAGCCCCATTCAATTAAATCATTTAGGGCTTATGGTAGGGGAAATAGCCAATAAGGAGCTTTTGCACAACATAACACCTGGACCTCTTTGGTGGGGACGTAACGACTACAAAGAAAGGTAAGAAAGCCTTCTAGCATGGAATTCTCCTTTAATGGTTATGTGGTTGATTTATGTTCTGTATCTGCTTAGGTCAAGAAAGGAAGTTGTTGTTACTATTCTTGCCTTTGTACATACTATACATACAATACTGCAGTCCTTCGGACTTATTCTGTTATTTTCTGTATGTTCAGTATTTTGTCTTCCTGTTATGTTTGGTTTTCTGTTACTCTTTTGGTTTTGTGTAGCCTATCTTATGTTGTACTATGGTCCCTAGTGTTTCCTGTCTGCCTATAGTTACTGTTACCTACCTTGTCTCACCTACCTTGTGACGTGTCATTATTTCCACCTGTGTCCTCTTATAGAGCGTTGCAGTCCCGCCCCCTTTAAAGACGACGCTATGTGAATTTCTCATTAATTTTCCTCATAGACATTTCAAAAAGTATTTATTTAAAGACGATTACGCCACGGACAAAGCCAACTCGAGTTGCGACACATCATGACAATAAACACAATGTTTTTTGCTGATCAAATAGTTTGTAAGAAGAAAAACAAAACAAAAAGTGTCCTGCCATGTTATTCTCGAGTTGGCTTTGTCCGCGGTGTAAACGTCTTTATATAATACTTTTTGAAAAGTCTATGAGGAAAATGAACGGGGAATTCACTTCTGGTCCTCTGGAGGGGGCGGGACTACAAAGCTCTATATTCCTGTTAGCCTATCCTGTAGGCCTACTTGATTGTATTATGAGTTCACCTGTGTCTATTTATATACCCCGGTTTGTTCAGTTCCTTGACAGATCGTCATTTCATGTCAGCGTGTTGTATACATGTGTCCTTATTTTGCCTGCCCCATTTTATGGGAAGTTTAAGTTAGTTTAATAAACATCCTGAACTGAATCCTGCCTTTTGGTCGTACTGGTTTTGGGTCCTTGAACGCACCCTGACAGATAGTAAGTAAGTAGCCTTACCGAGCCAGGAGGCCCATAGGGCAGGAGCCTATCTCCTGTTTCTGTAGCGTGAGGCAGCTTGATGTACAAGTACACCCTCTGGACATGACGCTAGTATGTCGCAGGGACTTACCCCCAATCCAACCCTTGATGCTGAGTGTCAAGCAGGGAGGCATTGGGTCCCATTTTTACAGTCTTTGGTATGACCCGGCCGGGGATTGAACCCCGACCTCCCAGTTTCAGGGCGGACACTCTAACCACAAGGCCACTGAGCTGGTCGACCAGCTGGTCGACCCTGACAGATACAGTATATGTATCTGCAATTATGTGTTTTTGCCGATACATGATGTTTTGTCACTTTCCATTTTATTTATTATTTTGACAAAATCCATCCATCCATCTTCAACCGCTTATCCGTAGTCGGGTCGCGGGGGCAACAGCTCTACCAGAGTGTTCCAGACTTCCTTCTCCAGAGCATGCATGATCTGCCAAAACATCGCTAATCTGTTTTCTATAGCTGGGACTCTCTGGCTGAATGAAAAGTCTAGGCCGTTTTTGCTTGTTTTTGTTTTATATTTATTCTTAAAAATGACTAAGCAGACCGTTCTTGTGCCCTGTGTGAATATACCAAAGTGTTTGTAAAACAGTACAGAACAGTAAAATACCTTTTTCCTTATATGTCTATAACATGTTTATTTTTGAGAGGGATATCAAAAGTCTTTAAAAAAAAAGAAAGAAAAAAAAAAAACAGAAACAGACCCAGGATCTCTAGAAAGGGATGTAAAAATAATCTGATCAGTGTTAAAACAACAGGCTATCGCTTCCAACGCACACATGTTTTGTTTTCTTCACTTATATAAAGCGGTCCCGCCCCCTGACATGGCAGCCCTGCCCCCTGCCAGGGCAGCCCTGCCCCCTGCCAGGGCAGCCCTGCCCCCTGCCAGGGCAGTCCCGCCCCCTACCAGGGCAGCCCCGACCCTGCAATTTTACCGGAAGAGAATCTCCCGTTCATTTTTCCATAGATGTTTTCAAAATGTATTTATTTAAAAACTTTAAGCCTCGGATAAAGCCAACAGCCAAGTTGACAAATCATGACAATAAACAATTTTTAATTTAAGTTTTTCTTCTTTCTAATTATTTGTATGGCCGCCAAAAGTGTGTTTCATAGGTTTCATGTTCATAGGTTTACAGGTCTTTAAAGTAAACAAATACTTTTTTGAAACGTCTATATGGGGGAATTTTTTTTTATGGGAAATTCTCTTCTGGTGATCTGGTCATTATGAAAGGCGGCGGGACTGTGACGCTCCATAGGTTGAGGAGGTCATGTCACAATGCGACCGTGCGCTATAGAGGGACCAATTGCGTGTTTGGGAGAATTCACAGCTCAGACCAGTGTTGTTTTTGTCGACTAAAACTAAGATGACATTTTTTCGTCGACTAGGCTACCTTTTTTTCACTGACAAACTCAACTAAATGAGAACTAAGCTACGATGACTAAAACTAAGACTACTGTAAATGTATTCAGAATTTTGTCAACAGCTAAAAACTAGACTAAAATGTTAGGAAGGGACTAGTGGACAAGATATCCAGTATAAGTCATTTTACACTTGGTTGCATGCTGAAAATAGCAGATCTACAAGCTCACAGCGCTGTGATGTGTTGTGAGCTTGTAGATCTGCTATTTTCAGAAAGTGAAAAAACTATCAAGTTCATGAGGCCCGCCAAAATAAATTTTAGTCGACTAAATCAACTGTAGATTTAGTCGACTAAAATCTTATGACATTTAGTCAACTCAAACTAGAGTAACACTAAAACATTCCAGGTGACTAAAATGTGACAAAAACTAAATGAAAGCTATTCAAGAGACTATGACTAAAACTAAAATCAAAATGTGCTGCCAAAAACAACACTGGCTCAGACAGGAGAGGGCTCATCAATCTGAAAATGGCACCACCGCTCAGTCACACCTTCCCTCCTCAATCCTGCACTTTCTCTTTTTTTCCATCGCTTCCCTTATTTCTTCCTTTTATCTTCTCTTATTAAACTTAAAGGCATATTCAGTGATTTCACTTAATTCAAATATCACTTTTGTTTTGTTGTGATAATCCTCCTTACTATAGAGTGTGCTGACCATATAAGGAGACGTTGGTTTTGCTTTTGGCTAGGTGGCCCAGCCTTCATCCAATCAGGATAGAGAGGGGCCTTCCGCCAATCATGATCGAGCGATGGCAGGCCTTGGTGTGTGTGCTGTTGGCCTGTCGCGTGCCCCCCCCCCCCCCCCCCCCCCCCCCCCCCACTGTAGTGTGTGCATGTGCACATCTTGTTACCGGGGCGGACCGTTTTTTTTCTCCCAAATCACCCAAATCACTGAAGGCTCCTTCTCCATTTTCACGAGAAAGCGAACGAGGAAGAGAAAAGAATAAGGGTAAAGGCAAGGCAGACAAAGAGAGGAATTATGCACGGGAACAAACGGAAGGACGTACTGAAGGCACCGATTTGAGGCTTTACGCGGTTTGAATCATGAGACCTGCTCACTCACTGGCCCTTACTTAACCACTATAGCCCTAGATACACTTTGTCGTATAACAAATAGCGAGCCGCCGAGCTATTTGCAATATATATATATAAATGTTTTCAAAAGATGATACCCAAAATAGGGACGGCAGGTCCAAAGTGGTTAAGGCCATAACCAACAGTCAGAGACAGACCCAGGTGCTATACTCTACTTGCAATGGCTCAGAATGCAAAAAGAAAAAGAAAACACAAAGAAAGAAAAATAAAGTGTTTTTTTTTATTTGATTATCCAAATGACCACAAATTCCACCAAACTAATCTGGCCGCGTGTGCGGGCATCACAAGCGTCATGCCGAGCAATCACAATGAATGTCACAGTTTCAAATAAGCACTACTAGCGCTCGAGAGAGAGAGAGAGAGAGAGAGAGAGAGAGAAGGGGCTATACACACACACACACACACACACACACACACACACATGCACGCACGCACACACACACGCTCACGCCATGAGGCAGATCAGAGGCTAGTTTAAGAACTCGGTGAAGAAAAGGACATCGGCATGCAGGAAAGAGGGGGAGAGGGATGGATAGAGAGAGAGAGAGAGAGAGAGGAGGCGAAGGGGACAGGGATGTGGATCTGATGGTACGTCCATCTTCATCTCCACAGGCAGAGCATGCAGGGGGAAAAAAAGAAGAAAAAAATAGAACGCAGGGGGAGCACGCACGTCTGTCTGTCACTCTGCGTTAGGCTCAGCGTAATGACTGTGAAATGACACAGATCCAGCACTTATAACAGGAGGGCAGCTAGAGGGGAGAGACCCGGCCCGCGAGTCACTCACAACAGAGCTATATTTGTAGCAGCTCAGAGAGCCTTATAGAACCTCAAAACTGCATGGAGAAGTATAATGAAAGGGGCTTCTAACGCACGCATTAACCCATTAACATTAAGATATTGTTGGGGTCTTTCTTTCTGCCTTTATTGATAGATTAACTGTATAGGTTGACAGGAAATGGGGGAGTGGCACCCAGCGAGGTCTGGATCACCATCCTGTACGGTAGCTCCTCGCCACTCGCCCTACACACACTTCCACTCGGTTTGAGCATAGACATATAAATAATAGAGACAGCACCGGAACTCCCCTCCCATCCGCTTGCATTGCATTATATATATATATATATATATATATATATATATATATATATATACATATATCTATGGTCAAATCCGAGTGGAAGTGTGTAGGGTGAGTGGTGAGGAGCTATAGATGTCTGCAGACGGCTACATGCCAGTCGCACGACATTCTAAATCCTACACGGCTTGTGCTTATAACCACGGCCCGCTTCTGTGGGCAATGCGAAAGTGCCTCTAGCCTACAACAAGTAGTTTTTAAGTATAGTTTTTGACCGCGACGGAGGCCTGCCGTCTCAAAGCGAACTTGAGCCACGCGAGGCACCACAGAGCCAAATTATGTTCTGGCGCAAGGGCGTTTGCCCCGACTCGACTGCCACTCAAAGTGGCTACTGGCCAGTCGGAACGTGTCCTTGCGCAAGCTGTGTAGGGTTTCGAATGACGCAGGCCAAAGTTTAGATCCAGATAATCAACATAAAGTCAGGGTGGGGGCGGCGTGGAACTCATGAGAGACATGAGTTTGAAGTGACAGAAATCTTTCAGTATACAACTCAAGGTTTTACTAGAGGGGTTGAATAGAGCCCACCTGTAGCCTGAAGCCCTTATTTGTTACACTTTGTGGTGACGTTGTGTGCCGAAAATAAGCCAACAAGCTCACACAACGTGTCGCATCATCAGAGTATAACTTAAGCCTTAAAATGCTACAGGTCACTGCATCCTCTCTTAACACACGACTATACAGAAATGGTCCTCAACTGCTACAGATTAGATATAGTCACATTTGTGTACCTGCTATAACGTATATGGGAGCGATGCAGCACTTCGACCAACACAGAAACCTTTCACAGCGCAACACATTGGGCATTGCTCAAAAAGCCGTTAATGCGATCGATGCTGCTGATACATACCGGGACAACTTGTACCTCATCTACATCGTCAAATAGATTCTCAAACATTACTGGTTAAAAAGAGAAACAAAGCAGCTGCTTTAGTCACAATGTTAATATAAAACAATGCATTTTGTTATCAAAGTCCGTGCAAAACAGAAGCAAACACTACATAATCATTTGATCAGTTTTTTGCCTTTTTACATAAAAGAAGAAAAGGAAAAAAAAACACACATTCATTTCACTTCCTGTTTTGTGCAATGGTGGTTTTAACGTGGCTGTTGCTGAAGTTGTTGTTTTTTGCTGTTGTCATTGTGTAGATAGCTGGCAGCTTGGTCGATGTCAGGTGGTCGGTTAGAAATGCGTCTCCTTGTCGCCGATGGTGGATATTTTCCCATCGCCCTTTAGTTTGGCATCGTTGACAGCGTAGGGACTTTGCGAACCCGAAAGCTTCCCTCTCATCTTCAGGTCTGGGGAGGGAGTGGTCAACTTCTTCATCCTCTGTAGAGACACACGGAGAGAGAGAGAGAGAGAGAGAGAGAGAGAGGGGAGAGAGGGGAGAGAGGGAGAGAGAGAGGGTGATTTAGTCGACAAAAATGTATTTTGGCGGGCCTTGATGCAGTCGTAATAACAGTTTTTTTTCACTTGCTGAAAATAGCCGATCTACAAGCCCACAACGCGTCGCACGCGTTGCATGCTATTTTCAGCATGCAACTAAGTGTACAATGACTTATACTGGATCTCTTGTCCATTAGTCCCTTCCTAACATTTTAGTCTAGTTTTTATTCGACAACGAAATTGTCAGTATATTTAGTCTTAGTTTTAGTCACCATAGCTTAGTTTTCATTTAGAAAAAAGTTAGTCAACGAACATTTTTCATTTTAGTTTTAGTCGACGAAAACAACACTGATGGAGGTTATATGCAAAATATGAAGAATATAAATTATGTCACGTCATCATCATCGCCCCTCCAACCTCACCCCTTTCATCCTCACCTCCCCTATAGACGAATTCAGAAACGGGTCTCATGGTCGCAGCTTACGTATTTCCTGTAGGCAGAGCCGACATAGCTGCGGGGTAAACCTGAACCTCTTCTACTACAGTGAACTGTAGAGTGACTGATGTTAGTCTACCTCAAACGTAACTCTATCACCTGCTTTTTAGCATTTAAAGTATGAGTTATTTCAGAAAACATGATCAATGGCATCTTGAGACACATACTGTATACTGTACACTGTAAAGGCCACATTGCTGTCACAAGGGGCAGGTGCTCTAGCAATTAGTGTCATGGACTGTGTACTTTTATTGTGTAGTGATGCCCTAGTGTTTCCTGCTTCGCCTTAGTGTTTACCTGTCTTGTCTCACCTCCCTGTGATTACTAGTTTTCTCCACCTGTGTCCTGTTAGTCTCCCAGCCAATCCCAGTGTTGATTGTTTGTTCTGTTCACCTGTGTATTGTGATCCCTGTGTCTACTTAAACCCTCAGTTCCTTGTGTTCCCTTGCTAGATTATATGTTCTTGTTACGTTGTGTTCCTGCCTGTGTATGTCCTGTTCGTTGCTAATACATACTGGACTTGACCTGCTTGTTCTGCTTTGGGGTCCTCACCTGACATGCACCGTGACACTTAGGGCTCCATTTTTGTCTCATCTTTCTAAACCACTATTTAGGGATGTAGGGGTGGGGAAAGGGTGTTCCCCCACTAAAGTTGGTATTTTGATTACCTGTCTAAATCCCTTAAACACCTCCGTTACCCATTATATATATATATATATATATATATATATATATATATATAGGTGTGGTTTGGGCGTTGCAATAATTAAACCAAATTTAACCAATCACCAGTCCACGTGCCATTGCCTTTAATAGATCCCTTATCCGTTGCCCGTGCTATATTGCTTCATAGCCACTGCCCTGAAGTCTCACTGCTGCCTATATAGGCCTATATATAGGCTATAGGTATAGGCCAGGCCTCATACGCAGGGTCCCCATCTCACTCATCTGCACCCGTGCATCCACACCTCCCGTCCTCGCACTCCATCATCCTCCCTCCCTCCCTTTTACCTTTACTCCACTCCATGTATCTGAAAATCTTATTTGCTAGTTACTTTGTAGATTTGGATTATTGTTACCCATTTCAGCCTTTTATACATTTCGGCCATTTGAAAATAGCCAAGCTACAAGCTCACAGATCTACAAGCTGCTATTTTGGCTGACACTTTTCAGCCAATACTTTTGTACTTTTACTCAAGTAAGTTTTTTATTCCCAGACATTTACTAGTTGTAAACGGATGTATTTCTATGTAGCAGTTGACACTGCTGTGTGTGTGTGTGTGTGTGTGTGTGTGTGCGTGTGTGCACGTACACATGTGCGTGTGTGCGCGCACGTGCGTGCGTGTGCGTGTGTGCACGTACACATGTGTGTGTTTGTACCTCAGAGAATGTCCCAGGAGTCTTCCAGATCATCCAGATCATGCCGATAGGAATGCAGATCATGGAGGACATGGCCATGAACCACCCGATGCCGTAACCCCAGTCAGGATAGGTGTACACGTTGTTGTACTTCAAGGGCTTGTATTTGATCAGAAAGAACAGAAAGATACCCTGTGGCAGAAAAGAGAGACTTATGTCACTTATTTATGTAGTCAAAACAGAGATGTAAGAGGTGCCGTATACGTCTAATATGTGAAGCAAATAGTCTGGAATAAATATTATTTCAGATAAATCCTCTTATCTCCAACTATTTTATCAAATACTATTACATCCTATTCGATCCTGATATTACAATGAGCGCAATGGAGGACCAGCCGCTGTGTACATCTGAACTATTATTATTATTATTATTTCATTATCACCCTCCCCCTCCCTCCCTCCTTTTCCACGGCCCGACATACACATTTAAATTAAAAAAACAAAAACAAAATGTCAACAATGAAAACATTACTAAAATAATTTAATTCATACAATTTAAACAAATTAAACTAAGAAATATTAAATATATTAAAAAATATATATATTTTTTTATTTTTAAATAAATGATGGCAGACTCACAGCACAAACGCCCGGGGTTAGGAGCATCCAGCACCATTTGATAAAGATGGTTGGTTTGTAACCAATCATGTCCTCAATGTTGGTGTAGAACCTGTCACTTCCTGGAACACACACAAGGATGGCCATTGTCACACATTATAGAAAGACAGACGCCTCCTTCGGCTCTGGGGCGTCCGTACATAGACATATATAAAGGCTAGATGGCTCAAGCAGAGTCTCTGACGCAGTTCACCCGGCGGCCATCTTTCTGAGGGGCTACAGTACAGTATGTTCAATGGCAGCTCAAACCAAAACATAGACAGACAGAAAGTCAGACAGACAGACAGACAGACCAGACGGGTACAAAGGGTATTTCTGACAACAAGTACGGGTATTGCATAACTGGGTGGAGGGGGTCATACATTTCCAACTTCCATCATTCACTACTTGCATTGATCTACAAGAACTGGTATACACATGGAAACAAAGTAGAGTTTGTAACTCAAGTCTGCTTCTCAAAAGCCAAATTCCAATCCCCAACATCTCGGCCACTCGCTCACTCACACTCGGTCACTCTAGCATGGCGGTGTTACAGTGCAATTGGTGACCTACCGATATATGTGACCATGTGGACTTCAAATAACTTAACATGGAGGTCTATAAAATAAGTGGCCTAAATACAGCTAAAGTTGAACTCTGCTAATAAACAAACCACAATGATTTATGTTCGGACACTGATTGTTCCATATTTCATCAGGTCCCCAATTTCACCATAACACCGCCATGCTAGTGAGTGAGTGGCCGAGGTTTTGGGGTATTGGAATTTGGCTTTAAAAGACTAGAGGCTTTCAGTGGTTGAAGTAGATGCACTACAGCTCACTATCCAGCAGAGGGCATAGGAGGAATATTAATGTATTGGGAATAGCATTGCTGCACAGCTTTTCACATGGGAGAGCCTGCTAATTCTATGTGAAAACAATAAAACATCTGGCTAAACTAAAACACAAAACTACCTTTTTACACTGACTAAATGGAAACTAAATTAAAACTAAGCTATGATGACTAAAACTAAGACTAAATATACTGACAACTTCGTCAACAAATACATTTAAGGGACTAGTGGACAAGAGATCCAGTATAAGTAATTTTACAATTAGTTGCATGCTGAAAATAGACGATCTACAAGCTCACAGTGCAACGCGTTGTTGGCTTTACGACGGCATCAAGGCTCGACAAAATACACTTTAGTCGACAAAATCAACAGTAGATTTAGTCAACTAAAATCTCATGACATTCAGTCGACTAAAACTAGACTAACACTAAAACATCCGGGTGACTAAAATGTGTCTACTAAATGAAAACTATTCAAAGGCTATGACTAAAACTAAAATCAAATGTTGCTGCCAAAAACAACACTGGCATACAGAGAGTGAGACACATAGTTTCTTACCATAGACCCAGCCAATGCATATAGACTCGAATATGGCCACGAACAGCAAACACATCCCAGAGGCAGCGTACGAATCAAATAGCTGGAACACGTACATCCCTCCCTGATAGGGGGAGACAGGTGTCAGTCACAGGCAGCCCATAACCCATTTAGACCTAAGTTCGATTATAATGTCTTCTAAATCCTGACAGTTTTCTGAGAAACTTATGTTTCTATGTCAGTGGTGCTCAACCTTTTTCATGTCAAGGACCCCCAGAATTATCTGTATTTGGCCGCCGACCGCCATCTGAAAATATGTTTTCGCAGCGACCCAACAGTAGCAAAGATTTGATTTAAAAACTTTCGCTCTGAAAGAATATATATTCAAAGACTTGCGCCACATTTTCGTGATTTTTCAAAAATAGCAGACCTACAAGCTCGTAGCGCGGCACCGAGTGCCTAGCTTTGAGACAATGCCGCCATGTTCCGAGGTTATGGAAGTATGTATACACAGTAAGATCAGCATACATACTTGTATGTGAAGTTTTGTAAACATATTGCTATCCCTCTTTTAAATAACCTGCAGTTATCCATCACTTTCATGTGAATTGACCTTTTGCAGATGTTGCCATGCCTCTGATGGTCATATTGTTGCCATCAGAGTTTGGAAGCACTCAATTTCAATGTCCTGCTGCCTCTTGCATTATGTGCAAAGACAAACATTAAACCTGTGTATAAACATAAATTATGGATTGCAGCTTTCAAGATGGAGTGCTGTACGTGTTTTTTGTACTTTTTCTGTTTTGTATGTAATATGATTCATTACTGAGAGTTTTCCTCTGTTCCTCTGTATGTGTCTATGGAGTTAACATTACTCTAATAGACCCCCAGGTGTGGTTAGAATATTGAAATATGTCTTCCCTGTGTATTTTCTCAAAAGGCCAATGACAGTGATATAGTGACATGACAATATCATCCCCTCCCCTAAGCCCTCCCTCTTTTAAATGGATTCAGGGTTAAATGGAGAGGATACATTTCCACGCATATAAAATGCATGTCTGACAAATACCACAAAGGAGTACTGAGTACCTGAATAAGATTTACCTCAGACTTGTATTTTGGTGATGGATGGTGGTCGTGATGATGATGATGATGATATGATGACGACGACGACGACGACGATGATGCCGCCGCCACCGCCGATGATGATGATGATGATGATGATGATGACGATGATGATGATGATGATGATGATGATGATGATGGTGGTGGTGGTGGTGGTGGTGCTGATGATCGAAATACATCATAAGCTTTTGGGCGGGAACCCCATTTGGTGTTTTAAACATTATGTTATAATTTAGCAATTGAAAAATCACAGATCTACAAGCTCATAGCGAGCTTGTAGGTCTGCTATTTTTGAAAAAATTGTGAAAATGTGGCACAAATCTTTGAATATATATTCTTTCAGAGCGAACGTTTTTAACTCAAATCTTTGCTTCTGAGGGGTTCCTGGAACAACATATTTTACAGATGGGGGTCGGTGGCCAATTACATATCATTTTTGGGGTTCTTCACATGAGATATTGAGCACTGCTGATACAGAAATATGAGGTATTTCAGAAAACTGTCAGGATTTAGAAGACATTTATTAATTTTGATGGGTTAAGAAATAATTAGGTATCCTGAAGAATGCCCAAGTGCAAATGAGCAGATAATACCAAATGTGTAAAAATGGAGATGAGTCATACCTCACAACACATGATGAGTCCTATCAGGAAAGAAAATATAGACATGCCCAGGATCAGCATCTCTCTGCGATAGCCTCTCCTGAAGGTCTTTGGATACATGTCCACCACAGCCGTCACCAAGCTCTCCACACACACAAACTGAAGAAAGGGGAGGGGGGTAAAAAAGTACTATTAGGTCAGAACCAAGTATATGGTGGACTGTCACTATATGGAACAGTTTTGTTTTTGGCAGCAAATTTCATTCAATGTCATAGTCTTTGGACTGAGACTTCATTTAGTTTTAGTCATATTTTAGTCACCTGCTGGAATGTCTTAGTGTTACTCTAGTTTTAGTCGACTGAATCTACAGTTGATTTAGTCGACTAAAAGGTGTTTTGATCTACAAACGCGTCGCGCTGCAACGCGTTTGTAGATCTCCTATTTGTGTGTAAAATGACTTATACTGGATTTCTTGTCTACTATAACATTTTAATCTAGTTTTTATTTGTTGAGTTTTTTTAATTGTCAGTATATTTAGTCATAGTTTTAGTCATCATGGCTTAGTTTTTATGTCGTTTTTGTCAGTGAAAAAAGGTAGTCGACGAAAACAAATCGTCATAGTATTAGACTTAGTCGACGAAAACAACACAGCGACACTCGGTGGGTTCAACTTCATCAGTCACCTGATGTTCAGGTTTTGTTTTAACAAACCATGTGCAACCCATATTCGGCACAAACAAGGGACTAAATTATTTTCACTCCTATGCCACCAAAATGTGGAACTCCCTACAGTCATTAAGACATGCAAATCCCTTGACTCCTTCAAAACAGCTCTCAAAGGGCACCTATGGACGGCCGCAATTCGAAACTGGCCCCGTAAAACCTGAATCCCCAGCACCGTTTTTTCCCCTCACTGGATGTATGTTTGTTTCTTTCCTTTTTTTAACCTCTATGATGATTTCTTGTTTTTTTGTATTTGTACGTCTCTAATTGTTATGATGAATTGAACATGGTGGGCCCTATTGTAAGTGTAATGCTTTATGGTGCCGTCGACAGTTAAGTGACGGAAAAGTGATTGGCCAGTAGTCACTTAAATCAGGCGCAGCGTGGCCTTTTGCACTTCTGTCGCACTTCCACCCACACGTCGATACAGGTCGAACCAATAGCATCTATTTTTTTTTTAATAATCTGTGGGTGTAACTTCATCAACTCAGTGTCTCAGTCAGTCACTCACAGGCCCGGTTCTTAGTACAGGCCGACAAAGCAGCCGCTTCGAGCGCCAGCTCTTAGGGGTGCCATGCACTTAAACCCTCCAAAATTTATTTTTTCTGCACTGGTTTCTGCTTTAAGTGGGGGGATATCGGTCGGGCAACTGGCAACCCACACATTCACATTGGGTGAGGTGACAAATGTTAGACGCTAGGGGGGGGTAGTCGCCACCGACTAAAAATGAATCCTCTACGCTGTGCGTTGCCTAGGAGACAGGTTTAACAGCCGACCCTTCCGGTTGAACCGGAAGGGGAAAAAAGATAAAAAAAAAAAAAATTGATTTCCCAAGTAAACTTAAGGCTCTGCAGACTCCAACTCCAAGCAAAATGGACTCAACAAAAAATGGTAAGTTAATAAAATGTATTAAATCCTCCACAAGGATAGATGGGTGTAGAACCGTACCAAAACCAAGCCAGATTTTATCCTAAAAGATATTAATTGAAAAACCTTTTATTTTATTATTTTACTGCAGCATCAGATCCTGGTTAAACTTCTGTATTGCTCTTCACAGTCCACACAGGGGACCTTTTATATTGACCACATTGTAACGTAAACCTTTATGTATACAGTAATTCAGCAACTATATTTATTGTTAGATTATTCAACAACTGAATGACATGAAATGGCCGGTTGTGATTAGAAAGCCCATGGTTAATGTGTCTTTCAGTCTTAATACAATGTTTTTTGTCTTTTTTGAAAGCCGTTGCATTTCAGTACCACACGATACCATGGTTAATTCTCACCTGACTGTCCAGACCAAGGAAGATAAGCATCATGAAGAACATAATAGCCCAAAGTGGAGACAAGGGCATCATTGTAACAGCTTTGGGATAGGCAATGAAGGCGAGACCGGGACCTGCATCATACCACATACACATGTACAATCAATGAAGGCAAGACCAGGACCTGCATCATACCACATACACATGTACAATCAATGAAGGCAAGACCAGGACCTGCATCACACCACATACACAGTACAATCAATGAAGGTGAGACCAGGACCTGCATCATACCACATACACAGTACAATCAATGAAGGTGAGACCAGGATCTCCATCACACCACATACACAGTACAATCAATGAAGGTGAGACCAGGATCTCCATCACACCACATACACAGTACAATCAATGAAGGCGAGACCAGGATCTCCATCACACCACATACACAGTACAATCAATGAAGGTGAGACCAGGATCTCCATCACACCACATACACAGTACAATCAATGAAGGTGAGACCAGGATCTCCATCACACCACATACACAGTACAATCAATGAAGGAGGGACCAGGACCTGCATCACACCACATACACAGTACAATCAATGAAGGTGAGACCAGGACCTGCATCACACCACATACACAGTACAATCAATGAAGGCGAGACCAGGATCTGCATCACACCACATACACAGTACAATCAATGAAGGCGAGACCGGGACCTGCATCACACCACATACACAGTACAATCAATGAAGGCGAGACCGGGACCTGCATCACACGACATACACAGTACAATCAATGAAGGAGAGACCGGGACCTGCATCACACCACATACACAGTACAATCAATGAAGGAGGGACCAGGACCTGCATCACACCACATACACAGTACAATCAATGAAGGCAAGACCAGGACCTGCATCACACCACATACACAGTACAATCAATGAAGGAGGGACCAGGACCTGCATCACACCACATACACAGTACAATCAATGAAGGCAAGACCAGGACCTGCATCACACCACATACACAGTACAATCAATGAAGGCAAGACCAGGACCTGCATCACACCACATACACAGTACAATCAATGAAGGAGAGACTGGGACCTGTAATACTACAATATCAGTGGTGGAAAGTAACTAAGTACTAAAGTACTTAAGTACAATTTTGAGGTATTTGTACTTTACTTGAGTATTTCCAATTTCTAGTACTCCACTACATCTCAGAGCCACAATTTGTACTTTTACTCCTCCACAATTATTTGAAAACATTAGTTACTAGTTACTTACTCATTTTGATTAGAAAACATAGAGTAACCACTTCAACCCTACATTGCGGCCATTTGAAAATAGCCGATCTACGAGCTCACAATGCGTCGCAACGCATTTACCTCCCAATGCTCCACATTTTACGCAGGTTATTAACAGGAAATAGGTGTAACTTAACATCGTGCGAGAGAGCAAGGCAGCGAAAGAGCGAGCGAGAGAGAAACAGAGCCAAGGGTTTGACTGAGGGTGGATGCCCGTTTCAATTGAAACTGGTGAAATAGCAAAGGCCTCCTTTATCACTGTTTAGGATGGTGGAAGGAGAGAGAGAAAGACAAGGTGGGTTCTATAGGGTTCACAGACAGAGAAAGACAAGGTCGGTACTATAGGGTTCACAGACACAACATGTCATTTTTCCTCACCAGACTCCGCCACCTCCGCGATGGGGACGCCCTGTTCATAGGCCATGAAGCCCAACACGGAAAAGATGGCAAAACCCGCGATGAAGCTGGTGCCGCTGTTCAGGCAACAGAGCATGAGGCAGTCCCTGAGAGAGAGATGGAGATAGCAAGACAAGGAGAAAGAAAGAGAGGGCAAGGCAGAGAGAAAGAAACAGACATGAGGGACAGAGACAGAGATGCAGAATGAAGGGAGACAGAACGTGAGACAGTCAGCATTGCACCATCAGAGTGTCACCATCATATGACAAAGTATAAATCTTTAGATGTGAGCCGCATTTCAAAACTCCCAGGAATTGGGGGCAAATCTGATCAGCTTCCATGTGTTTTTAGTTTGTTTGATTTTCTGTTCAGACTTGATTCAATTCCAATCTATTTAAGCCAAAAAAATTGGATGTGTTAAAGTGGAAATGTTGGCCTAATGGTGGCACTAGAGGAAAGGGAATCAGTAGGAATCATTCCCTGGAGGTAAACATGAAGGTGCAGAGCAAATTTCAGTGCCAATCCAGCCAGCCAGTAGGTTTTGACACATTCCTTTAAGTGCTGGATGGACAGGCGACAATGCCATGCTTAATGTCCCGCTGTCTGCTAGCAGCAGAATTCATCAAAATATACAGTAACACAAAGTACAATTACAACATTTTTTTTCTTTTGTTTTTCCATGTTAAGGCTTCCACGCCTCTCATGTCACTTTCAGTGCCAGACCAGAGTCAAGTTCAACAAGGGAGTTTTCTTTCCCCGCTGATTTTGTTGCTAAATAGCAGGTGTAGCGACAGTGGGAATCTCGTTAATCCGTTAACGCGCGTCACTAATAAGACAACGAGGCATTTGGCTATTTCGAGAGAGTCATCTGCGGTACCTGTAGCAGTTGTTATTGTAGGCATTGTAACTCCCCAGAGCTGTGAGACACCCGAGACAGATAGCATAGGAGAAGAAAATCTGAGTCCCTGCATCCACCCATACCTGTGAGAAAGACAAGCATGCACGCATGCACACACACGCACGCACGCACGCACGCACGGACGGACACACAAACATTTTGTTAAACCTTAAAGGTTCAAGTCTTTCTGAAAATATAGGCTCGTGTTATTTCAAACAATACAGGGGTTTCTTCTTTTATAAAACTTTGCCATGACACGCCAAGAAATCTCCAATTGCATGAACTGAACCCTGGATAAATAAGAGCCTATAGTTGTCACAGATGTTTCAATAAACTTTAGAAAGTGTCATACATATATAGTGCTCTACCCAGTAAAGTAGTAAATGTTATTTCTAGTACATTTAATAGAGCAGATGTGTACATACAGTTAAATCCACAAATAATAGTGGCACTGAAAGGCTGAAGGCGAGGCTTTTTGAAATGTAACTATAAGGTAGGGGAGAGCCGCCACGATTGTAACGCGCTATGGTTGTAACATGAACGTTATCTCTTGATTGGTCAACGCCATCATGACACCATCGCATCAGTATGTGTACAGCAACGTACTCTACGTGCCCAGGAAGTTTGAAGTGTTTACCTTCATCCTGCCGGGAGCTATTGCCGAAAAACTGAATTTTCTCAAAAAGCAAAAAAATTACATCTGGAGTTTATGTGTGCTACAATTTTTTTCTTTGATGTTGGTGAATAAAAATCCACATGGATGTCTTCATGCTTATGTTCTTCATTAGTTTGCATCGTGTTTAGACGGAATGCACGTTCATTCTGGTCTGTAAGCAACGGCAAAGAAAACTTGCGAAAGTGGGTCAATTGTAACACACGCCGGCTCCATTCAATACCATTATATTATAGGTCATATTTACACAGTTGACATATTGGCCAATATTATATGTTCAGTCAGCTGTCTTCATTACAGAGTGTATTCTAAAATTAGTTTAGGGTTGTGTAACATTGTACAACTCAATAAATTAAACGTTTGTTTAATCAATGTATTTTCCCATTGAACTAACTCAAGCGCCCAAACTGGTACACCCGATACCATTTAATATTTCCCTTATTTTTGATACATTTTCTTACCACATCCATGGTATGAAAACAATGCTAAGGAGTTGCTTCAATGAAATATAATTGCTTTAAGTTGAAAACGATATGTTTAATGGTGTTTTTTAGCGTTGTTACATTTATCATGCATGCCGTTACAATTAATCCGATATGCGCAGCAATTGTAACACTGGAACAGCGTCCACGTTCGGTTCAATAACTCCTGACCTGTTTTATCAAAAAAATAACTTGAAGTGGTTTATGGTAGCAGACATGTGTAGGTCCGTTGCCTGAAAATATTACATGTGTAGATAAACGGATCTCTGAGTAAAAAAATGAAAAGTGTTACATCCTTGGCGGCTCTCCCCTATTTTAAAACAAAACATACATTTTCAAAACTGTCCGATGGCGAAACTGAACAACGGACAAATTGAAGAGAAAAGGCTCATAGATTTTTGCCTACACTAATTGAAAAGTAATTGCACTGCAGTGCAATGTAATGAACCCGCCCCCCTTTCATGACGACACCAGGCCCAGGAAATATTCCCAATGCATTTTTCCCATAGACATTTCAAAAAGTATTTATTTAAAGACCTTTTAAGCGTCGTACAAAGCCAACTCGAGTCGTGACAAATCATGACCAAAGAAATAATTACAAAGAAGAAAAACAAGAAAAAAAAAGGTGTTTGTTGTCATGATTTCTCACAACTCGAGTTGGCTTTGTACAACGCTTAAATAAATACTTTTTGAAATGTCTATGAGGAGAATGAACGGGGAATCATTTCCTGGGCCCTGGTAGGGGGCGGGACTGCGACGCTCTAATTTACTGTAGGTATTCATTGAGTTGTGTTGCTACAACAATTTCAAGTATTTTGGAGAGAACATTAAGATAGAAGGCATTATGAGGTATGGTTTGTTTCCTTAGTCACTTACAACCTGACCCTAAGACATTTCATTCTATCACACTGAATTGTCTGAATGTGTTATGCCATTAGGGCTCAGGCTGAACTTTTGAACATTCCCGATGCAATGCTGAAAGCTAAATTCCATGAATCATGTATTATCATGCTGAAAGTCTTCGGATGTTTAAATGTTCATTACTCCCCACCACTTTTTCTAAAATCTCTAGAGGGAGGCTGTATAAATGATACGTAGCCTGCGGAGTTAGTTCAGTCAGTTCATGCCATGCTCAAAGGCGCATACTACTGTATACTCAAGGGGTTAATATGCTGCATTACTACGTGGGTGTATAAGTGTGTGCAAGTCCCACACCTCATTCACCGATGTGGCAGTCAGCTGACCAATTGGGCGGGCTACTTAAGCTCACTAGACTGCATGCTCTTCCTGCCTTCCTCCAAGGAAGCTCTGAGAAGGAAGTGAAGTGGTCACGTGACACTTTCATGGACACTTTCATGGGAGCCAAACTACCCGGAAGTTTGGCAGAATGCATTGGAGTCAATGAGAGCTCAGTGACCAGCTCATGAACAAACATTATTTATGAACAATTGAGACCTTTTGTAAAGTAATCACTTCTGGAAAATAACAGAAGACATGTAACACATTATTGTCTGCTGTGTTGTTATTCGATGTGTACAATGTGTAATTTTTATAGAGGTATACCGTATGGTATCTCTATAAAAATAGAGATACCATGAAGTACAAAGTACATTTCTGAACGCACCAAGTATCGCGAGACTTCCCACCGTTTGCTGACTGGCAGCCAAATATCGCGATACTTCGGAGCCAGGCTGTTTAGATCCTCAGATAAAATTATATACTGTGCACTCTGTGCACATTGAAAAGTAAGTGATTAGAAAACAACCTGTGATATGTCTTCTGTTATTTTCCAGAAGTGATTACTTTACAAAAGGCCTCAATTGTTCATGAATAATGTTTGTTATGAGCTGGTCCAGTCGGCTCCATTCACTGCCATGTATTCATTGCACTTCCTGTGTGAGTTTGGTTCCCATGAAAGTGTCCATGAAAGTGTCATGGCGCAGCCCAGTCACGTGACCACTTCCCTTCCTTCTCAGAGCTTCCTTGCCTTCCTCTGCATATGGTTCCTGGTTGTTATGTGATGTTTGCTCCCACCACCAGTGGTCAGTGGTAAAATGCACATTAAGGGAACCGAGCTTGCTGTGCCCATGCACACTGGAACCTAGCAGCACCCAGCCGGATAGCACAGGGGGAGCGGAGGGATTCAAACTTAATGCAGCGTGGCTCTTTGAAAACGCTCTCACATCTACTATTCAGCCACTAATCTCATTTCCCCCCACCGATAAACAATTAACAAAAACGCAACAGTCTTCTCTCCCTCCTGGGAGTAACCACGGTAACTTCTCCTGACCTCACAAACACAGGACTGTTCCTGTTTTGGGGAGAACTTGGCCTTTTCTCTCTCTCCTAATGTTCATTAATGTTCCCTTTAGTTCACCCCTGGGCAGATGGCCGCGCAGCGCGGGGGAAACCTTAAAGGTCCGGTCTCTCCGAGAGAATCACTTGTTGATGTTGTGCCTAATTTGTGCGGCCTGTGTTTTGTTATGTTGAGACTGTGGGTTTTTGTTGTGGTTTATTTTGTTGTTGTTTTTTACTGTGTGAAAGCTGAATAATGTTGGCTCTTGTTTCGATGTAATATTATTCGAGCAGAGTTGTTCTCAATTTACAAATTAGGCATTTAGCAATTAAACACTTAATCCAGAGTGATTTACAGTAACCAAGAACAAAAACATAGTAATACATCAAAATCAAATAGGCATGATGACTATTTTTGATGTATTCGATGCATATAGAATGGACAATATCTGCACATTACGGGAATGGGATGAGTATGAGACTTAACGTATATCCCAGCAGTCACACGTCAAATAGTCACATATATCAGTTGCAGGGACGTGCACACATAGACATCAAAGGGGGCTTCAAGCCCCTGCCCTTTTACCCGTCTGTAAAACAACTGCCCTTTCCAGACCACGAATGCAGCATTTACTACATGGTAAAATAAATGCAAATGCCACTCCTTTTCCATGCCAGCATTCAGGATAATTGCTTTTTGTCTCCTGAACGTGGACACAGTGTTTTGCATTGGTCAAATTTGTTTTGAAATCCATGTCGTACGTACACCATACATCTCCACTAGCTAAAGAGTGCTTTATTTGTAGATCTGCTATTTTCGCTATTTTTGTCCAAAAGTGCCCTCTTTATATGGGATTCCAACCCCTGCCCCTCTAACACTCTCTGCACGTCCCTGATCAGTTGTGCATGCTGAACAGAGGAGGGTGGTGATCGCCTGGGTTATAATGGAAAAGGGCTTAAAAAAAGTAAGGGGGGAAATAGCAGATCTACAGGCACAAAAATGCATCGCGATGCGAAGCAGAGCTTGCAGATATTATTATTATTATTACAACAATGTCGGACGCCAGGTAGGAAGTGGTTAAACTGACACAATAATCTTATGAATGGAATTTGAATTGAAATGAAACGTGGTGGCCCCCCTGGTGTCCCCCCCCCCTGGTGCCCCCCCTGGTGTCCCCCCTGGTGCCCCCACTGGTGCCCCCCCTGGTGCCCCCCCTGGTGTCCCCCCCCCCTTGTGCTCCCCCTGGTGCCCCCACTGGTGCCCCCCCTGGTCCCCCCCCCCCTGGTGCCCCCCCTGGTGGCCCCCCTGGTGCCCCCACTGGTGGCCCCCCTGGTGCCCCCCCTGGTGGCCCCCCTGGTGCCCCCACTGGTGCCCCCCCTGGTGCCCCCTATACCTTGAAGAGGGCGGGTGGTGGAGCTTTGAATGATGCTGGAGAAAGCGGGAGAACAGAAAAGAAAGGTGGGAACTACGGCCGGAGGGGGGGAATAGGGGAGAGGCATGATGAAGACCTGGGGGTGTAAATGGGGGAGAGGGACGGTCACACACATACAGTCACATCACTGCTCAACACCGGCCCCGCACCACACAGAACAGAGGGCTGATTGTCCCCCCGAGGAAGCTCATTTAACATCGGGTGTCAGAAGTAATGTCTTCCTCGCTAGCTGCCAAACAGCAGCGCTTCTTTATCACCCTTGTCTACCCATGCCTCTCTACATCTGTTTGTTTCCACGTCTTGTTCTGTCTCTCCACCTCCCTCTTTCTCTCCCCCTCCCTTTCATTCACTCTCTCTTCGCGCTCTCTTTCTCTTTCTCTACTATGCTACAACACAGTCATTGAACAGCAGCTATACACTACGGAATGAATGAAATATCTTCCAAGATCTGTGGAAATACACACTGTACTATACCTCACAGACATAGCCTACTGTATGCTACTGTACTTTGCACCGTGATTAAAACTGACGGACGGGCTACACCAGGCTTTTCGTGCACGTTTTGTGCTCGTTTACCCTAAAACGCGAACCCCACGTACGCGCATTTCTTTTTGCGCGTGCGCGTGTGTGCGTATTCGTGTAAACGCGCACTGAAAAGCCTGGTGTAGCTTGGCCTTAACATACCGTAGGCTTATAAGAAAAACAGAAAAGAATACAAAATAAAAAACATCCAGCTATAGTTGGGAGTAGTAGAGTTGGGAGGTTTTGGCCGAAGCGCTTAAAAAAAATACTTTTCATCGGTTAAATATTATTGTTTAACACACAGTCGTAAAGGGTGCATGTCCAATGAAAAAATATATATACAATCTGCTGGACAGCGACAAGTATACCAGGGCTGCCATAACATTTTGCCTGCCAAGAGTGACTTAAAATGCTCATTAGCTTTAATTAAATCTGTTCATTTGATTGATTGCGTAAAACATACGTGCCCTGTGGTGGGCTGGCGGTGCTCTAAGGTGTGTAATTAGGCGTAGACTTGTGTGTCATTACCGTGGCCACATGGGGCTGTGGTGGCAGCAGAGTGTGAAACAGACTTGTCCTGTCTTTACGAAGCGAGCAGCATTATTACGTTCAACACATCTCGGCCCACAGACGGAAAAATTGCAGATCTACAAGCTCATAGACGAGCTGTGGTTAAATAAACCACAATAAACCACAAAATGTGGCACAAATTGGGAATATATATTCTTTCAGAGCGAACGTTTTTAACTCAAATCTTTGCTTCTGGGGGGGGTCCCTGGAACAACATATTTTCAGATGTGGGTCGCCAAATACATATATTTTTGGGGGTTTTTGACGTGAAAATGTTTGAGAAAGACTGACATAGGGTTTTCAGAAAACTGTCACAATTTAGAAGGCATTTTGTAGAATCAACCTCAGGTCTAAATCCTACTATAAATGTGCCACGTCTCTGCGTGTCTGCATTTGTGTGTGTGTGTGTGTGTGTGTGTGTGTGTGTACGGTTGTAATGCACGTAACTTGAGAACCGTTTGCCCCACCGACTTCACATTGGACACACGCGTTCCACACCCCCACAGGGAGTGCAGTGCCTGGTATCGAGTCGGTCAGACCCACGGTTCTCCAGAACCACCACAAAAAGGCCCTGCTCAGGCTCTGCCAGTGGGCCTTATCAGCCTAAGTCCCCATACCTGTGCAATTCCCAGCCTCTGCCTCAGCCAATTGATTGCCATGGCAACCCCACACCTGCAAATTGATTAGTTAACCAGTACACTTTTCACAGTCAGTTTGCACTCTTCAGGCACAGGCAAACAGACAGAGACAGACAGACAGATATAGAGATCTCCATTACTCCATATACAGTATGGGCACAAAAGGGACACAGACAGATCATTTAATTACAAGTTGACAACGGGTATTAATAGTATTATCAGGTTCCTAAGTTGCATCGTACAGGTCTAGTGGTTTAAACAAGCAGACTGAGAGAGAGACAGGTGCTCATAAAGGACGACAGCTCTTGGCATCATCAGTGCTATGTGGCCTAAGCGATATTTTGGCGTTAAAATATATGTTAAAGAGCTCAATATTCCCATAGTAATCATCGCTAAAGAATGTTTGTTGAGTAACAGTAAATAGGTTTTCAATGTAATGAGTCCCGGGATGCAGGGATGGTCTTTTAGATGAGTCCCACTTCAACAACGTTAGGAGTCATATTTTGCCATTACTTAAATTGCAGCATTTAACTTCCATTTAATTTCATGTGGTTATATTTATGTAGAAAACAGAAGAAGAAATTATTATTATAACTAAAGCTAGCAAAATAAACTAGAATAAAAACAGTACAGTAGTACAGTAAGTATCCTGTGGATGCAGAGGTCGTTGTTTTATTGCATCCCTTAACTATAAGGTGCAAAATGCACCCTATTTTAATCTCTGTAATAGGGTGCATTTTGCATCCCAAAATGCAGATTATTGATCCGTGGACCTTTCTGGGGCATACTGTATATATTTTATACATGTATATACGGTAACCATTTTATAACCATGCATTGTGGCAAACCAGGGGAAACAGCCAGGCCTATTCCCCACAGAAGGAGGCTGGGGGAGGTGATAGAGGGAGTATATATTGCAGCCAATGGGAGCCGGGACATGGACGCACCTGCAGCCAGTAAGGCAATCACCAGAAGCTTTTAAATAGCCGACGCCCAAGCTGTCTGGTGAGTCAGTTTGGACTAATGGAGGAGTGGGGAAGCAGGATTCTACCACAGGTCATTTCGAGGATGCAATCTGATTGGTTGAAACAGCCTTCTAGCCGTGGGTTAAACCAGCACTGTTCACCACCTAATCAAAACAAAGAATTCAGCCGCTCTGTTCTCCCAGAGTGCTAGCAAACTCGGTGGTTAGTCTATTAATGTCACAATCCTTTTAAGTGGTTGAAGATGGATGTTTAGTTTGTTATTGACTTGAATTTAGATCCCCTAGTTTTCCCAGTATAGTTTCCCTTGGCCCTAGAATGTCTGTAATCATATTTCATATTATTGCTAATACACAGCCATACTGTAGATCACCCGCATCCACTCCCCGTCTGCAACGCGACATTGGCGGCATAAATGTGGTTGGTGCTCCGTTTGTACTCACCCAATAAATCATTTGTAAAACTTGGAGTCAGATATTGTCCTCTAGTTTCACATCCATGTGAAACTCGCCCGGAGACAATGGTGTCGCGGTCAAGTTTATTTATGTCCCAAGCTGGGCAAATCGTTTTACAGCAGACAATAAAGAGTAACTATGTGTAAGTTACATTGTATAATAACTACAACATATCTACAACGTATCTTGACCTTTGTATCTTGCCTTTGGGTTTGTTAAAGATTCAGTGATTGGACAGTGTCTTTCTGTCTATAGAATCACACAGATCACAGATGAAAGTGATGTCTTTCTATATGCAATTCACTCTGCCGTATACACGCTTGCACTCTTGCTGTCTCTGAATCGTTCTCTCACATCCGCTATCTCTCTCTCTCTCTCTCTCTCCACATTGTCATGAGAAGACCACCTCCATTGACATTTGTCGGCGGTGCACCGTTGCTTACAGTGTTGATTTCTTCCACTAAAACTAAGACGAAAAATGTCCGTAGACTACCTTTTTTCACTGACAAAAACGACATGAAAACTAAATGAAAACGACGCTAATGATGACTAAAACTAAGAATAAATAATATACTGTTGATTTCGTCAACAAATAAAGGGACTAATGGACAACAGATCCAGTATAAGTAAAAGACGCAAGTCATTTTACACTTGGTTGCATGCTGGAAATAGCCGTGTGTCTGCTTGCTGTGTGTATGTGTGTACTGTATGGGTGCGTCCATGCATGCGCATGTACAGTTACAGTATGTCTGTGTAACTGCCTGTGCTGGTATGTTGTAGCTTAGGTGAGAAAACATTTGGCAAAAAATGCTGATCTACAAGGCAAGCTTCTCAACGCTGTTGCAATGCTTGTAGAGCTGTCTATCTATTTGGTGGAGAGATTTGGTGTTGAGGTGTTATTGAACGTAGAGTTATGCAGTATGACAATCTTGTTTCCTATAGTGCTATCGCCTCTATACAAATGTTGCTATTCATAAAGTGGTCCACTGTGCCATACATCCTTATTCCAGAGAGGAATCGTTTGAAAAACAGTTCATTGAGACACTTCAGCTCAGATTGACCATAAACCATTTATTGCAAAGCTATTGCATGTTAGTATGGCGGTGTGGCTCTGCTCATGTGATATCAGATAATCTGCATACCAAGACACAGGTCTGATATCACATTTGATATCTTCGATTATCTTTGGACCGAGACACAGCTCTGATATCAACGACCCCCCCCCAGAGCAGAGACACAACACATGATTCAACACAATGAATCTACACAATCGCAAACAATACAATAATATCCCATAACCCCATGGAAATACAGGGAGGAGGCCGGGGAGGTGGGGTAAATTTTCACGCAGACGCCGCACGAGCTGCTTCGACAGCTCAGCATGGAGAATGAGTAGTGAGCTGAGGCTGCTTAAGTATAACCGACTAAATTGCACTGTGGGAATGTGGGCGTGGCCTGGAGAGGTAGCTGATTTAAATAAGCAGAATGAATTACTAGGGGGAATGAATGAGAGGAACTATATATACATACATAATAACCTTCTGCCTTCCGCGCCTCAATGAACTATCGCTTACGCTTGATTAGTCTGAAAATACTCACAAGTCAGTCTGTAAACACTTGGCTAGAACACTGGGACAATCTCCCAGTTTTCTTGCTAAAACTTTGTGGGTACAGTTGCACTAGCAATCAAAAGTACTGTAGCATTTAGGGAGATCCTTCATATTGGGGCTGTGAAATAATAGTTTCCAAAGCAGTGGGTGAGGCTTTATTGCCAGCTTTTCTAGTAGACTTGCGTTGCTGGACGATCGGAGGTCTCCACCTTCCAATATGTCTGGTGATTTCTTGTCAAATTCAACATAGCCTAATGGCTAGAACATGCCTCATTGGCCGCTGCAGTTCGTTGGAGCCATGTGTGTCGACGGAGGGGCGGAAGTGCGCTTAGGAACGAAATGAGGAAGTGCGCCGGAAGTGCGGAAGGCACGCTTCGCCACGTTGCCACTCAAGTGACTTAATGGCCAATCACTGCGCATGTTCTCTGGGACTTGTCAGCCCCGAACATCCTCTCTGCTTTGAAAATACGGAAGCTTCTGTGAAGCACCAACGCAGAAGCTTGCCCTCCCTTGAGAGCATGAGAACAATGGCGAGAAACACGCCGATAACAAACCTATGCCCGCTTCTTAGAAAACTACCCCATATGAAGGACCGCCCTATAGTCTTTGCGTTGGTTCTGGACGGTTCAGTTACTTCATGAATCTCAGAATTGCATCCACCCACATATAACATATCATTTCTGCTAAATTCCTACACTGACGAAGGCCTGTGTGCCAAAACGCGTCTGTTTGGTTTGACTGCTGCTGTAGATCCTATATCATTATTAAACAAGACTCCTAAAGATTACAGAGAGTGCAGGTTTTATTCTCCATCTACGTATTTTCTGAACCTGCGCCCAGCAGCATACTCCTGAACACTTACAGACTGTCCTTGAGTCGAGCGAGCCTTTCCCTTGAAGTGAGTTGTGCACCGGTATAGTCCGTCAGCCGACGGGCTTCTTTTGTTTAAAGTGGGAAATTTGATATGTCTTTTTTATTGGCCTAAAATATTGTCTATATACATATATTCATGAATCCACTTGCTGACCGGCACTAATGGGCAATCTTTTCTTGTGACTTTCTTGTGACTACCATTAACATCCTATATGACAGATTGGCTATTAAAATTAATTAGATTTGCAAGCTCGCAGCACGTTGCGATATGATGTGCTATGTGTTGTGAGCAATTATTTTTAAATGTTAACAAAATGTTGACAATTGCTCATTGCTGACAACTTCCTTGACAACTTTATTTATACAATATTTGAGAACCACTGATGTGCAGCTTTGGTTCTCAATGTGGGGTCCGTGGGGACCACCAGGGGTTGTTCAGGGGGTCCCCACAGCAACATTAGATAATGCAGCATCACAATCAGTTTACCAGTTCAACCGCATACTTCGGCAACTCAAAAATAACTGATCTACAAGGTCACAACACACCACAATGAGACGCGTTGTGAGTTTGTATAGGTCTACTATCTTCAGAAACGCCTTGGGGGGATTTCAATAGGGGTTCCTCCTACCTGTGGGTCTGACAGCCGTGAGATGTCGGGGTAGAGGTAGAACATGATGCCGTCGTATGCACCAGGCAGCGTCACGCCCCTGACCAGCAGTATCAACAGCATGACATAGGGAAACGTAGCCGTCACATAGACCACCTGCAAACACGCACGAACACACGCACAAACACACGTCAAACGCACACACATGCATGCATAATTATGTACAGTTTAAATAAATTAATGTCCATAATCCACATATACACACACTGAAGATTGAATGTGAAAGTGGCTAATAAGTTAAGTTAAGTTAAGCTAAGCTAAGCTAGTAAATAATAATAATAATAAAAAAATCACTATAGAATGTTTTTTGAATTGTTTTTTTTTTCATATTTAGCCCCATGCTCGAATGCCTGTCAAAAACAGCTAAAATCCCTAAAACTAAAGAAAGAAGCAAATGAAAAAGAAATGAACACTCATCTTTTACTTTCTCTAATAACAACCTAAAACATGAACCTTGGTTGAAAGAAACTAAAGTTGTCATATGACACAGAGGCACAGGAGCAGCCGTGTAACTATGAACTATATACTATTCTATGGTGGGAGGCAGTGTTGTTTTTGGCAGAAAATTTCTATTTTAGTTTTAGTCATAGTCTCTTGAATAGTTTTCATTTAGTTTTAGTCACATTTTTGTCAACTGGAATGTCTTAGTGTTTAGTCTAGTTTTAGTCGACTAAATTTCATAAGATTTTAGTCGACTAAATCTACAGTCGATTTAGTCGACTAAAATGTATTTTGCCGCGCCTTGATGCCGTCCTAATTACTTTTTACACTGGCTGAAAACAGAACAGATCTACAAGTAGATCTGCTCTTGTCAGCATGCAACCAAGTGTAAAATGACTTAATGGATCTCTTGTCCACTAGTTCCATCCTAACATTTTAGTCTAGTTTTTATTTGTTGACAAAATTGTCAGTATATTTAGTCTTAGTTTTAGTCATCATAACTTCATTTAGTTTTTGTCAGTGAAAAAAGGTATAATCGACAATCATTTTTTGTCAAAAACAACACTGGTGGGGGAGTTGAGTGCATTGACTCATACATAATCTATAATCTACATACTCAACCTACACAGACTGGCGTATAAAGTAGTATAAATCAGGTGTTTGGGGACAGGGCACTTAGCCAACTCTGTCTTTCACTGACACAGATGTTCACACATAGACCCCCACAGACTCAAACACACACACTTGCATGAACATACTGAGAACGAAAGAAAGTAAAAGCCAGAAATAATGTGTTGGGCTGTGAATTGTCAAAGTGATGTTCACTGTCTCCATCAGAGCCTAACCAGACCAGCCACAGTCGCAGAACTCGTTTTCACATACATGGCTTCCATCTATATAGCTGGAGGGACAACTTAACACTAAACATATTTTTTTGTTACACCATCACTAAACACAGGTATATTTTACCCAATATAAAATATTCCATGAAAAAAATATTTCTCATCAAAATATATTGCAGTACAGCAATACATGGCAATGTGAGGTACATATTATTTTTTTTGTTGGGAAGTTGGGAACTTCTCATTAAAGTCCACCCATTCCTAAGACATGTGAGAATGGTCCAGTGAATAATAAATAAATAAAATCAATTTTATTTTATTTATTTATTTATTTATTTATTTATTTATTTATTTATTTATTTATTTATTTATTTATTTATTTATTTATTTATTTATTTATTTATTTATTTATTTATTTATTTGACAGGGACAAAGCCCATTAATCAACATGTCAGTTTTCATCTCAATGTAAATGGACCAGATATTGGATCACACTATCACTAAACACGGGTGAAATTAACCTGTAGGTAAAACCAGGGATGTGGGCAGGGAAACAAACCTTCCTTCTATGATGTCACTGAGCATCATGAAGGTACTGAAAGATCCACCCACCTCAGACATCAGCAACATTATGAAAATTGCTAAAATCTAATCGTCTGGGTTAAAATCACCCATGTTCTAGGGTTAACTATTTTGAGCTATGATGACAGTACCTTTCAGTCAGTCACAGTGGCTACAGAGCCTTACAATATAGGCTAATAATAGTTACTGCCAAGAATAACAGGTTTCCGGGCGATAATTATTAACGTTTTAATCTGGCCCGATCATCTTGTCTGGCATGTCTCTCCCTTCCCTTGGTTTCTCTACACTCTCCTGTCTGAAATAAAGCATACAAGTGCTATTCCCAGCAAGCAACATGGGTGTACAATAAAGCACAAAGCCTGCATTTATACTTGCCAACATGCCTTGCACTGAAAATAGACGATGTACAAGCTCACAACATGTCACAGGATGATGTATTGTGAGATTGTAGATTGTCTATTTCCGGTGCAAGACACCGGCGCGCAACTAAGCATAAGTCGGGCATAAATAAGCCATCAGTCCGCTTGCCATCTGAGAATACTCGTGTTTATTGGCTATCATGCGTAGCTTTGAATTCAGCCGCGTACATAGCATTCCATGTGACTACAACCAATACCTGCGGCACACAGTCTCACACTTGCAAAGCCTCTCAAACCGTGGCTCCTCCTCTATCCAGCTATTCAGTTTTTTCGCAGAACTGCGTTCAAGGCTCTTAGAAACCCCCTTGAACAAAGACCCAGGCCTCTTGGAAGGCGAGCGGCGAGCAACGTACATCCCCTGGCTCGTTGGCACCCAGTCAAAGTCCAATTGAGGCCAGAGCAGAGAAGAGCCAAGCCGGGAGGCCGAGAAGAAAAGAAGGCTGTTCTGGCACGGTCTCTTAAACGGGAGGAGCTCAGAAGACTGATGCTGGCAGTGTGGGAAAATGTGCTGCTCGGCACAAAACACACGCACGCACGCACGTGCACACTCACTCGTGCGCGCCCACACGGTGCAAATAAGTGGTGCGACAAAAAGCATGACTATTCAGACATACGGGCACGTGTACATCTCACATTCAGACACATACTGTATGCATACAGTACATGTATGCGTACACCTACTGACACTCCAATTACCCAGGTGACCGGGGAGGGAATGCTACGTTGTACAGCAGTTTGGTGAATGGACTCTGAATGTAACAACAATGGAAGCAACTGTTCAGCTAGTGGAACTTGATGTACTGTGCTCATTAATCTGCCCCCAAAGTCCTGTTCACGCTTAGAATCCTGGAGCAGATGTGTGACTAGAGTACTGTTAAAACCGCTTGTTAACGCAAGTGAGTTCAAGCCAAGTTGAAGTTGTAAAGAGCATACTGCAGGCGTGGACTTTCATGACAAAGTATAAACAGTGCCCATGTCATACGGTAGACGCAACCTGTAAATAAAATCACTATCTTCAGACACAAGAGATCTTCGCCTTTGCCATGGCCAGGCAATGAATTAGCCTTCCGTCGTAACAGTTTCGCTGGGGCTCAGTAGATATGGCAGTTATCTGCACCTGGCTCTGAGTTGACGCTTTGCTCGTCCGTGTCGTCCCGACATTGCATCAAGTGTGAATGTGTCATTGAGCAAGACCACCTCTAACTGCTGTTCAAAAGCTGCATGGGTTGAATGCAGACGACAAGGTCCCGTAATGTTTCTCACGGCCACATATAAAGTAAAGTCAAATATAAAGGAAAACTTTATTGAAAAGTCTCAAGCAAAACAGTGGCTGGACACTATAGTGTCACCTGCAGAGACCTTAATCTGTCCACACCAAACTGTTAATCCCAGTTGGGCCTACAGGGAGAGTGTGGGAAAAAGAACGTGTCTTCTGCTCGATTCATCCCTTTTTCAATTAGACTAATAAAACGATTACACATCCTAAACCACTGCTTGGCTCCACTCTCTCTCTCTCTCTCTCTCTCTCTCTCTCTCTCTCTCTCTCTCTCCCCCTCTCCGCAGATGAATAGAAACATATTCCATCTCCATGTGAACTTGTGATGCTTCTCGTGCTCCCTCCAGCTCACCGCGGGGGCACGTTTAAAACCACCCTTAAATTTACTGGTCAAACTTGCCCCTGCCTTTGCCGTAAATCTAACGGGAGGGCTTAAATGTGAGAATGGCTGGCAAACATGGCCTACAAAGCAAACAGCTTAACGCAGGGTAGCTCAATGGTCTGAGGGGCTCTGTATAGAAGAAAGCATCTCTCTCACTCACTCACTCACTCTCTCTCTCTCTCTCTCTCTCTCTCTAGTGAAGCTGTGGTAATGTCTCAGAAGATGAGAGCGTGAGTAAGAGAGAGAGAGAGAGAGAGAGAGAGAGAGAGAGAGAGAGAGAGAGAACGAGGGATAGACAGAGAGGAGGAGGTGGAGGAGGACGTTAGGAAGAAAGGAATACTCTGCATGCTCCTCATGAACGCTCTACTTTCCCTCCATTGAATGCAGGAATCAATCTTGGACCGGCCGCTAAAGCCCAGCCATGAAGAAGCATTCTTTGCGCTTACTTCACATCCAGACAAAAGACACTTCATGGAGATACAGGCATCGCTGCTGCCTGCTCTCCTTCTCCCCCGTCCTGTACAGCGTGGGTCCATTAATTTATTTTTGTTCACACATATCTCTCTCTCTCTCTCTCTCTCTCTCTCTCTCTCTCTCTCAGCTCATTCTGGCTCACTGAATCTTTGAGGAGTTTCTTAAGAACTTTTTCTTTTCTGTCTTTGTCCTGTATGGTTACATGGGAGTGTGTGCAGTACGTCCTCCCAAAGAGTTACAAGAGAGTTTTACTGTATGGTACTGTTAATTTAGCTCTGCACTGAGTTTAATTTGCATGCAGGCACACACATTTTAAAAGCGTGGTTTTCAACCCTTTGCAAGGTCCATTATTTGTTCAGCATTTGAGCCACGTACGGACCATCATTTGGTGAGATTTGCAGACGCAAAACTAAAGAGTATGTTGTTGTCGTTTGGATAGTATTTTGTCCACAATCCCATGCTGTAGTGATGTGGTATACCATGGGAGAAATAAGGCAAAACGTTGATCAAAATGACAATTATTTTACATGCTCTAATTGTGTAGACTTCTTGTTAATGGATAGCCTAATGCAGGTATTTAACAATCATTTTACTCGAGAGCGTAGAGGGTCCAATTTGTTACCAACTTTCTGGGGACCACCTGGAACCCCCTCAAGGACCACTGGTGGTCCCCGGACCACTGGTGGTCCCCGGACGGCTCCGGACCACTGCTTGTAAACCACCGTTTTAAATGAGTGCTACATTCACGTTTTTAGCTTCGTGCTTCAACATGTACAGTAGCCTATCAAACGTGAGTAACAGGCTGCATTGAGTTGAAATATTTTTCAAATGGATGTTTCCTTTCTGGGATTAATTGGTCTTTCCTGGCATAACGGTGCTAATCACATGCTCCCCAAAATGTAAACCTCCAAGCAGGAAGTCTCCTGCTCCCATTTACTTATGAGGAAATGCAGTAAATAGCAATAAATGGTTCTCCCGTCTCCACTATACCTCCGGCACCCAGCTTTAGAGACAAATACACACACATGCACACTATACACACACACGTTTTACTTGTAAGCAACGGGCTGACATGCAGCATCCGTTGGAACTTGAGCCATCAGCTGTTTTGGGACAGAATGGAACTGAGGAAGACAGGAGGACAGGAGGGCTTGCTTGTTTCTTACCTTGCCCGTGGATTTGGGTCCTTTCCAGATGCAGAAGTAACAGATGAACCAGGCCAGAGCCAGACACATGGCCAGCTCCCAGCGCATCCCCCCCATGTGTTCAATGCCATCTGATATCTTCAGCACTCGTCGTCTACACGCATGCACGCACGCACAAGCACACGCACACGCACACGCACACACACACACACACACACACACACACACACACACACACACACACACACACACACACACACACACACACGTAGAGAGAAACATGTTGGGAATTTAGATAATCGTTGCGGTCGTCTCGAAGCCTTGCACTGTAGCTGTTCCTTTTTTTTATTATTTAAAAAGTATTTTTTATATAGCTATTATACAGTAGGTGAGCTTGTAGCTCTACTTTTGTGCAACACTTGTTTGATGAAGAAGGGCATTCATTTAAAATAATAAAATCGAAATATATAAAATATAGAAATACGAGGTCTCTGCCCTATACAGTGACGTCATGCGGTGGAGTGATTCATGCACACAGGTGCAGCCCATGAGCCAGTTACGACATTGAGGGGGCAGAAACCGAGTGCTCGAGCGGCGAGCGCTGTTCATGCAGCCTGAACTGAGACAAGCTATTTTAAGCATGTGTGCAACATGACAACGTTTTAAAGTATTGTACAGTAACAACTAAAGTATCTTTAATGTTGTTATACTATTACTACAAAACAATTTAAAATAAAGGGATTTAAGATCCTTAAAGCTGGACGGTTGCCTGAGTCCAATGCAGTTCTGCCTACTTCTGGTCCAAGACTTGGCCCAGTTGGTTGTCTCCATGCATGCTCAATGCGTATAGTATAGCATGTAGGAGAGCCGCCATTGGACTGGCCCCATGTAGTGAGCGCAGTTTGCGTAACTCTGTCTATATCTAAGGCTCTGGCCCCAATATGTTCCCTCAGTCCCTACGCTCATTCTGTAGCTCCGAGATGAGGTCACATCCACGCCCGCTCCCACCACGGTTCAGAAACGGTGCATGATTTCCAAAAGGAACGTTTCTTACCCTTTTCTGCAGGGCTAGCGAGCTAAAATAATTTAAGCTTATGAATGGCCAAGAAAATTCAAGTTTAAACGGTTAAATGAGCATTTAAATCAGTTTTTTAGCATGTTTTTTCAAGGAAGTTGAAAAGCCTCCCCTGGTCGAATGTGGAATTAGATTTCCAACTGACTTCAGTGCACTCGACATGCACGCGCAGTGTCGCGCGCACATGCAAGCGGCTGACTAAACAACCGATTTAAACGCTCGTTTAACCGTTTAAACTTGGATTTTCTTGGCCGTTCATAAGCTTAAATTGGTTTAGCACGCTACTAGCGCTTCACTTTTTGGATTCAATGTGCAGAAAAGGGTAAGAAACGTTCCTTTTGGAAACCATGCGCCGTTTCTGAACCACGGTGGGAGCGGGCGTGGATGTGACCTCATCTCGGAGCTACAGAATAAGCGTAGAGACTGAGTGAACGTATTGGGGCTACAGAATAAGCATAGGGACTGAGGGAACGTATTGGGGCTACATAATGAGCGTAGGGACTGAGGGAATGTATTTGGGCTAAGGTGTAGCCATGCTTGCAGAGGTTTTCCTCTTCTCTCTTTGAAGTGTTTCATTGATATTAACCGCGATGCGGCGTGGTGACACAAGCCGTTTCATTCGCCAGTGATAATGACGTCACTCGCTCGTCAGTCAGTGGTGTCTGGTGTGTGTGAACTGAGCACTTCCTGTGCTCTGACTCGCGGCCAGGGGGGGGCAACGGCACAGAGGGAGGGAGAATAAAAAAGAGAGGGAAGCTGCCAACGCTTTGCCACCGAGTTCACACCCCATATAGCTCCTGACCGGCCATTGATCATAGTGACATGTTCTTGGCCACCAAGAACACAGAGGTCCGACAGAAGCCGGGCTGTCGCTGCATGGTCAGTGAGTGGATGGGGAGAGTGAGGTGTGTGTGTGTGTGTGTGTGTGTGTGTGTGTGTGTGTGTGTGTGTGTGTGTGTGTGTGTGTGTGTGTGTGTGTGTGTGTGTGTGTGTGTGTGTGTGTGTGTGTGTGTGTGTGTGTGTGTGCGCGTGCGTGCGTGCGTGCGTGAGCTTAATATTTAATATTAATATTATATTATATATAATTATATTAATATTTCTAGTACAGAGCCTTGTAAGACTCCAATAAACAAAGTATAGGGTTTAAGTGCAGTATAGCTATCGTTATAATTGTCTTTAGACTGTAGCACATGGTCAAGTTATATGTTTTAAATGTATAGTATTGTTTTTATATGTGGACCGAACAGCTAATGGCAATTCTACCAAATAAAACCATAAGTAAGGCATTAATAATAATAATAATAAAAAGTTAAATGGAGATATAAGCAGTCTCTGCTGGATACTGCAACAATATCTTACTGTAAGCGATTCCTGCAGGGAATTTCTGTTCACACTGTACATACAGTGAAACACGTGACATATTCCTTGGCATAGTTCATACTTAGGCCCCGGTCGGCATTTGTTGTTTCTCGTCCAATTAACATTCCCGGATTTTAGTTGCGTATCCTCTGGCAGTGCGACAGGAAGTGTGGTAAGCATAACACGCTGACAGGGAAAGCTGATTCGCTGCCATGTTGCACACAAACACGGGTCTAGCTGGGAGACAGCTGGCCCTCCGAGGCCATAGCTGTCGACACAGAATATGAAAAAGGCCTGGCTAATTATGGGGTGAGAGGTTCTAGCAGGGGTCAGTGACATGCGGTCACCCAGGGACACCCAGGGACGTGCACACATACAGTAGACATCAAAGGCGGCTTCAGCCCCTGCCCTTTTACCCGTCTTTAAAACAACTGCCCTCTCCAGACCACGAATGCAGCATTTACTACATGGTGAAAGAATGCCATGCCATTGAAGCATTCAGGAGAATTGCTTTTATTCCGAAGTCTACTGAACTTGAACACAGTATTTTGCATTGAACAAATTTGTTTAGAAATCCATGTCGTATCGCATCTCTATAGCTAAAGAGTGATGGGTTACGCCCCGAAAATAGCAGATCTGCAAGCTCACAATGCATTGCAGCACGACACGTTGTGAGCTTGTAGATCTGCTATTTTCACAATTTTTGTCCAAAAGTGCCCTCTTACGGGATTTTAGCCCCTCTAACACACTCTGCATGTTCCTGTCGGCACCCACTGTCACGGTTAATCGCTTTAGGAACTCAGAGTGTCACATACTGACTCAACACTTTGGTCTATAGCTCAGGGGTGGGCAACTTTGACGATGGAGAGGGCCACTTTTCCACACTCACTCCAGATGGGCCACATTGCATACTGTATATAGTGTAAAGAATAACAGATCTACAAGCTCAAAACGCGTCACACTGTGACGTGTGGAAATAGCTGATCTACAAGCTTGTATTTTCAACAGATTTTGTACACATTTTGAACTTGTGAAAGTTCAAAGTACATTTTCAATTCCGTACTTTTACTTGTAACGAAGTAGTTCTAAATTGCAGTATTGGTACTTTTACTTTTACTTTACTACTTTTTCCACCACTGCTCACGGGTGGGCAAGTTTGGTGAGGGAAATGAGGGCTACTATTTCCACACTTATTCCAGGGATCCACATTGCATATCGTTGCTGTCGGGGCAGAAACCTCTCCGTATTTTGTCACACAAAAGTAGCAAAAAGAATTGCTGATCTACAGTATATCTTGAATTGGAATCCTGAATTAGTTTTGAATTGGAATCATGAAAAGTAACAATTTTATTTAATTTCAAATGCATTTAATTACAGGCTACTTAACTTACTTGAATCTTGAATACAAATACATTGGACATAAAAAAAAAGACAATCACGTTTTAATACTAGTCATTAAATGACTAATATTGGAGCAGCTGAAATCAACACTATATCAGTAATCAGTGAATGTGGCCCCCGGGCCGGCAGTTGCCCATGTCTGGCCTACTGTAGCTTGTAGATCTGCTATTTTCAGGGACAATAAGGTGTAGAGGGGGGAAAAATAACGGACCAAGTACAGTATAGAGCCCTGGGAGACCCCTCATAATAGGCTATTATAAATACTGTCAAAATGGGAAAAATGTGACATTATTTCCACAACCCAAAGGGTAACCTTCATGTATCAATATACCCGGTATTTGATTAGCCTAAATCAGTGGTTCCCAAAGCGGGGTCGTTTATTGCATCAATGCAATAAACATAAGTGTTGTGAACACATGTGAGCCATGATGTCACATGTTTTGTGGATTCAACGTTTTCCCCTTTTCCACGGAGGTGGGAGGAAACGGCGTTTTCAAAGATTTCCACTCTGGAAGGTGTTTTCACTTTGTTGCGTTTTCACCTCACGCTGTTCTCAGCTAAAAGGGACACCGGCCTTTTTCTAATAACTGTTACAATTTACAATTTAGGCATTTAGCAGACGCTCTTAATCCAGAGCGATTTACGTTCTCGTGTAAAGGGGGCCTATATCCAGTGATGTCATACTGTATTGGTCCTTTGTAGCCCCGGCATTGAAACAGAAATTATTTTGAATGAGGCGAAAAGAAAATGAGAAAATAATGTACTCACTCCCAGAACTCTATGACTGGAGAGCTGGCATTGGGGTTTGTAAAGTTGGTAGAATTTGTTTGGGAGTCAACACAGTTATCTGTGGAAACAGAGTGACATCTCATGGAAAATGCATTTTATTATCAGCCATATATGGCTGAGACAAAGACAAAGACAGACAGAGAGGTAGTAGGGGCTCTCAAATCACCGGTGCTCAGGGAAGAGAATTATATAGGCATATTCAATGAGAGAGGATGAGTTATCCCAGAGAAGATAAAATGGCATAATGGCCCCACACTCCCATTAGTCAATTTTAACAGTCCATAGCCAATATTTGTCATAATTCTTCTTGAATATTACTAGGCCAAAATCTTTCAAGTACAAATAATGTTCCAGGAATTAAAGGGTCAACGATCGTGGGAGGACAAAACAACGATTTGTTTGTATTTGCCTGGAATGAAATGTGATGATCGACATCTTAAACGGATATCTTAAAATTAAGATAATAGATCTAAACTTTGCACACAACAAAGAAAGCCACTCTCCACTTTTCTCCTATAGCAGTACCTGTGTTCCAGTAGTGGCCACAGCTGGCCCATGGCAGCTCCATGGTAAAACAGTTGAAGAGGTAGAAGATAGACCAGGCCAAGATCACCACATAGTAGATATTTAGATAGGCCTCGATCACCTGGGTTGCATAGCCGATACCTAGGTAGAGAAGGATTGGTATCAGGATGGTGTAAAACAGTGGTTCCCAAACTTTTTCATGTCAAGGACCGATAAATTGACAATCAGCCCCCCATTTGAAAATAATATGACAGGGACCCCCATAAGAGAAGATTTTTACGGCTCTAGCAGTGATTCTCAACCCGTTTAATTTCAAGGACTCCCAGTTTGACATGCATTAGTCTACGGACCCTTATTTAATAGCATTTCTATCTCTGGGACCCCCAATTTATATTGTAAAATAAATTCTAATTTAACTCTGAGAGTGTACACATTTGTACACTCTCTGAGTTACAGACCCATAAGGGTCCATTTGGTTCCAATGTATCATTTAGCTGGGTCCCCCCCTTGAACTCCCTCAAGTACCCCTGGGGGTCCCCAGACCTCACTTTGGGAACCACTGATGTAAAAGACTGACACATGTATTCTCCATTCCTCTAAAGTTTTCAAATAAATGTAGTGGAGTAAAAGTATTATATTTGGAGCTGAGATGTAGTGGAGTAGAAGTAAAAGTATTGGATAGTGGAAATACACAAGTAAAGTACAAATACCTTGGAATTATACTCAAGTACAGTACTAAATAAAGTAAATGTAACCTCGTGTCACCAGACTTTCCCCCTCGGAGGAAAGCCTGGTCGGTGTTTCTAAATCGTCTGTGTGATCCGGTCTAGACCGGATAGAAAAATAATAAAATAAAATAAAATAAAATAAAATAAAATAAAATAAAATAAAATAAAATAAAATAAAATAAAATAAAATAAAATAAAATAAAATAAAATAAAATAAAATAAATATTATTCCGGTTTGTGGTTTCAGTTGTGTTCGGCATCGTTTTTAGTCTCACCATGCAGTCGCTACGAGTTGGAATAAAAGATGGATATACCAAACAAACTATTCCAAGAGGTACTTGAAGAAATATGTTTGAATATATATTCTTGTTTGAATATATATTCTTTCACAGTGAATGTTTTTAACTCAAATATTTGCTTCTGGGAGGTCGCTGGAACTACATATCAGATGGGGGTCGGCGGCCAATTACAGATAATTCTGGGGGTCCTTGACATGAAAAAGGTTGAGCACCACTGACATAGAAACATGGGTTTTTCAGAAAACTGTCAGGATTTAGCAGCCATTTGTAGAATCGTCCTCAGGTCTAAATGGGTTAAGCGCCACATCGAGGCTTTTATTGGGTAGGCCCTAAAATTACGATTCCCTTTTTGATCACGGGGAATTTTGGGTACTACTGATTCCGGTTTGGTTGTTCTGGCCTGATGACTACAAACCAGTAACTACAACCAGTGTTGTTTTTGGCAGCAAATTTTGATTTTAGTTTTAGTTGTAGTCTCTTGAATAGGTTTCACTTAGTTTTAGTCACATTTTTGTCACCGGAACGTTTTAGTGTTAGTCTAGTTTCAGTCGACTAAACGTCATAAGATTTTAGTCGACTAAATCTACAGTTGATTTAGTCAACTAAATTAATTTTGGCGGGCCTTGATGCCGTCGTAATGACTGATTTTACACTTGCTGAAAATAGATCTGCTAAATAGATGAACCTCTGCCCCAAAATTTCCAGAACAGCCTGTTATAGCGCCACCAGGAGGCCGCTTTGTGCAAAACAAGTTTTTGGACAGTACACCTACAGATTTTGTCCAAACATCACGCAAATTGGTACACAGTCTCTCTAGAGCCATTCAACGAAACCGTTTTTTTCAGATTTCTCAGACTCCATCCTGATTGGCTAATATTGGCTTCCAAAGTTCGCAGGAGTGCCCAGTTTCAAACAAAATGCTGCAAATCATGAACACATCATGTGATTTCCGTGAAATTGTGCACATTTCCACTAGGCCGAAGAAGAAATGCCAGTCAGTGAAAAAAGGTAGTCGACGAACATTTTTCGACAAAATCAACACTGACTACAACATGACGTAAGTTACCATCCGCTCCCGACTGGGTCGTAAACACGAAAATGGTATGCCTCCCAGTCTAAAGTGAAAGGTACTGTCCCCCACTGGACAGAATAAACAACACATTGCAGAGATAAAGCAAGTGTGTGCAGGTATACCTTCAAACAGCGGGCAGACCTTCCTCCAGCAGGTGATTCCTCCCTCGCTGGTGAACTGACCCAACGCCGTCTCCAGGAAGAACACGGGAATGCCGCAGCATACGAAGAAGATGACATACGGAACGAAGAAGGCACCTTCAACACAAACACAGGAACATTAACGCTGAGGATTGTACTGTACAGGACATGTTGAGAATACAGTAATCTTACACAAGCAGGAACACTGGCACACCTGCATTAGAATATCATATCATTGCTTCTTCTATAGCCTCTAATATCTTCCCAATTCAGTGGAGCATGGTTAGTAAAAAGCTACGAGTATGTAAAGCATTGATGAGAAACATTGTAATGCACATGCAATGCCCTTGTACAGTAACTACAGTAGGCTATATGATACATTATGAGGTGGCTGTGAAGCAGTGGTGGAAAAGGTACTCACATTGTTTTACTTATAAAAGTATCAATACTGCAATGTACTGTATTACTCTGTTAAAGTAAAAGTCCGGAATTCAAAATGTACTTTAGTTACAAAAGTATCGGCATCAAAATGTATTTAAAGATGTAGTGAAAAGTTTCAGGCTCACACGCAGAATCTTAGTTTCTGAACCAATCAGAGCGTCGCATCCCTCCAGGCTATGGGGCGGATCGAAGTCCGTTTCATGCATGAACACATGCACTGTCGTTTGTAAACAAAGTGACAGAGAAACGGCACAGCAAAGCCAGGGGATTTATTTCTAACCTATACACAACCTATATACATATTTTAGTGTGATGATTAAGTTTAAAACGAGTAATACACTAGTGTCTGCATGTCATCTTGAATGAGATTAAAAACGGAGTAGTTCTGTAATCAAATGCACCTGTGTTTGGAGGATGATGCAGCAATGGGAATCATATCATTGTCACCAGTGCATGAGACAACACACATACAGTATCATTGTCTCCACCAGGCCGAAGGCATGGAGAGAAAGTATGTTTTGCACTCCGTCTGTGTGTGCATGCGTGTGTGTCAGTCCATCCGTTTGTTACCAGCTAATCTCTGGCACGTTCGATATCACAACCCAGTCGATATCACATTTTGCACGCACACTCCCTGGATGCCAACGATGAACCTGTGCCCCAAGAACGGCCTGTTATCGCGCCACCAGGAGGCCGACTTTTGAAAAACACATTTTTTGCTATTACTCCTCCAAAAATCCCGCAAATCGTTACACACTATCTCTATAGTCATGTGTTCAAGACAGATCTGTCCGATATTTCATATTCCATCCTAATTGGCTAACATTGGCTTTCAAAGTTTGCAGGATTGGCCTGTTTTCAACCAAAAGCCTCAAATCAAGAACGCAGCATGCAATTTACGTGAAATCTTTAACAGACTTTCCTACTAGGATGAGGAATATATCCCACCCTTTTCACATTGGCCTGTTATAGCGCCACCAACAGGTGGATTTTTGCAAAACACATTTTTGCCCTGGTGGAGACCTGTGCCCCGAGCGGCACTTCATCTAGTTCTTAACTTCTTACCTCCACCGTTCTTGTAGCAGAGGTAGGGGAACCTCCAGACGTTGCCCAGGCCAATGATCTCTCCAGCCACGGACAGGAAAAACTCAATCTTGTTGTTCCAGTGGCCTCTCTCTTTGTAGAACACCTTATCCGAGCCATCCTCGGAGCCTTCCTCGCTGTTGCTGTCCTCCGATTTACCGTTCACCACCACGGGCCCGCTCTTCTCTGCTGTCATGACTCTCCCAGACTGCCCGCTGAGTGAGGCCAGGAGAGAGGAATTGAAGACAAAATAACCGGGGGCCTTTAAATGGACTCGGTGACTATATATCTTCTTCCCCAGCTGGCACTGTGGAGAATTAATGGGACTGTTCCCCAAACTCCACCCACATTACTCAACCATGCAGAATTAAGAAAAGCTAAATGTTCAAGTTGACTTAAAGATTCTCCAGTAGGAGAGAGGTGAATTTACCTCCCGCAGGTCGGTCTGTTGGTCCCATAGGTCGGCCCGTCCCATAGATCGGTCGGTAAATTCACCTCTCTCTCTCTCTCTCTCTCTCTCTCTCTCTCTCTCTAGTACGGTAGTACGGTATAGTACAGTATAGTACTGTATACATACAGCTACCAACAAGAGGATGCCATCTGGCATTATCCCCCTTGTATGCAGCTGCAGCAGAGTTAAACATGCATCCCATATAGCCTACATGTATATCTACATTTTTATTTAAATCTGGGTGGAAGGTGATGAAACATCTTCTTGTAATTAAGGTCAAACTGCAGGGGGTCCTTGAAATGAAAATAGTCGAAAATCACTGCTAGAGCCGTAAAAACTTCTCTTATGGGGGTCCTTGGCATATCTCTTCAAATCATAAATGGGGGTAATTATGGCCAATTTGGGGGTCCTTGACATGAAAAAGTTTGGGAACCTGCACTGCAATACACTACAGACAAAGCAGCAACAGCCATGGGGGTATTGAATGACCTGTGGCTGTAAATGAAGAAGACAGGGGCGGTTTAACACAGAGTGGAATCAACTGTACATTGTTTTTTCCCCCCACTGTGCTGAATAGCATGGGCTGCACTAAACGTGAATCATCCACGATTGCTGAAGGATATTTTCTCTCTTGTTTGCTGAAGTCTGCTTTCATTATACTCCCTACCTTACAGTGTGTGAGATAGAATAGGACTTTGTTGTTAGTGTTGTTAATACAGTAAAACTTGAAGGACACCTCCATTCCATCAACAGGCTCTATTTCAGGTATGCTGCCCTTTCTAGAAATTAATCTGATTACAATAGATATTTTGTTATATGCATGGCAAAAGAGCATCATCAATCACGCCCTGTGTTTGCTTGCAAATCCAGTATTCTGCATTATTAGGCTACTGTCATATAGTGAAATTAAAGTGTCTGGTTGGTAACAGGTTGAAAGAAAGGGCGGGGGGAAGCCATATCCTCGATGGGAGATCAGGGTATAATGAACTTGTTATCCAAATAAACACAAAGACTAGTAACTTCGTCTTACTCACAGATCTAGATTGGAACAGCGGCAATCCTCCTTTGGCTCCTGATGATGATGCACACACCAACAATTGGGCTATACAAAACAAGGGATGGTTAAGCCTGACCCGGGGCGATGAGAGTTGAGGAGAAGAAGTGAAGGGGGGCAAAAAAAGAAAGGGAGAAATTTCTGGTCCCGCGTTCGTTGTGTGAGTTGGTTTGTAAAGTCTCTATAAAAAGAGGATCCCAGAGGGAGCAGAGCGTCGGTATCTTGTACCAGCCTGTGGATAACGTGCGAATGCGCTCCCACTCTCCCTGCGCTCTACTCTCTGTGCCTCCACTTGGATAAAAGCCATGTGGTAACAGCTTTAAGCGCTCTACGACAGACACACAGCAGTGTGTGACATGGAGAGACGGGCAAAAGAGGAGGGGAAAAGATACAGTAAGATGCCCCGGATTGATATAGCTATAGTTATAAGCTACAGTATTCTAACTTAGAATACTGTAGCTTATAACTAGAATTTCTAAGGATTATTGACTATATTCTTAAGGGTTAGTCTGTCATTACATTAGTTTTAGTTTTCCAAAGCTAGATAGATGTAGGCTTATTCATGTGTATTAGTTGTATTGTGAAGATGTAACCTAAATAAAAGTCTGAAATAAATATATAGGCTAGATTAAAGGTATAGCTTCGATTTAGCAGTTGGATATTATTCCTCACTGAGTTTAGATGATTGGTCATATCAATGTCTAACATTCAAAACATAATTATAGCCTAACTGTCATTGTCATTTTCACAACACAGCAGGATATTGATAGGCCATCCATGTGGAGATGTATTAAAAACCTAATATAGCCTACTGCAAAAGGATCTAAAAAAAAGAAGAAAATAGAAAGAAAATAAATAAAAAATTAGGATAATGAGTTCCAATCTCATAAGTTTATTTTAGTATAGCTACTGCTATGATCTGGTGGGAAGTCTTGATCTTCAAAGAGGCAGCAGCCCCATTTGATTTATGAATTGATGTCACTGGTCTCGTTCCCTTTGTTAGTCCATTTGCTCCATGTGGCTCTGCTTTCAGCATACCAACGCACACCCTTTTGTCCTCCAAAAGTCACAGTGCACTCCAACGTTTTCCTAAATTGCCCTGCCGATATAGGATGGTTCTGTATTCAACATATACATCATGTCAGTGGTGGAAAAAGTACTCAATTGTTTTACTTAAGTAAAAGTACCAATATTGCAATTTAGAAGCACTTCGTTACATAAGTAAACGTACGGAATTGAAAATGTATACTTGACTAAAAGTACAAAGGTATCGGCATCAAAATGTACTTAAAGTACCAAAATAAAAAGTAGGCTACTCATTGTGCAGAATGTGCCATTTCACAAGTTCAAAATGTGTACAAAATCTATTGAAAATAGCAGATAGCTTGTAGATCGGCTATTTTCAAATGGACAAAATGTATAGGCTTGAAGTGGTTAATGTATGTCATATCAAAATTAAAATCTCCAAAGTAACTAGTACCTAACTAAAGTTTTCAAATAATTGTAGTGGAGTAAAAGTAAAAATTTTGGCTCCGAGTTGTTGTGGAGTAAAGTAAAAGTAAAGTAAAGTAAAAGTACTGGAAATTGGAAATACTCAAGTAAAGTACAAATACCTCAAAATCGTACTTAAGTACAGTACTTAAGTAAAATTACTTAGTTACTTTCCATCACTGCATCATGTATGATGGAATGGTTCTGTATACAGTGGGGACCTCATGTTTTTGTATTGTCTTGGTGTGTGCTATGTGCTGTTTTTTACGTGGGTGTTTGAACAGACTGTGAAGACAAATATCCTTTCAGGACAATAAAGATTATTATTAAATACAAAAAATGTGATCACATGCTGTCGTTGGCCGATGATGGATGTGCAGGCTGTCATATACAGTCTTAATAACGCATGCTTATTAACTAACAAAATGTTATGTCATTGGCTTAAAGGGATTTTATTTTTCAACATTTTAGGATGTGAGCATACACAAGTTGATTGCCTGGGTTTCCAGGCGTGATAGACTTGGGCCAAGTCTATCACTCCAAGTCACTTGGCATACTAGGAACTCTAAGAAACTGACCTAGTCTGTGAGAATCCCTTCACATAAGGGTCACTCGTCATTAGGGGCTAAAAGGAAGTGCCATGCATAAAAAGTATATGGCCACCCAAAGTGTCTGGCAAACACTCACTGTGCTCTTCAGGCAGAGTCAAGCTCTTTATATTAGGCCTACTACTACGTCATCAGAATGGGAATCCTTGATGTGTGTGTGTGTGTGTGTGTGTGTGTGTGTGTGTGTGTGTGTGTGTGTGTGTGTGTGTGTGTGTGTGTGTGTGTGTGTGTGTGTGCGTGCGTGCGTGCGTGCGTGCGTGCGTGCGTGTGTGTGTGTGTATTGTAATTACCGTTCTCATACAGAAGCAATGCTGTGCTATTAAAAAGTCACTTTCTGAATTCACTGTATATCTCAAATGTCTTGCACATCATAACTAAAATATGACCGTTCCTCTTTAAAATACTTGGAAAATCTTGAGTATCCACAGCCCACTGTACTCACCCACCTGACCACTTAAATGGATATTTCACTTAAAAAAAAATACTCAGTCGTATGTGAACACCCCGGGCAGTTCCTAAGTTTCTTGATTCAGTAGATATTTGATATTAATTGTGGAATTGTCCTGAATGCAGACTTTGGATATGGCATGGAAAGGAAAGGAGTGGCATGTACATTTCTTCCACCATAGTAAATCCTGCATTCGTGGTGTGGAAAGGGCAGTTGTTTTACAGACGGGTAAAAGGGCAGGGGCTGAAGAAGCCCCCTTTGATGTCTATGTGTGCACGTCCCTGATTACATTGTGTTCCGGCTTGGAGCATTGGAACTGCACAGCAGGGTTCCACCGCGCCTCCAGACAAGTCTAGGCTGCCAGTGCTGGAAAAAAGTACTCACGTAGTACTTAAAGGAACATTCAGTGATTTGGGTGATTTGGAAAACCCCCCGGTCTTCCCGGGTAGCAAGATGTGCACATGCACACGCTCTACAGTGGGGGGAAGTGCAACAGGCCAACAGCACGTGCACTAAGGCCCGCCCCCACTTGATCATAATTGGAGGAAGGCTCCTCTCATCCTGATTGGATGAAGGCTTTGCCACCCAAAGCCCAAACCCAAACTAGGGTTTTTTGACCCCAGGGGCTCACTGGGGACAGGGAGTCCTTATAAATATGGTCAGCACACTCTATAGTAGGGAGGATTATCAAAAGAAAGGGAACAAAAGTGATATTTGAATTAAGTTAAATCACTGAATATACCTTTAAGTATCAATACTGCATTGTACACAATGGTCGGAATTAAAAGTAAAAGTACAAAAGTATTGGCATCAATACTTAAAGAACCAAAAGTAGAAAGTACTCATTATGCAGAATGTCCCATTTAACACGTTTTCAAATGTATTCACAGCAAGTTTTCAAATGTATAACATATGTATACAATTATTTTGAAAAAATAAAATAAAGATAGCCAATCTACGATGCATTGAACACAATGTATTCACAGTGCGCAGGCAAAAGGGACAACCTTTCGATGTCAATATGTCAGGTCATGATATAAGTTCCTATTCACCTGTGTCACAATAAAACAGATGGTTGAGTACCACTAATTCTAGATCCTTATGGAAATAAACGTGTAGTTATAGAGACCAGAAAGCCGTCTCACCATTGGTTGCAGACAGCTTAAGTCTAGTCTCTCGGCTGAGACCAGAAAGCAGTGGCGGAAAGTAGCTAAATACATTTACTTAGTATTTAAATATAATTTAAGGTATTTGTACTTAATTGAGTAATTCCAATTTCCAATCCTTTTACTTCTACTCAGAGACAAATATTGTACTTTTAATCCACTATAATTATTTGAAAACTTTATTGTCTCCACCAGGCCGAAGGCATGTGGGGAGAGTATGTTTTGCACTCCGTCCGTCCGTGTGTCCGTCCGTCCGTCCGTCCGTGTGTCCGTGAACAGCTAATCTCGGCCACCGTTAACCCGGTCGATGCCATATTTTGCACACAGTACACCTACAGATTTTGTCCAAACATCGCGCAAATTGGTACACAGTCTCTCTAGAGCCATTCAACGAAACGGGTCTTTCAGATTTATCAGACTCCATCCTGATTGGTTAAGATTGGCTTCCAAAGTTCACAGGAGTGCTCAGTTTCAAACAAAATGCTGTAAATCATGAACACATCGCGTGATTTCCGTGAAATTGTGCACGCACATTCCCACTAGGCCGAGGAAGAAATGCCACATGAACAATTTCAACTCATCCTCAAGGTGGCGCTATAACTGGCCGAAAAGTGTTTTTACCTCTAACTGCACGGATCTGTGGATAACCTGGTGGAGACCTGTGCCCAGAAGGGCACTTTTTCTAGTTTAATAGTGATTTTGAATATTTTAATTTTGATTAGTGTAACGAAGGCTTTCACCTAGAGCTCCATACAGGGAGACGACCTAGAGCTCCATATACTGTATGAGGACGACGGCGACATCCAGCACTGGCATCAGGCTAATTAGTTAGACGCCAGGGTCCCGAGTTTGTGGGACCCACCTTGCCGCCAGAACCCGCAGGCTCTGGTGGTCCTGACCGTCATGATTTTAGATGGCAGGGTCCTGAAGTTGTGGGAACCACCTCCTGGTCTGGGACAGCGATCTCTACCAGGGCCTGATGGTCCTGGCGGTTTCCGGCTGTCAGATTAACATCTGGCAGATTCATGGGATTTGACCTTCAGTTATTTATGGCCTACCAGAACATCGAAGGAAGAAAGCGGTATTGCCCATATTGTACAGATATCTTTCCACGGGTAATCTGGGGGTGGCGGCATGCTTTTAATGGGGTGGCCAGAACGGCTGACGTATACTCTTCAAGTCTTCTTGATTATGGTACAGGACATCTGGTGGTGGCTGTAATGAAGGCTTTCACCTAGTGCTCCCATATAGGGAGACAACTCCATGCATGAGGACGACGGCGACATCCAGCACTGACATCAGGCGTCATGTAGAAAACCTCATATATGGGTGTACTTGTTTGGCATCGTGACACGCACCCAGTTCATCATTCAGAACCCAGTCATCATTCATGACACGCATCCACTAAAACCTATAAGAAGAATCCGAAGAGGTCTGGCCTTAAACAACCCAGATGTCGTTGTGTATAGACGTTTCGGCACCCCGGTTTAGTTCTAATGGGACACCAATGCGGCGGTTCCCTTCACTTTGGCCTCAGCTATACCCCGGCTATCATAGAATCCATCGTCTCCGGACCGTCCCCAGTTCCGGCCAACCTCCGCACGCAAATCTTAAGGGGTGCGTATGTGGACCTGGCCGAGCTCATCCAACCATCAATCGCAGACCACCTCCGAAAGCGGGCCGGAAGTGGTATTGCAGCTTCGTGCATATTTACCAAGTGTTTCCTCTCGGTGACATCTCTATTAATATACAATACTCTAAGGTCTTCTCTGTATTTTTGGTTTCTTCCTGAAAGCTGAAAGCCTTTGAGTCAAAAGGCCCAATCGAAATACGCCACTTTAGTGACATCATAACCCTAACAACTCCCCTAACCCCAGCTGTGGGCGAGGCTTAAGTTCAGGTGGGTGGTGGTATACTTAATGAAGTGGTGGGTGTGGCCACATAAAAATATAATTTTAACACTTCCTGTACACTGAAAGAATCTTCTTCCTATAATTACGTCACTTTAAATATAGGCTACTGTGTTAGTTCCATTGATCCCATGTCAGAACATTATCAATTGGTCGATAATTAAAAAAAACCATGCTCTGAATATGCAGGTGGCCCACCCGGCAGTATGCTGTCACGGTATACAAAGTGGGCCCTGATCCAGAAAAGGTTGAGAACCAATGTTGTAAACTATTCATATTTTATGATTATCCCTTACATTTTAGAGTAGGTGATGTTTGATATTTTCTTGTTACACTAGGATGCATCCATTTAGTATTTAGAGGATGTATGCATTTATTTATGGTACTGAGAGTGCAGTTGGCTATTTAATGTTTTCCCATTTGAGATATGGCCATTTTAAACTCCATCTGGTACGCAATCTTGAAAATGACGGCTTTCTGGGGAGTAGATTTTGGTTATATTTAGTATGTCCAATACCAAAGAAAGTTTGTATCAATTATTTTGGGGTTAACCCATATTGATTCACCTAGCAAGAACAGTAACCTAATTGACATTACAAAGGTTTTATGCTGAAATTCATTCAACTGTGCGATTGGCAGATGTGACTCTGGGCATCAACCATAATGTGTTCATGTCTGAATGGAAACAAGTCCATTCCTGTGGAAATCTCCATTTGATATATTTTACATGTTTGGACCAGAGCCCATGAGGGAAACTGCTTGACAAAGACAACGTCATAATTGCAACCGCATGTTAAGTATATGCTAATGGCTCCTCCAATGCGTATAAACCGTCCAGTAAATAGAGCCAACACACCCCACATCTTCATATGAACGGCAATTTGTTTGAGCATTTCATCAACACGCCTCTAGAATATTGAAACACGGGTCACTTCATTGCGAAAGCTTTAGACTGCACTGATGCACAATTTTCAACACCAACAAAAAAAGACACTGAGAAAGAAGGAGAAAGAACAGAAAGGGAACGAGGGGGAAACGGAAAACAAAGCGCTCAGATCAACAGAACCCAAACACAGTTTAAAGAAAAACCTAGCAGCAGTCAGTCCACTGCGTCTATTCACCCCAATTCATTTCAGCTTTACAAGCCCATATTATTCCCATGAGGCCGTTCGTTGACGTGCAAGAGGGTGTATTGGGTGTAATATTGACATTGATGGCAATACATGTAAGTGGATGTAGTTTACCGTAAATATTGGATTAGGATTACAGTACCTACTCGCACGCACGCACGCACACAAACACACACACACACACACACACACACACACACACACACACACACACACACACACACACACACACACACACACACACACACACACACACACACACACACACACACAATGTATGCACACGCAAGCTTGCCAACATGCCGACTGACTGACTTGCTCTCTCTTTCCTCTTTGTCTCGGTTCATTCTCCGTCTTCCACATGCATATACACACTGACCCCACCTTAGTGCTTCTCTCCCCGAGAGGCCAAACGCTTTTCTTCTGTTTGGAAACGAGGGAAGCGTTGAGCCGCTTACCAACCAACCAACCAACCAGGCCACCCAGTAGTGAGTGAGAGAGCAGCCAGAAGAATCCAGACACATGCCAATAGAGGAGAGGGAGAGAGAGAGAGAGAGAGAGAGAGAGAGAGAGAGAGAGAGAGAGAGAGAGAGAGAGAGCTCACATTGGTTTGCTAATTATTGATGCCATCTAAGTCCAATGTTGGTATAGCTATAATGAGTAGCTATTTCTTTCAGCTAATCTTGACTACTGTCATGGACATTTTGCCTCCTTTGACGTCCTTTTTTTGTTTTGATTTATTACAGAGGAGGTTACGGTAGTTTAGTTGTCGTAGACAAATTCCATTTCTATTATTATTCAGAATAACCAGTATTGGAAAAGTTAGTAATCAAAATTGTGTTGGCATAACATGACTGGCAAGCCAACTCACTGGACCTAAACCCTTGAGAATCTGGGTATTGTCAAGAGGAAAATGCGGGGCACCAGATACAAAACCAAAGAAGAGCTGATAGCAAGCATCAAGGAAAACTGGGCTTCCATAACTCCCGGGCAATGCCACCTGTGGCTGATTGCTTCAATGCCACGGCGTATCGAGGCAGTGATGAAGGCAAAGGGATTCCTGCATGTATTGAAGATTGACATACCATATTTTGATTGATTTGATGTGACCTAATTTCTTAATTGTGGCATTCAGATTAAAACATTCATGCTCTGCAAAAACGTAAATTCTTCACAGTAGCTATTCTGATTTTTTTCAGTGGGTTATATGAGCTGGAAGCCAAAATTGTGTAAAGATAAACAAATAAATACTTGAAATCATTTACGTTGTGTGCACTGAATCTATAATCTATGAAAGTTTAACTTTTTGAATGGAATTTTGGAAATTAACCAACTTTTCCATGATATTCAATGTTTTGGAAAGGTGCCGTACAGACACACACAAACAAGGTACATTGTACATTGTAAGGGTACATTGAGGTACACATTGTTACTGTACAGTATATGATTAAATTGATATGAGGCTTTATTTTATTTGATAGATATATACAGTGTGTAAAGAGGCGGGAAACAGACAGAGAGAGAGAGAGAGAGAGAGAGAGAGAGAGGGCGTGACATTCAGCAAATGGTCCCGCCAGCCACAAACCAAACCTCTATGAATCAAAGCCCATAATTATGTTGGTCGCCACAATTATGATGCGATATTGATCTATCTTTGATGATCCAATGTTAAGCATAATTGACTGCCAGCCTTCTCTCTCTCTCTCTCTCTCTCCCTCCCTCTCGCGTGCACGCACACACACACACACACACACACACACACACACACACACACACACACACACACACACACGTGACACGCACACACATATAGGTGCAAGTAGCAATTACATATACTCTATAGCTGCTATTCAGTCAGTCATTGAGATCCACACGTTATCGTGGGACTCGAGTTTCATTACAGAAATGGCGAGAAATGCAGATGAATAGGCCGTCCCAGGTGGAGAGGCACTCGCTACATTCTCGATAACACCTGACAAACCGCAAGGTGATATCACTGAAATTGAGTTCTATACTTCTCCCCGTGGTGATTTCTCATGGAGAAAATGATGCCATGATATCTGATGAGCTATTATACATGATGGAGCTCTTCATGGATGGAGCGCAGCTATATCTGTCTCCATGTGCACCTGTCAGACATTTTTTTTCTCCGATGCATGAGATAATTGCAACTTCCTGGTGCGTGCAGTGGATCATGCATGTCTAATGGAGACAAATTGCAGATATTGTGCTAATGCTGGTTGGTCTGCCTCTCTCCGTCTCCATGCATTCACCTCCTCCTCATATCCGTAAACTTGATTTAGACTTCCTCGTCTGACGTCACGCTCAAGACACAGCCGACCCACAAGCTCACAATGCGCAGAGGTGGTAAAGTTACTAAATTTTTTCAGTGGTGGAAAAATTCATCAATTGTTTTACTTAAGTAAAAGTACCAATACTGCATTTTAGAAGTACTTTGTTACAAGTAAAAGTACGGAATTGAAAATGTACTTGAGCAAAAGTACAAAAGTATCTGCATCAAAATGTACTTAAAGTACTAAAAGTAAAAGTACTCATATTGCAGAATGTCCCATTTCACAAGTTCAAAATGTGTACAAAATCTATTGAAAATAGCAGATCTACAAGCACACAATGCGTCGCAACGCGACGCATTGTGAGCTTGTAGATTGGCTATTTTCAAATGGCCGAAATGTATATATGGTTGAAGTGGTTAATGTATGTTTTCTTTAAATCTTTAAATCTTTAAATCTTTAAAGTAACTACCGGAGTATAGAAGTAAAAGTATTGGAAATTGGAAATACTCAAGTAAAGTACAAATACCTCAAAATTGTACTTCAGTACAGTACTTATATGTAAGATAAGTACTTCCATCACTGCTTTAGTAAGTAAAAGTATCAATACTTATATAATATAAGTATTGGCTTCAAAATGTACTTAAATTATACGGTACCAAACGTAGAAAGTACTCATTGTGCGGAATGTCCCATTTCAAGTTTTCAAATGTTTACACATCATTTGAAAATAGACGATCTGACGCATTGTGAGCTTGTAGATCGGCTATTCTTAAATGGCCAAAATGTATATACTATAGGGCTGAAGTTGTTAATGAATGTTTTGTAACAATAATCTACATAGTAACTAGTAGTAACTGAAGTTTTCAAATAATTGTAGTAAATCATAATTGAGTACAAGTACAGAAAATGTCCCTCTCCTGTAATGTCTGTGCTAACCTGGGGTTCTTTTAAAAAAAGAAAATAAAAAGTTGGTAAAAAACAAAAAAAATTGGACATACGCAAGTAAAGTACAAATACCTCAAAATTGCACTTAAGTACAGTTAATGTCTGTGTTACTTTACACTATACTGAACAATGCATGGCCGATGTGACCTTGTAGGTCGGCTATTTCTGGCGCGCAGCACCGCCGAGCGACGGAACATGACAACTATAGTCCCAGGATAGCATGGTGATCATTCTGGGCAAAATGAGAGCTGCTATCTTTCCTCCGAATCTGTCATTTAATCACTTATGGCAGGCTGACATCCCGCCGTTTACACAGTGTGAGGGAGACGGGCTGTGCTAACTATAGGGGTCAGAGGTGGGACAGCAATCACAAACCTGTCAGAGAGGGATTGAGTGACGCATTGCGGTACACACACAGGCAGACGTGTGTGTGTGTGTGTGTGTGTGTGTGTGTGTGTGTGTGTGTGTGTGTGTGTGTGTGTGTGTGTGTGTGACTGTGTGTGTGTGTGTGTGGGAGAGTGTGAGAGAGAGAGAGAGAGAGAGAGAGAGAGAGAGAGAGAGAGAGAGAGAGCCTGATTGTTTTACCACCTAATGTTCATTAACATTTACTGTACTGTGCTCTGGGGTAGAGTGACCCGATGGGAACCGTAAGGTTGCCACTTGCCAGTTCGAACCCGGGTTTCCCCAGAGTTAGTGTCAAAGTATCCTTGAGCAAGACACCGAACCCCTAATTGTTCCCGACGCGTGGGCACTAGAATCGAGCCCGGCCGAAGGCCGGTCAGATTCTAGTGCCCACGCGTCGTTGTCTTCCTTGTGACGTTGTCACCCTTGCAATGTTGCACTGCTAATTGTAGTGAGCAAGGAAGGTGTTTTTGAGGCACATGGAGAATAGGGTGTATAAATGCAGACAGGATGTAAAAATAAGATAGCATTTGTTGTGTAACAACATGGTTTATTGTCTTGTTGTAATGTATGACAGTGTTTTGCAAAGAGATGTAAACAAGGCTGAATAGTAGTAAAATATAGCTGGCTGGCTGCAGGATACTGTACACAATCACCTCTGCATTTAAATGTATTTAACAAATTGACGACCGACCAAACGTTGATGCAATTTCAGTGCAGATGTGATTGTGATGTGATCGGCTTGCGAGCAAATTACCATATTTCCTTATTTATTTAATGTTTTTTTTATTCCCTACACCATGTTCACATTAGCATGAGTAGACAATAAAATTACCAAAAGTTTTTTTTGAAAGTGAAAGATCCCTTTAACAGCGGTAACAACACAGAAATGTGTGTTGGGAGGCATTCATAATAACAGCTAAAATGGGGAGAAAATTGCAGCATGGTGAAATGGCACTTTTCCAGCAGCAGAGAGGAAGTAGGCCTACTGAGTGAGGGTCTCCCTGATCTTCATTGCCTGTTACTTGCTGCCCAGGTTTGAGGCTGTGCTGGGTTGGTTGTCCAAGTCCATCTGCGGAGGTGAAGATGCTGCAGAATCCCAGCAGATGAAGTTGCTTTAATGAGGGCATCCACTGTTTCAGGTTGCTGTCCCATAATCGTCCCTTAATCCGTTTGTACGTCCTCCATTGAGATGCCAAGTGGCCGAATGCATTTTCAACTCTCCTGGCACGGGACAGCCTGTAATTCAAGATCCTCTTTTCTCTCGGGAGGAGTTTGCCCCCGTAAGGACGCATCATGTCTCTCTTGAGAGGAAATGCTGCATCTCCTACAAAAGTGTATGGCATTGGCACTACACTGTGACCTTCTACCCCTGGGAGAGTGGCATCTTCAGGTAGGCCCTTCTTCTGTAGCCTGGCTCATTTCCAAATGCTGAGTTGGCCAGGACTAATGCTAACTAATGCTAACTATACTGCATCGCAGACTAAAAACATAAGCTCCCAAAACGACCATCGCAGCTATTTTCGGCCTTTGACACCTATGTATTAGGTGAATAGAATGGAATGGGTATCGTTTAAAAAAAGGCAAGAGTTTGCTCTGGTGCACTGGCCTAAAAGTGGGTCCTTAAAAACTGCTAAAACTTCTGAAATGTACTTATGTAGGTATGTATGTGTGTATGTATTTTAAAAGGGGGGGCTTTTTGGTAAAAATCCCTGCCCGCAATACCTTCACCTGAAGGACCATACCGGAAGTACCAGATATGCCTGTCAACTCACGAGTATATAATGACTAATAAAAACACTCGTATTTTCATGGTTACGAGCTGAATGTATTGCTGCCTCCTGCGTACGAGTTATTTACATTCCTCCATCATGAGTGATTAGCCCGACTAGCTCCAGGCATATCTACCCTTACTGCTGTAATGGCAGCTCTGCCAACACGTAGGCTAACGAAGTAGTTCTAAATTGCAGTATTTGTACTTTTACTTAAGTAAAACAATTGAGTACTTTTTCCACCACTGTCCATTCCTTTAAAGGTGTAGGGAACGGAAATGGTGGACATTTTATTTTGAAGTTTAAGCTTGAAACACTGGCTCTGAAGTTTCTGAACCAATCAGAGCATCGCATCCCTCCAGGCTATGGGGTCTCAAAGTCTGTGACTTACTGCATGTGATTTTGTTTGTAAACAAAGTGTCAAAGAGACATGGGGAGAAGTCAGTGGATTATTTCTAACCTATACACAACCTATATACATATTGTAGCATGATGCTTAAGTTTAAAACAAGTAATACACTGTCTGGATGTCATCTTGAATTAAAAACGGAGTAGTTCTTTAATCACACCAGCTGTGTGGAGGAGGACAAGAAGCATGGGAATCAAACTGGTGAGCTTCATTTTTATTGGCTTTTATTGATGTGTATCTCTACACGTCATCACGCAGCACGTTTTCGTTTTCAGGAAGTAGTTAAACAATTTGTTATGTACTTTTGATATAAACACACAAAAATGAGAATTTGGCAATTTATTTGGCATCCATTGTTAGGTATGCCCATATGATGACATGGGATATGGTCTAAAAGTGTGACAAACGTATTTTTCACTTCACTACGCCTTTAAAGCATTCACCTCTAAGCCCATTTTATAACGACCTAAAAACTTGGTGCACTAGACCTGTTCTTTTTTGTAGACCTGTTCTTTTTCAAAAACTCAATTGGTGAATATTTGGAACAAGAGTTTTGTGTAATGTGAACTGGTACCTCTGATTTCGTCAACTGTTGTTTAGACATTCCTTTGTGTGAGGGCCGGTGCTGTTTTTTGTTGCACTTCAGCTACTAGCCGCAATTTGCAACTCTAAATTGTTTTTACAATGGGATGAATCTAGAGTTGCAATACCCTCCATTGACAGGGGACCTCAACTGGTTTGTTTATCTCCTTGAATGAACCTCCTTCACAATAAAAACAATAGCAGCTCCCAGAAACACTTTGACTATAGCTACAATGAGCAAAAAAAACAAACACACAATTGGAATTTGAACGTGAAACATTAGAAAAATAATTTTAATAATACCGGACCCCAAAGTGAGGTCCGGGGACCCCCAGGGGTCCTTGAGGGAGTTCCAGGGAGTCCCCAGCTAAATGATAAATTAGGAACCAAATGGACCCTTATGGGTCTGTAACTCATGGGTCTATTTGGTTCCATGACCATTTGTACATCTCAGAGTTAAATTAACATTGATTTTACAATATAATTGGGGGTCCCAGAGATAGAAATGGGGAGTCCGTAGACTAATGCATGTCAAACTGGGGGTCCTTGAAATTACTGCTAGAGTCAGCAAAAATTGCCAGTGACCCCCATAAAAGAGGATTATTTTACGGGGGTCACTGGCAATTATTTTTCAAATGGGGGTACGCGGGCTAATTAGTGTCATTTTGGGGGTCCACTGTGCTTCAGCACCACCTGGTGTCTATCTGTGCACGGCCCTGTCCATATACATGTGTATATGGGTCAAGCCGGGTCTACGTGTCTATACTACCAGAAACATGGCCTATATCACGTGACGCACATGGCCCTTCAAGGATATTTTGGTACACGCTATAGAGCAGCTATGTTCAACATTTTTAGATTTTTTTGTTTGTTTTGTTTGTGGTTAAGTGGTTAAAGGGTTAAGATTCCCATGTCATTCCCACTTCCGCCGACCCCTAACAGGAACCATAGTCTGCACTTATCCCATTATTAAGACAATTGCAAAGCCTTGCATTCACACACACACACACACACACACACACACACACACACACACACACACACTCATCGCACGCACGCACGCACGCACACGCGCACTCTCTCTCTCTCTCTCTCTCTCTTTCTCTCTGGGCAGAGCGTCATTTCAAAATCAATCCTTTAGAAGGAAAAAGAGCAAAACAGGAGAAGGTGGGAGGGGGGGGGGGGGAGTTGGGGTGTCTCTCAAAATGTCCACCATGTGTTGGCCTGATTGTAAAGGACTGTCAGTTATACTGCAAGACTGTTCTATTGGGCCCGACCGAGGGGCCCGTTGAAGGGGCCCCATTCTTCCTGGAAATCAGCCCCTGCATGTGTGGACCTGAATGCACTCTGAAGGCACCCAATCGGCCCGCAGGGCTGTGGGAGACCACTCTGTAATCTGTATGCACTGACCAGGGACGTGCACACATATAGACATCAAAGGGGGCTTCATCCACTCCGCTTTTATATACCCGTCTGCAAAACAACTGCCCTCTCCAGACAATGGATGCAGCATTTACTATGGTGAAAGAAACACAAATGCCACTCCTCTCCTTTCCATGCCAGCATTGCTTTTTTTCCCGAACTTGAACACAGTATTTTGCATTGAACAAATGTATTTAGAAATCGAGGTCGTTACACCTGCATCTCCACTAGCTAAAGAGTGCTGGGTTGCGCCCTGACAATAGCTGATCTACAAGCTCTCAATGCGTCGCAGCACGACGCCTGGTGAGCTTGTAGATCTGCTATTTTCGCAGTTTTTGTACAAAAGTGCCTTCTTACGGGATTTCAGCCCCCTGCCCCTCTAACACTATCTGCACGTCCCTGGTATGCACTTACTGTGACTCCCTTACATAGGCTAATGATAATCACTATACAGTGATGCCCATCATGGGCCCACGAGTTAAGAGGATGAGCATTGTTTGGCTTTGCGTTATGTTTTTGTACAGCATGGCTGCACGCGGAAGCCACGTATAAGTTGGAATGGTATGTGCATCAGAAAGAATGCCAATATATTTGACTGCTGTTCAGGTGAACTTTTCCACAGGGAGAGCCAGCATATTGAGTTCAGCACCTAGGCCAGCGCCAGCTCCTCTGCCAAGAGGCAGGTCATGTAATTCTCTATTGTCAACATAAAAGACGATAAGGCTCATTCATATAGTCTGGATTTTCGGTGGTGAGGTGACCACCGAACTACAACATGACGTCACTATCCGCCCCAGCCGTTCTCTCTGTTTTTACTCACCACCGCTCAACGTTATTTCAGCTCCGGTGGTCACCTCACCACCGGAGCGGTGCATGGTCACCCCACCACCGAAAATCCAGACTATGAATGAGCCTTATAGTCTTTTATGTTGACAATAGATATTGACATGACCTCCCTCTTGGCAGAGGAGCAGTATTATATTATTATTATTATTTTAGGCCCGTGCAGGGCTCTATTGAGACTTCAAGGCAGCAACACATCACTCTTCCGTGGACTATAGACCGTAAGGCTATGAAGCAATATAGCACGGGGCATAACGGGCAATGGATAAGGGATCTCTTAAAGGCAATGGCATGTGGCACGGTGATTGGTTTAATTATTGCAACGCCTAAACCACACCTATGCATAATGTAACGGGTAACGGAGGTGTTTTAGGGATTTAGACAGGTAATCAAAATACCACCCCTTCCCCACTGCTAAATCCCCAAATAGTGCATTTACAATGCTCAAACGAAAGTGGAGCCCTAAGGGCTCTATTTTTGTCCATGCAAAAAAAAAGACAAAATATAAATATAAATATTTTGTCTTTTTTCTTTTTTTACTATTTTCAAAAATGATTTTCAAAATAGTAAAAAATTTCAAATAAGTTTAGGGATAAGAGTAAAGGGATGTTTAGGGATAAGGCTAAAATATTTTGATATTTGGTCGACTAAGACTAGACTAGACTATTAAAGACCTTCAGATGACTTCCTTGGTTGGGGACACTCCACTGCCGGTCCGTGCCGCGGCAGTGTCGGTGTTATGGTGGCTCCCAACATGCCCTTCCGCTAAGACACATGGTTAAAACTCACCCATGGCTCCCGACATGTGTTATTGCCGGTTAAAAATCACCCGTGGCTTCCCTGTGAGGTTAGGGTTAGGGTTTTTAGGGTATAGGGTGTCGACTAATGCATAAACACCGTTATCGGCAGTTGGCGGCTGCCGGAAAATGCACTCGTCTCAAAATAGAACAAAAACTAATCTAGTAAAAATGAACACGTACCCATAGACAGTGTCAGAGTCAAAAAGGCTAATCCAACATCCACTCCCTCTCAAAACACGCACGCACGCACGCACGCACGCACACACTCACGCACGCACACATCAACAGTACACTGATCCGCATCAGTGTATACTGTTGATGAAGGCTAATCCTGTAAGGCGTGACAGTCATCTCTCTCCATTTGCCCCGCAGAGAAACCTTCTTCTTCATCGTCATTATATATACTCTGACCTCGTTTTCATTGCTCCATTTCAAACGCTCTGATCCTGAAACGCATGCGAATTGGTTCAACCATCACTTGTGTGTGTGGCAACCGTTAGTTAGTTAACCACTTAAACCCCAGGCAGGATACAGATTCCGATGGAAGTACACGTTTGCAGAACAAAATCTTCAAGCTTACAACGCGTCGCGTGCAGAGCGAAAACAGAAAAGGCTCTATAGCATAGATGCCTGAGGGACTGCACTCAACCCTACAACCCATAAAATTTTTAATTTTAGGCATTTTAAGCAGACGCTCTAAATCCAGAGCGATTTATACTAAGCAAGAACTACATCAAAGTATGGTTGGATTTGAGGGTGCCATACCTTTGGTTGCTTTGTAGGCCAACATTTTTGCGAGGGGAATGGGGGCTCAATTTTCTTCGAAATGGACCTTTACTCCGGTCATGGAAGTATCAGAAATTACCCAACTAGGAGCCAATTGGTTTAGTTTTGAAATCACTTTCTCTGCGAATTCATATCCAGCATCCTGGAACTGGTCCCGAAAAACAACGTGACATTTTTATTGGCAGGAAGGGCAGCGAGGACAGGGCATGATAATTGAAAATATGGCGAGTGAAAACATAAAGTATTCATGGAAATGTCTACTGAGGTAATAGTCTACTTGCATATTAGAGCCCCATTGTGAACCTGGACATGTTGAGTACACCAGTTTTATGTTAGAAATGTTGAGTATGGAGACTGCATGGACTGCATGTAGAAACTGCCGGATGCTAACTTGTGACCTTATACCATTAACAACATATAGAAGGCAAAAAAAGAGCAACATTTCATCATGCTTTATGTAGCATGTGACATGTCAAACTATGCATCATGAAAACCCCCTAGTTTGACATGTCACATGCTACATAAAGCATGGTTAGATTTTGCATTTTTTGCCTTCTATAGGTTGTTAATGGTATGGTCACATATCATGCCAATTATGAAAATTGCTCAACATATTATACAAGTTAGCATCCGGCAGTTTCTACATGCTGGAGACCCATACTCAACATCTCTAACATAAAACATTATGTGTACTCAACATGTCCAGGGTCATATTCTGGCTAGATTATAAAGTGTAGTCTGGCCACAGTGTTAATGCTTCTGCAGCCAGCAGGAGGGGAAATAGCGCCATCTGCTGGTTCAGTAATGAGGGGGGAGAACTGCAGGGGAAACTGCTATGCATTATTGGCCTGCAACAGTCTTGCATAATATGAATGAAGAAATACTACTCTTTTGCAACTTACAAATACGATGTTATGATTTTCAAGCATATGGAACTCATCAATGCCATGACACAGGCAAAGAAGATACACCATTAGCCAGAAGCATTTATACTTAAATATCTACTTAATTAGCCTGTCTCCTTTCATCAGCCTAATTGAATCCACAAATTTGAACTAAGCCATCCGGATTTAGTATACAGTACATCATAGTCTAATCAGTATGCTAAACAGATTCGGCATTATTATGATGACTGAATGTTCCTCGTCCCTCTAGAGATATTTTATTAGAGGGCATAATTAAAGGGAATCTTTCTAATATCAATGTCATTAGACTGAGTCATTTTGTCACCAGACAGGGGCTCATTAACCATATAGGCTAATCTATAGGAAATGCTCTAATTGGCATATAATATTGGGACTCAGCTGCTAATCTTGCCAGAAAATGAGCATTAACCCCCCCACACACAAATACATTTTTATACAATTGCATATCATGAAGTTAATGGACCTTGTTGAATATACAAGACTGCACTAATTATGTTTAGAGCAAGGAAACATCTTTTGCCAGGTAATATACAAAAGAAAACAGTGATAGAGAGGGGGGTTATGACTTAAGACAAGAGTTTAATTTCAAAGTACACTTTGTTCACTCAAAATTGAAGTGCATTTATGGAATGGACTATGAGTAAGGAGGTGCGACTCAGTCCATACTTATATTTGGGAGGTACTTGGACGAGGAGGGGCGGTGTTGACCAACAGTCTGGTCAAGTCCTAGCTGCAATCCAGCCCGCCGTGGGCCTTTGGATGTTTAGTTTTTATAACAGTTTTACCAGTTTTATTGATTTTATTATTTTATGTTATTGCTGAGATTGTTTTTATTTGTTCTATTTTCATGTTTTTCTTTAAGCAACAAGTAGATGCTTGGATTGTTAATACATTCTGTTGAACATTACCAGTGAATGTTGCATTGGTAAAAGTAGGGTAGGAGTTTAATACGTTGTATACTTCATCCTACTCCTTTTCGGACATTATTGTTTTTATATTATTATTATTATTATTATTATTATTATTATTATTATTATTATTATTATTATTATTATTATATTATTATATTATTATTTTGTTGTTGCTTTGTTTCAGTGTAAATATTGAATAATCAAAATAAACGCATTCATTCATTCATTCATTCATTCATTCATTCATTCATTCATTCATTCATTCATTCATTCATTCATTCATTCATTCATGCATGCATGCATGCATTCATTCATTCATAGTTTTGGACTTGTGCTGTCAGAGAGGTCAGACTTGTGTCATTGGTAAACGGCAGTGGTGGAAAGTAACTACGTACTTTTACTCAAGTACTCACTCTGTGGTGGAAAGAATAAAGAGAGAATGAGAGAGAGTGAATAGATAGGGCTGAATAGTGATATGGGGGCATTTTGTTAATGTCTCCAGTCAAATGCTGCCCTCCAGTGGAGGGACCATGCTGTACGACCAAGACCTCTAGTCTCCATGTCCTTTCCACTGGATAGCATGAGCTCAACTCCTACTGTATAATACATTCCTCCAATCTACTCAACTACTCATACACAATCACCAGATGGATATATGTATCTACTATATCCATCCACCCACCCACCCAATTACACACACACACACACACACACACACACACACACACACACACACACACACACACACACACACACACACACACACACACACACACACACACACCACGTCACGTTGATATTATATTACATGATATATTACATCATGTCAGTATCATGGTCAGTATTGTGGAGCTGGTGGGGAGCAGTGAGGTGGTTCTCCACCACGACTGAATAGTGCCTTTGCAGCCTATTTGTCAGCACGGAAGAGAGAAGGTTTGGAGCCATGTACCAGAGCTGGAGTAAGAGCAGGTGTATTTACTTTGAGGTCAGGGGTCCATTTGGTTCCATTTGTACACTCTAAGAGTTACAGACCCATAAGGGTCCATTTGGTCACAAACTATCATTTAGCTGGGGACCCCCTGGAACTCCCTCAAGGACCCCTGGGGGTCCCCGGACTCCACTTTGGGAACCACTGTCCTGATGAAGGTCTAATCGAACCGAAACGTTGACCAATAAAGAGCAACATTTTCAGACTGTGCGGGACCCTTCTTTGTTTTTCAAAGATAACCTTTTTAAGTATGCTTTATTGCCCTATGCACCTGTCACTAGCCTTCTGAGGTGTGCATCGGCCTTTTGCTAACTAGGAGCCATCTGCAATTTCACATTTCCATAACATTTCCAATGTTATGTTTTCTTTCCTACAATATCTAACAACTACATAAGTGTGTTCAGTGGAAGGCATGTGAGCTTGTAAATCTGCTATCTTCGCTGAAAGATAGCAGATGGTTCACCAAAGGCCTATAACATGTGTGACACTATAGGGGTCAATTGGCTTATAGACAGATGCGTGTGCATTGTGTGTGTATTGTGTGTTTCTTTCTGCAGGTGTTGCTATCACCTACACACTGCACCTACACACTGAGGACTGTACTCAGTGACCTACACCGATGTCATCCGGCTGATGATCATCTTCATCAGTCTGGTGTGTGAGCGGACGTGAATGTCAGGGCTGGCATAGAGAGCCTGGCTGGGAAGCAGAGCGTCCTGGGTTTGATTCCAATGCGTCCGAAGCGGCCCGCGACATGATGATTCATAAGGCGCCTTTCAGGGCACTCAAGGTCGCCGTACAAGTTAAAAACAGTTGACACAAAACACATGTTAAAAGCAAAAGCAGATGTAAAACTAGAAAAAGTGCCCTTCTGGGCACAGGTCTCCACCAGGATAAGTGGCATTTCTTCCTCAGCCTAGTGGGAATATGTGTGCACAGTTTCATCGCAATCGGACGCTGCGTTGAGGAGTTGTGGCGATTTGTACAAAGCGGGCTACTCCTGAAAACTGTAGGAGCCAATCGTGGCCAATCAGGATGGAATATGAGAAATCAAACAAACCTGTCTTGATCACATGACTATGGAGATGATGTGTACCGATTTGCGTGAAATTTGGATAAAATCTGAAGGAGTAATAATAGAAAATGTGTTTTACATATGTCGGCCTCCTGGTGGCGCTATAAAGAGCAGATGTGAAAAATTCCAGGCAAAGGTTTTTCCTTGGCCTCTAGGGAGTTGGCATACAAAGTTATCCACAGATCCGTGCAGTTAGAGGTAAAAACACTTTTCAGCCAGTTATAGCGCCACCTTGAGGCTGAGTTGAAATTGGTCATGTGGCATTTCGTCCTCGGCCTAGTGGGAATGTGGGTGCACAATTTCACGGAAATCACGCGATGTGTTCATGATTTGCAGCATTTTGTTTGAAACTGAGCACTCCTGTGAACTTTGGAAGCCAATCTTAACCAATCAAGATGGAGTCTGAGAAATCTGAAAGACCGGTTTCGTTAAATGGCTCTAGAGAGACTGTGTACCAATTTGCGTGATGTTTGGACAAAATCTGTAGGTGTACTGTGCAAAAACTTGTTTTGCACAAAGCGGCCTCCTGGTGGCGCTATAACAGGCCGTTATGGAAAGTTTTGGGCAGAGGTTCATCGTTGGCATCCAGGGAGTGTGTGTGCAAAATTTGGCATCGACCGGGTTAACGGTGGCCGAGATTAGCTGCTCACGGACACACGGACGGAAAACATACTCTCCCCCCATGCCTTCGGCCTGGTGGAGACAATAATGTATAGCTTAGGACACCACTTCTCTATACGCTACTGTCACAGGTTCTTCAAAATCCTCCTCCCCTCCCTTCCCGAGCGCCTTAATTGCTCAACAATGAGTTCTGTAGATAATATTCAGTCTACTAGATATCATATCATATCATATTACACCCCCCCCCCCCACCCCCCCCAAAAGCATACACAAAGCTGCACATTTGCTATATTGACCTACACGCACGCACGCACGCACGACCACGCATCTAGACACGACCACACCCCATGTGTAGACAGATATTAAAAGCTGTACTGTTGCCCAGTTCTTCAGTTGGACAACAACATGCATCTAGTCACAGTGATGATTGGGGTTCTGCTGGTCCCAAAAGGTAAGTGTTTTTTGGATGATATTGTTAATGTTTTTCAATTTTTGTTCCCTCTTCTTTCATTCATTCATTCATTCATTCATTCATTCATTCATTCATTCATTCATTCATTCATTCATTCATTCATTCATTCCACCCACATTCTGTTCGATATCTCCCCAAACAGCTTTCAACAACAACACATTTGTATCTTTTGAGACATGTAATCATAATTGTTTGAAATTGTTTCAGAAAAGTCATAATTCCAATGTGTAAACGTTTACATTAGTGTAAACCTCTATCTATGATGTCGCTCTCCACATGTTGTCTTAGCTCTCTCTGCCTTGAAATGCTTCGAGTGCAACGAGGCGGTCACAGGAGCTATCTGCACCGAAACCCAGCGGGACTGGAGCTAGCTGCACAGGAGCTAGCTGCACCGAAACCCAGCGGGACTGGAGCTAGCTGCACAGGAGCTATCTGCACCGAAACCCAGCGGGACTGGAGCTAGCTGCACAGGAGCTAGCTGCACCGAAACCCAGCGGGACTGGAGCTAGCTGCACAGGAGCTAGCTGCACCGAAACCCAGCGGGACTGGAGCTAGCTGCACAGGAGCTAGCTGCACCGAAACCCAGCGGGACTGGAGCTAGCTGCACATGAGCTAGCTGCACCGAAACCCAGCTTCCCAGCAATGTGGTGCAACAACAATCAGGACATATGCGGGTACAGTATGTGATGATACCAGTGGTGGAAAAAAGTACTCGATTGTTTTACTAAGTAAAATTACCAATACTGCAATTGAGAACTACTTCATTACAAGTAATAGTACGGAATTGAAAATGTATTCATATTTCAGAATGTCCCATTTCACAAAGTTCAAAATGTGTCGAAAATCTATTGAAAAGAGCCAATCTACCTATCTAAAAGAGCTTGTAGATCGGCTCTTTTCAAATGGCCGAAATGTATAGGGTTGAAGCGGTTAAGTTAAATAACTCAGAAACTACAAAACATTTCAGTAAAAAGTTCCAGTATGTGTGCCCACAGTAAGCTGAATAATAAAAAGTGCAAATGATGTTTCTAGGTGAAAGTGCTTTTTTGACGTGCCAATATCTGCCATTGACCCCCATTCTCAAATTTGAAAGCACTATATTTCTAAAACTATGAAACATTTCAAAGATTCCTTTTCAGGCACACATGTCCACCATAAGTTGAACCTAAATAGGTTTGAATGGGATTTCTAGGTGTAAGTATGTAGGACTAGTAGCATGCCAAAGTTTGTGCTATTGCCATAGAGAATGCATTGGGGGTTTAAGTTAAATAACTCATAAACTTCAAAACATTTCAAAATAAAAAAGTTCCAGCATGTGTCTCCACAGTAAGCTGAATAATAAAAAGTGTGAATGGAGTTTCTAGGTGAAAGTGACTTTTGACGTGCCCAGCTAACATGTCCATCTGGGCCCAATTGGGTTTTGACATGGGCTATGGACATGGGTTCCAAGTTGGCCGTGCACCCAGTTATCACAAAGGGCCCACCCGTGTTAGCCCATATGGGCTTACGTGGGTTTCTAACTGGATCTAACTGCAACTGGACCATGTGTGCGCCACCTGTGTTTGCCTATATGGGTTTGAACTGGGATCTGATTGGGCCTTAACACATCGTTTGCGGGGTCAGTATCTATAAGTCATTTGTCAGCCGATCGCCATGTGCGTATCACGTATCTACTGTATACGCATTTATAGCTTTTTTATTGAATACTTTAGTTCATCTTTCTATGTGCCCGGACAACATATAATGTATCTCCGATCGCAACTTCAAAGTTCCGGGTATGTGATCCTGAAAAAAGAGGGGAAAAAAGCCCCCCCCCCCTCATGAAAAGAGGCCTCTCCCCTCCTGTTTCTACATGGTTTCTCCCGAGGAGGTGGATGGATTTTCCGAGAACGAGAGAGACAGACCCCCCCCGGTGGGCTATAACCCATCAGGTTTTTTTTTCATTCTTTTCAAATCCTCAAAAATGATGAAACTACGGCGTGCTACAGTATGCCGTACGATATGGGCTATTAGACGAGCGTCTAAAAATGGGATAAAAAAAATCTAAAAATAGACGTGTTTTAGACGTCTATTTTTTTTTTTCTTAAATTTTTATCCCACGATTTTGTAACCCAGTTTTCTTTTCACCCAGTGCCAATTATCTAATGTAATCCTGGGCGCTACACTTCCTCTGCCAACCTGGGGGGGCAGCGGACTGACCTCATGCCTCCTTCTATGCATGAGGAGTCCAAGCTGCTTCTTTTAACCTGAGAAAGGCCGGCCGGACGTAGCGCGTGGAAGGGACACGTTATTCCGACCAGTTCCTTTCCCCTCCATCAGGCGCCCCGGCTGGCCAGGGGGAGGTAGTTTTAGAGACCAGGATTACGGCATGTTTTTGTGAGGGTATCTACCCTAGGGGACACAGGGAGAACATGCAAACTCCACACAGAAAGGCCCTATCGCCAACCCCCGCCTCGGGTATGGGCACTGATGATGCGGAGGAGGGAACACGCCGCCAGTGCCCACAGTGTCCCCAGCGGGAATCGAACCCAGGACCTTCTAGCTGTGAGGCGACAGCACTACCAACTGTGCCACCGTGCCCCTTAGACGTCTATTTTTTAGATGTTTTTTATCCCATTTTAGACGCACGTCTAATAGCCGGCTATTGCTCATTGGGATGGTCAAAAATGATGAAAAACGAGGATTTAAAAAAAATCTAAAAATCTAAAAACGATGGGCTATATAACCAATCGTTTTTTCTTTCTTCATTTTTTTCAAATCCTCAAAAATGATGAAAAACGGTGTGCTACAGTATGCCGTATGATATGGGCTATTACACGTGCGTCTAAAAATGGGATAAAAAACGTCTAAAAATAGACGTCTAAAACACGTCTATTTTTAGACGTGATTTAGACGTCTATTTTTAGACGTTTTTTATCCCATTTTTAGACGCACGTCTAATAGCCGGCTATTTCTCAGTGGGATAATCAAAATGATGAAAAACGAGGATTTTTCTTTTTTTCAAAAATTTAAAAAACGATGGGCTATAACCCATGTTTGTTTTTTTTGTTTTTTTTTTAAATCCTCAAAAATGATGAAAAACGGCGTGCTATAGTACGCCGTACGATATGGGCTATAGCCCATGGTCAAAAATGATTAAAAACGAGGATTTTTTTTTCTTCAAAAATTCAAAAAACGATGGGATATAACCCATGGTTTTTTTTTTCCATTTTTTTTAAATCCTCAAAAATTATGAAAAACGGCGTGCTATAGTATGCCGTACGGTATGGGCTATTAGACGAGCGTCTAAAAATGGGATAAAAAACGTCTAAAAATAGACGTCTAAAACACGTCTATTTTTTGACGTTTTTTATCCCATTTTTAGACGCACGTATAATAGCCGGCTATTTCTCAGTGGGATGGTCAAAAATGATGAAAAACGAGGATTAATTTTTTTTCAAAGATTTTAAAAACGATGGGCTATAACCCATGTTTTTTATTTTTTTATTTTTTTATTCAAATCCTCAAAAATGATGAAAAACGGCGTGCTATAGTATGCCTTACGGTATGGGCTTTAGCCCATGGTCCAAAATGATGAAAAACGAGGTTAATTTTTTTTCTTCCAAAATTTAAAAAAACGATGGGCTATAACCCATGTTTTTTTTAGTTTTTTTTTCAAATCCTCAAAAATGATGAAAAACGGCGTGCTATAGTATGCCGTACGATATGGGCTATAGCCCATGGTCAAAAATGATTAAAAACGAGGATTTTTTTTTCTTCAAAAATTCAAAAAACGATGGGCTATAACCCATGTTTTTTTTTTTTTTTTTATCCTCAAAAATGATGAAAATCGGCGTGCTATAGTATGCCGTACGGTATGGGCTATTAGACGAGCGTCTAAAAATGGGATAAAAAACGTCTAAAAATAGACGTCTAAAACACGTCTATTTTTAGACGTTTTTTATCCCATTTTTAGACGCACGTCTAAAAATTCCTCCGGCTATTCCTCAGTGGGATGGTCAAAAATGATGAAAAACGAGGATTAATTCTTTTTTCCAAAATTTCAAAAAACGATGGGCTATAACCCATGTTTTTTATTTTTTTTATTCAAATCCTCAAAAATGATGAAAAACGGCGTGCTATAGTATGTCTTACGGTATGGGCTTTAGCCCATGGTCCAAAATGATGAAAAACGAGGTTAATTTTTTTTTCCAAAATCTCAAAAAACGATGGGCTATAACCCATGTTTTTTAATTTTTTTCAAATCCTCAAAAATGATGAAAAACGGCGTGCTATAGTATGCTGTACGATATGGGCTATAGCCCATGGTCAAAAATGATTAAAAACGAGGATTTTTTTTTTCTTCAAAAATTCAAAAAACGATGGGCTATAACCCATCGTTTTTTTTTTTCATTGTTTCATTTTTTTCAAATCCTCAAAAATGATGAAAATCGGCGTGCTATAGTATGCCGTACGGTATGGGCTATTAGACGAGCGTCTAAAAATGGGATAAAAAACGTCTAAAATAGACGTCTAAAACACGTCTATTTTTAGACGTGTTTTAGACGTCTATTTTTAGACGTTTTTTATCCCATTTTTAGACGCACGTCTAATAGCCGGCTATTTCTCAGTGGGATGGTCAAAAATGATGAAAAACGAGGATTAATCTTTTTTTCAAAAAATTAAAAAACGATTGGCTATAACCCATGTTTTTTTGTTTTTTTTTTCAAATCCTCAAAAATGATGAAAAACGGCGTGCTATAGTATGCCTTACGGTATGGGCTTTAGCCCATGGTCCAAAATGATGAAAAACGAGGTAATTTTTTTTTCAAAAATTTCAAAAAACGATGGGCTATAACCCATGTTTTTTTTTTTTTTTTTCAAATCCTCAAAAATGATGAAAAACTGCGTGCTATAGTATGCCGTACGATATGGGCTATAGCCCATGGTCAAAAATGATTAAAAACGAGGATTAATTTTTTTCTTCAAAAATTCAAAAAACGATGGGCTATAACCCATGTTTTTTTTTTTTTTTTTTATCCTCAAAAATGATGAAAATCGGCGTGCTATAGTATGCCGTACGGTATGGGCTATTAGACGAGCGTCTAAAAATGGGATAAAAAACGTCTAAAAATAGACGTCTAAAACACGTCTATTTTTAGACGTTTTTTATCCCATTTTTAGACTCACGTCTAAAAATTCCTCCGGCTATTCCTCAGTGGGATGGTCAAAAATGATGAAAAACGAGGATTAATTTTTTTTCAAAAATTTAAAAAACGATGGGCCATGTTTTTTATTTTTTTTATTCAAATCCTCAAAAATGATGAAAAACGGCGTGCTATATTATGTCTTACGGTATGGGCTTTAGCCCATGATCCAAAATGATGAAAAACGAGGTTAATTCTTTTTTCCAAAATTTCAAAAAACGATGGGCTATAACCCATGTTTTTTTCTTTTTTCATTTTTTTCAAATCCTCAAAAATGATGAAAAACGGCGTGCTATAGTATGCTGTACGATATGGGCTATAGCCCATGGTCAAAAATGATTAAAAACAAGGATTTTTTTTTTCTTCAAAAATTCAAAAAACGATGGGCTATAACCCATCGTTTTTTTTTTTCATTGTTTCATTTTTTTCAAATCCTCAAAAATGATGAAAATCGGCGTGCTATAGTATGCCGTACGGTATGGGCTATTAGACGAGCGTCTAAAAATGGGATAAAAAACGTCTAAAATAGACGTCTGAAACACGTCTATTTTTAGACGTGTTTTAGACGTCTATTTTTAGACGTTTTTTTCCCATTTTTAGACGCACGTCTAATAGCCGGCTATTTCTCAGTGGGATGGTCAAAAATGATGAAAAACGAGGATTAATCTTTTTTTCAAAAAATTTAAAAACGATGGGCTATAACCCATGTTTTTTTTGTTTTTTTTTCAAATCCTCAAAAATGATGAAAAACGGCGTGCTATAGTATGCCTTACGTTATGGGCTTTAGCCCATGGTCCAAAATGATGAAAAACGAGGTAATTTTTTTTCAAAAATTTCAAAAAACGATGGGCTATAACCCATGTTTTTTTTTTGTTTTTTTTTCTCCAAATCCTCAAAAATGATGAAAAACTGCGTGCTATAGTATGCCGTACGATATGGGCTATAGCCCATGGTCAAAAATGATTAAAAACGAGGATTTATTTTTTTCTTCAAAAATTAAAAAAACGATGGGCTATAACCCATAGTTTTTTTTCATTTTTTTAAAATCCGCAAAAATGATGAAAAACGGCGTGCTATAGTATGCCGTACGATATGGGCTATAGCCCATGGTCAAAAATGATTAAAACCGAGGATTTTTTTTTCTTCAAAAATTCAAAAAACGATAGGCTATAACCCATGTTTTTTTTTTTTTTATCCTCAAAAATGATGAAAATCGGCGTGCTATAGTATGCCGTACGGTATGGGCTATTAGACGAGCGTCTAAAAATGGGATAAATAACGTCTAAAAATAGACGTCTAAAACACGTCTATTTTTAGACGTGTTTTAGACGTCTATTTTAGACGTTTTTTATCCCATTTTTAGACGCACGTCTAATAGCCGGCTATTTCTCAGTGGGATGGTCAAAAATTATGAAAAACGAGGATTAATTTTTTTTTCAAAAATTTAAAAAACGATGGGCTATAACCCATGTTTTTTTTTTTTTTTATTCAAATCCTCAAAAATGATGAAAAACGGCGTGCTATAGTATGTCTTACGGTATGGGCTTTAGCCCATGATCCAAAATGATGAAAAACGAGGTTAATTTTTTTTTCCAAAATCTCAAAAAACGATGGGCTATAACCCATGTTTTTTTCATTTTTCATTTTTTTCAAATCCTCAAAAATGATGAAAAACGGCGTGCTATAGTATGCTGTAGGATATGGGCTATAGCCCATGGTCAAAAATGATTAAAAAAGAGGATTTTTTTTTCTTCAAAAATTCAAAAAACGATGGGCTATAACCCATGTTTTTTTTTTGTTTTTTTTTCAAATCCTCAAAAATGATGAAAATCGGCGTGCTATAGTATGCCTTACGGTATGGGCTTTAGCCCATGGTCCAAAATAAAAAAAAACGATGGGCTATAACCCATGTTTTTTTTTGTTTTTTTTTTTTCCAAATCCTCAAAAATGATGAAAAACTGCGTGCTATAGTATAACGTACGATATGGGCTATAGCCCATGGTCAAAAATGGGATAAAAAACGTCTAAAATAGTCTAAAACACGTCTATTTTTAATAGCCCATAACGTACGGCATACTATAGCACGCCGTTTTTCATCATTTTTGAGGATTTGAAAAAAATGAAAAAAAAAAAAAAAACGATGGGTTATAGCCCATCGTTTTTTTTTTTTTTTATCCTCAAAAATGTTTTTACGTTTTACGTTTTACGTTTTTACGTTTTTACGTTTTACGTTTTTACGTTTTTACGTTTTTCAGTTTTTCAGTTTTTAAATTTTAACGTTTTACGTTTTAAGTTATTACGTTTTTACGTTATACGTTTTTACGTTTTATGTTTTTACGTTTTTACGTTTTACGTTTTAACGTTTGTACTTTTTTACGTTTTACGTTTTACGTTTTACATTTTTACGTTTTTACGTTTTTACGTTTTTACGTTTTACGTTTTACGTTTTACGTTTTACGTTTTTACGTTTTACGTTTTTACGTTTTACGTTTTACATTTTTACGTTTTTACGTTTTACGTTTTACGTTTTACGTTTTACGTTTATACGTTTATACGTTTTACGTTTTTACGTTTTTACGTTTTTACGTTTTAACTTTTTTACGTTTTACGTTTTTACGTTTTACGTTTTTACGTTTTTACGTTTTACGTTTTTACGTTTTTACGTTTTTCAGTTTTTAAATTTTTACGTTTTACGTTTTAAGTTTTTACGTTTTTACGTTTTACGTTTTTACGTTTTACGTTTTTACGTTTTACGTTTTAACGTTTTAACGTTTTAACGTTTTTACGTTTTTACGTTTTACGTTTTACGTTTTACGTTTTACGTTTTACGTTTTACGTTTTACGTTTTTACGTTTTACGTTTTACGTTTTACATTTTTACGTTTTTACGTTTTACGTTTTACGTTTTACGTTTTACGTTTTACGTTTTACGTTTTACGTTTATACGTTTATACGTTTTACGTTTTAACGTTTTAACGTTTTAACTTTTTTACGTTTTACGTTTTACGTTTTTACGTTTTTACCTTTTTACGTTTTACGTTTTACGTTTTTACGTTTTTACGTTTTACGTTTTTACGTTTTTACGTTTTACGTTTTTACGTTTTAACGTTTTAACGTTTTAACGTTTTTACTTTTTTACGTTTTTACGTTTTACGTTTTACGTTTTTACGTTTTTACGTTTTACGTTTTTACGTTTTACGTTTTACGTTTTACGTTTTACGTTTTACGTTTTTACGTTTTTACGTTTTTACGTTTTACGTTTTACGTTTTACGTTTTAACGTTTTACGTTTTAACGTTTTACGTTTTACGTTTTTCATTTTTAAGTTTTTACGTTTTACGTTTTACGTTTTACGTTTTACGTTTTACGTTTTACGTTTTACGTTTTACGTTTATACGTTTATACGTTTTTACGTTTTACGTTTTAACGTTTTAACGTTTTAACTTTTACGTTTTTACGTTTTTACGTTTTACGTTTTTACGTTTTACGTTTTACGTTTTTACGTTTTTACGTTTTTACGTTTTACGTTTTTACGTTTTTACTTTTTAACTTTTTTACGTTTTACGTTTTTACGTTTTACGTTTTACGTTTTACGTTTTTACGTTTTTACGTTTTTACGTTTTACGTTTTACGTTTTACGTTTTAACGTTTTACGTTTTTACGTTTTACGTTTTACATTTTTAAGTTTTTACGTTTTACGTTTTACGTTTTACGTTTATACGTTTATACGTTTTTACGTTTTACGTTTTAACGTTTTAACTTTTTTACGTTTTTACGTTTTTACGTTTTACGTTTTTACGTTTTACGTTTTTACGTTTTTACGTTTTACGTTTTTACGTTTTTACTTTTTTACTTTTTAACTTTTTTAAGTTTTTACGTTTTACGTTTTACGTTTTACGTTTTACGTTTATACGTTTATACGTTTTTACGTTTTACGTTTTAACGTTTTAACGTTTTAACTTTTACGTTTTTACGTTTTTACGTTTTACGTTTTTACGTTTTACGTTTTTACGTTTTTACGTTTTACGTTTTTACGTTTTTACTTTTTAACTTTTTTACGTTTTACGTTTTTACGTTTTACGTTTTACGTTTTACGTTTTTACGTTTTTACGTTTTTACGTTTTACGTTTTACGTTTTACGTTTTAACGTTTTACGTTTTTACGTTTTACGTTTTACATTTTTAAGTTTTTACGTTTTACGTTTTACGTTTTACGTTTTACGTTTATACGTTTATACGTTTTTACGTTTTACGTTTTAACGTTTTAACTTTTTTACGTTTTACGTTTTTACGTTTTACGTTTTTACGTTTTACGTTTTTACGTTTTTACGTTTTACGTTTTTACGTTTTTACTTTTTAACTTTTTTACGTTTTTACGTTTTACGTTTTACGTTTTTACGTTTTTACGTTTTACGTTTTACGTTTTTACGTTTTACGTTTTTACGTTTTACGTTTTTACGTTTTTACGTTTTAACGTTTTACGTTTTACGTTTTACGTTTTACGTTTTACGTTTTACGTTTTTACGCTTTACGTTTTTACGTTTTTACGTTTTACGTTTTACGTTTTTACGTTTTTACGTTTTACGTTTTACGTTTTACGTTTTTACGTTTTACGTTTTTACGTTTTACGTTTTACGTTTTTACGTTTTACGTTTATACGTTTTACGTTTTTACATTTTACATTTTACATTTTACGTTTTTACGTTTTACGTTTTATGATTTTATTATGATATTATGATTTTCTTTTTAACCTCGTTTTTCATCATTTTTGAACATGGGCTATAGCCCCTACCGTACGGCATACATTTACGTCTTTACGTTTTTACGTTTTACGTTTTACGGACCGGTGTCCAAAATCTCAAAAAACGATGGGCTATAACCCATGTTTTTTTCATTTTTCATTTTTTTCAAATCCTCAAAAATGATGAAAAACGGCGTGCTATAGTATGCTGTAGGATATGGGCTATAGCCCATGGTCAAAAATGATTAAAAAAGAGGATTTTTTTTTCTTCAAAAATTCAAAAAACGATGGGCTATAACCCATGTTTTTTTTTTGTTTTTTTTTCAAATCCTCAAAAATGATGAAAATCGGCGTGCTATAGTATGCCTTACGGTATGGGCTTTAGCCCATGGTCCAAAATTAAAAAAAACGATGGGCTATAACCCATGTTTTTTTTTGTTTTTTTTTTTTCCAAATCCTCAAAAATGATGAAAAACTGCGTGCTATAGTATAACGTACGATATGGGCTATAGCCCATGGTCAAAAATGGGATAAAAAACGTCTAAAATAGTCTAAAACACGTCTATTTTTAATAGCCCATAACGTACGGCATACTATAGCACGCCGTTTTTCATCATTTTTGAGGATTTGAAAAAAATGAAAAAAAAAAAAAAAACGATGGGTTATAGCCCATCGTTTTTTTTTTTTTTTATCCTCAAAAATGTTTTTACGTTTTACGTTTTACGTTTTTACGTTTTTACGTTTTACGTTTTTACGTTTTTACGTTTTTCAGTTTTTCAGTTTTTAAATTTTAACGTTTTACGTTTTAAGTTTTTACGTTTTTACGTTTTACGTTTTTACGTTTTACGTTTTTACGTTTTTACGTTTTACGTTTTAACGTTTGTACTTTTTTACGTTTTACGTTTTACGTTTTACATTTTTACGTTTTTACGTTTTTACGTTTTTACGTTTTACGTTTTACGTTTTACGTTTTACGTTTTTACGTTTTACGTTTTTACGTTTTACGTTTTACATTTTTACGTTTTTACGTTTTACGTTTTACGTTTTACGTTTTACGTTTATACGTTTATACGTTTTACGTTTTTACGTTTTTACGTTTTTACGTTTTAACTTTTTTACGTTTTACGTTTTTACGTTTTACGTTTTTACGTTTTTACGTTTTACGTTTTTACGTTTTTACGTTTTTCAGTTTTTAAATTTTTACGTTTTACGTTTTAAGTTTTTACGTTTTTACGTTTTACGTTTTTACGTTTTACGTTTTTACGTTTTACGTTTTAACGTTTTAACGTTTTTACGTTTTTACGTTTTTACGTTTTACGTTTTACGTTTTACGTTTTACGTTTTACGTTTTACGTTTTTACGTTTTACGTTTTACGTTTTACATTTTTACGTTTTTACGTTTTACGTTTTACGTTTTACGTTTTACGTTTTACGTTTTACGTTTATACGTTTATACGTTTTACGTTTTAACGTTTTAACGTTTTAACTTTTTTACGTTTTACGTTTTACGTTTTTACGTTTTTACCTTTTTACGTTTTACGTTTTACGTTTTTACGTTTTTACGTTTTTTTACGTTTTTACGTTTTTACGTTTTACGTTTTTACGTTTTAACGTTTTAACGTTTTAACGTTTTTACTTTTTTACGTTTTTACGTTTTACGTTTTACGTTTTTACGTTTTTACGTTTTACGTTTTTACGTTTTACGTTTTACGTTTTACGTTTTACGTTTTACGTTTTTACGTTTTTACGTTTTTACGTTTTACGTTTTACGTTTTACGTTTTAACGTTTTACGTTTTAACGTTTTACGTTTTACGTTTTTCATTTTTAAGTTTTTACGTTTTACGTTTTACGTTTTACGTTTTACGTTTTACGTTTTACGTTTTACGTTTTACGTTTATACGTTTATACGTTTTTACGTTTTACGTTTTAACGTTTTAACGTTTTAACTTTTACGTTTTTACGTTTTTACGTTTTACGTTTTTACGTTTTACGTTTTACGTTTTTACGTTTTTACGTTTTTACGTTTTACGTTTTTACGTTTTTACTTTTTAACTTTTTTACGTTTTACGTTTTTACGTTTTACGTTTTACGTTTTACGTTTTTACGTTTTTACGTTTTTACGTTTTACGTTTTACGTTTTACGTTTTAACGTTTTACGTTTTTACGTTTTACGTTTTACATTTTTAAGTTTTTACGTTTTACGTTTTACGTTTTACGTTTATACGTTTATACGTTTTTACGTTTTACGTTTTAACGTTTTAACTTTTTTACGTTTTTACGTTTTTACGTTTTACGTTTTTACGTTTTACGTTTTTACGTTTTTACGTTTTACGTTTTTACGTTTTTACTTTTTAACTTTTTTAAGTTTTTACGTTTTACGTTTTACGTTTTACGTTTTACGTTTTACGTTTATACGTTTATACGTTTTTACGTTTTACGTTTTAACGTTTTAACGTTTTAACTTTTACGTTTTTACGTTTTTACGTTTTACGTTTTTACGTTTTACGTTTTTACGTTTTTACGTTTTACGTTTTTACGTTTTTACTTTTTAACTTTTTTACGTTTTACGTTTTTACGTTTTACGTTTTACGTTTTACGTTTTTACGTTTTTACGTTTTTACGTTTTACGTTTTACGTTTTACGTTTTAACGTTTTACGTTTTTACGTTTTACGTTTTACATTTTTAAGTTTTTACGTTTTACGTTTTACGTTTTACGTTTATACGTTTATACGTTTTTACGTTTTACGTTTTAACGTTTTAACTTTTTTACGTTTTACGTTTTTACGTTTTTACGTTTTACGTTTTTACGTTTTACGTTTTTACGTTTTTACGTTTTACGTTTTTACGTTTTTACTTTTTAACTTTTTTACGTTTTTACGTTTTACGTTTTACGTTTTTACGTTTTTACGTTTTACGTTTTACGTTTTTACGTTTTACGTTTTTACGTTTTACGTTTTTACGTTTTTACGTTTTAACGTTTTACGTTTTACGTTTTACGTTTTACGTTTTACGTTTTACGTTTTTACGCTTTACGTTTTTACGTTTTTACGTTTTACGTTTTACGTTTTTACGTTTTTACGTTTTACGTTTTACGTTTTACGTTTTTACGTTTTACGTTTTTACGTTTTACGTTTTACGTTTTTACGTTTTACGTTTATACGTTTTACGTTTTTACATTTTACATTTTACATTTTACGTTTTTACGTTTTACGTTTTATGATTTTATTATGATATTATGATTTTCTTTTTAACCTCGTTTTTCATCATTTTTGAACATGGGCTATAGCCCCTACCGTACGGCATACATTTACGTCTTTACGTTTTTACGTTTTACGTTTTACGGACCGGTGTCCATGTGTGTTGGTTCCCTCAGTGGGGACGTCCTGGTGACCGGTGTTCATGTGTGTTGGTACGTTTTTACGTTTTACGTTTTAACGTTTTAACTTTTTTACGTTTTACGTTTTTACGTTTTTACGTTTTACGTTTTTACGTTTTACGTTTTTACGTTTTTACGTTTTACGTTTTTACGTTTTTACTTTTTTACTTTTTTACGTTTTTACGTTTTACGTTTTACGTTTTTACTTTTTTACGTTTTACGTTTTACGTTTTTACGTTTTACGTTTTTACGTTTTACGTTTTACGTTTTTACGTTTTTACGTTTTACGTTTTACTTTTTACGTTTTACGTTTTACGTTTTTACGCTTTACGTTTTTACGTTTTTACGTTTTACGTTTTAAGTTTTTACGTTTTACGTTTTACGTTTTACGTTTTTACGTTTTACGTTTTACGTTTATACGTTTTACGTTTTTACATTTTACATTTTACATTTTACGTTTTTACGTTTTACGTTTTACGTTTTATGATTTTATTATGATATTATGATTTTTTTTTAACCTCGTTTTTCATCATTTTTGAACATGGGCTATAGCCCCTACCTATGTGTTGGTTCCCTCAGTGGGGACGTCCTGGTGACCGGTGTTCATGTGTGTTGGTACCCTCAGTTGGGACGTCCTGGAGACCGGTGTCCATGTGTGTTGGTTCCCTCAATGGGACGTCCTGGTGACCGGTGTCCGTGTGTGTTGGTTCCCTCAGTGGGACGTCCTGGTGACCGGTGTCCATGTGTGTTGGTTCCCACAGACGTCACCAGTTTGCTGCTGGCTGGGAGCTCCTGGTGTCTTTGGCAGTTGTCCTGCGAGTCTCATTCTCCTGGCTGCTCACCCTGAATAACGAAATAACCTGTAAATGACAACACAAAAACTAAGGCACTGGTGTCGTGCTTCTGGTTTACCGGAACGGGGTGCAACTCCCTGCAGTGCCCTGCTCAATGTGTTGTATTTACATGGTTCATTGGTCCATGGTCTCAGAGGTCATCGCTATAGTCTTCATCATTGTTGAGGATTTAAAAAAAGGTGAAAATCGAGGAAAAGCGAAAGGCTATAGTCCATGGTCACGGTCTGCATACTGGTCAAGGTCATTTATACTGGTCAAGGTAATTTATACTGGTGAAGGTCATTTATTCTGGTGAAGGTCATTCATACTGGTCAAGGTCATTTATACTTGTCAAGGTCATTAGTCCATGGTCTCGGAGGGCATACAATAATAGTATGTCGTTTTTCACGATTTCGGAGCATGGGCTATAGCCCATATCGTACGGCATACTATAGCACGCCGTTTTTCAGCATTTTTGAGGATTTGAAAAAAATCAAAATTTCAAAAAACATGGGTTATAGCCCATCGTTTTTAGATTTTCTATCCTCGTTTTTCATCATTTTTGAGTATGGGCTATAGCCCATATCGTACAGCAGACTATAGCACGCCGTTTTTCATCATTTTTGAGGTTTTGAAAAAAATTCAAAATTTCAAAAAACATGGGTTATAGCCCATCGTTTTTTGAAATTTTGGACAAAAAATTAACCTCGTTTTTCATCGTTTTTGAACATGGGCTATAGCCCCTACTGTACGGCAAACTATAGCACGCCGTTTTTCATCATTTTTGAGGATTTGAAAAAAAATCAAAATTTAAAAAAACATGGGTAATAGCCCATCGTTTTTAGAATTTTTGAAAAAAGAATTTAACCTCGTTTTTCATCATTTTTGAACATGGGCTATAGCCCCTACCGTACGGCATACTATAGCACGCCGTTTTTCATCATTTTTGAGGATTTGAAAAAAAATCTAAATTTCAAAAAACATGGGTTATAGCCCATCGTTTTTAGAATTTTTGAAAAAAGAATTTAACCTCGTTTTTCATCATTTTTGAACATGGGCTATAGCCCCTACCGTACGGCATACTATAGCACGCCGTTTTTCATCATTTTTGAGGATTTAAAAAAAATTCAAAATTTCAAAAAACATGGGTTATAGCCCATCGTTTTTTGAAATTTTGAAAAAAGAATTTAACCTCGTTTTTCATCATTTTTTAACATGGGCTATAGCCCCTACCGTACGGCATACTATAGCACGCCGTTTTTCATCATTTTTGAGGATTTGAAAAAAAATCAAAATTTCCAAAAACATGGGTTATAGCCCATCGTTTTTTGAAATTTTGAAAAAATTCTTAACCTCGTTTTTCATCATTTTTGAACATGGGCTATAGCCCCTACTGTACGGCAAACTATAGCACGCCGTTTTTCATCATTTTTGAGGATTTGAAAAAAAATCTAAATTTCAAAAAACATGGGTTATAGCCCATCGTTTTTTGAATTTTTGATTTTTTTTAACCTCGTTTTTCATCATTTTTGAACATGGGCTATAGCCCCTACCGTACGGCATACTATAGCACGCCGTTTTTCATCATTTTTGAGGATTTGAAAAATAAATCAAAATTTCAAAAAACATGGGTTATAGCCCATCGTTTTTAGAATTTTTGAAAAAAGAATTTAACCTCGTTTTTCATCATTTTTGAACATGGGCTATAGCCCCTACCGTACGGCATACTATAGCACGCCGTTTTTCATCATTTTTGAGGATTTGAAAAAAAATTCAAAATTTCAAAAACATGGGTTATAGCCCATCGTTTTTAGAATTTTTGAAAAAAGAATTTAACCATGTTTTTCATCATTTTTGAACATGGGCTATAGCCCCTACCGTACGGCATACTATAGCACGCCGTTTTTCATCATTTTTGAGGATTAAAAAAAAATTCAAAATTTCAAAAAACATGGGTTATAGCCCATCGTTTTTTGAAATTTTGAAAAAAGAATTTAACCTCGTTTTTCATCATTTTTGAACATGGGCTATAGCCCCTACCGTACGGCATACTATAGCACGCCGTTTTTCATCATTTTTGAGGATTTGAAAAAAAATCAAAATTTCCAAAAACATGGGTTATAGCCCATCGTTTTTTGAAATTTTGAAAAAATTCTTAACCTCGTTTTTCATCATTTTTTAACATGGGCTATAGCCCCTACCGTACGGCATACTATAGCACGCCGTTTTTCAGCATTTTTGAGGATTTGAAAAATATTCAAAATTTCAAAAAACATGGGTTATAGCCCATCGTTTTTAGAATTTTTGAAAAAAGAATTTAACCTCGTTTTTCATCATTTTTGAACATGGGCTATAGCCCCTACCGTACGGCATACTATAGCACGCCGTTTTTCATAATTTTTGAGGATTTGAAAAAAATTCAAAATTTCAAAAAACATGGGTTATAGCCCATCGTTTTTAGAATTTTTGAAAAAAGAATTTAACCTCGTTTTTCATCATTTTTGAACATGGGCTATAGCCCCTACCGTACGGCATACTATAGCACGCCGTTTTTCAGCATTTTTGAGGATTTGAAAAAAATTCAAAATTTCAAAAAACATGGGTTATAGCCCATCGTTTTTTGAAATTTTGAAAAAAGAATTTAACCTCGTTTTTCATCATTTTTGAACATGGGCTATAGCCCCTACCGTACGGCATACTATAGCACGCCGTTTTTCATCATTTTTGAGGATTTGAAAAAAAATCAAAATTTCCAAAAACATGGGTTATAGCCCATCGTTTTTTGAAAATTTGAAAAAATTCTTAACCTCGTTTTTCATCATTTTTTAACATGGGCTATAGCCCCTACCGTACGGCATACTATAGCACGCCGTTTTTCAGCATTTTTGAGGATTTGAAAAAAATTCAAAATTTAAAAAAACATGGGTTATAGCCCATCGTTTTTAGAATTTTTGAAAAAAGAATTTAACCTCGTTTTTCATCATTTTTGAACATGGGCTATAGCCCCTACCGTACGGCATACTATAGCACGCCGTTTTTCATAATATTTGAGGATTTGAAAAAAATTCAAAATTTCAAAAAACATGGGTTATAGCCCATCGTTTTTAGAATTTTTGAAAAAAGAATTTAACCTCGTTTTTCATCATTTTTGAACATGGGCTATAGCCCCTACCGTACGGCATACTATAGCACGCCGTTTTTCAGCATTTTTGAGGATTTGAAAAAAATTCAAAATTTCAAAAAACATGGGTTATAGCCCATCGTTTTTAGAATTTTTGAAAAAAGAATTTAACCTCGTTTTTCATCATTTTTGAACATGGGCTATAGCCCCTACCGTACGGCATACTATAGCACGCCGTTTTTCATAATTTTTGAGGATTTGAAAAAAATTCAAAATTTCAAAAAACATGGGTTATAGCCCATCGTTTTTAGAATTTTTGAAAAAAGAATTTAACCTCGTTTTTCATCATTTTTGAACATGGGCTATAGCCCCTACCGTACGGCATACTATAGCACGCCGTTTTTCAGCATTTTTGAGGATTTGAAAAAAATTCAAAATTTCAAAAAACATGGGTTATAGCCCATCGTTTTTAGAATTTTTGAAAAAAGAATCTAACCTCGTTTTTCATCATTTTTGAACATGGGCTATAGCCCCTACCGTACGGCATACTATAGCATGCCGTTTTTCAGCATTTTTGAGGATTTGAAAAAAATTCAAAATTTCAAAAAACATGGGTTATAGCCCATCGTTTTTAGAATTTTTGAAAAAAGAATTTAACCTCGTTTTTCATCATTTTTGAACATGGGCTATAGCCCCTACCGTACGGCATACTATAGCACGCCGTTTTTCATCATTTTTGAGGATTTGAAAAAAATTCAAAATTTCAAAAACATGGGTTATAGCCCATCGTTTTTAGAATTTTTGAAAAAAGAATTTAACCTCGTTTTTCATCATTTTTGAACATGGGCTATAGCCCCTACCGTACGGCATACTATAGCACGCCGTTTTTCAGCATTTTTGAGGATTTGAAAAAAATTCAAAATTTCAAAAAACATGGGTTATAGCCCATCGTTTTTAGAATTTTTGAAAAAAGAATTTAACCTCGTTTTTCATCATTTTTGAACATGGGCTATAGCCCCTACCGTACGGCATACTATAGCACGCCGTTTTTCATCATTTTTGAGGATTTGAAAAAAATTCAAAATTTCAAAAAACATGGGTTATAGCCCATCGTTTTTAGAATTTTTGAAAAAAGAATTTAACCTCGTTTTTCATCATTTTTGAACATGGGCTATAGCCCCTACCGTACGGCATACTATAGCACGCCGTTTTTCAGCATTTTTGAGGATTTGAAAAAATTTCAAAATTTCAAAAAACATGGGTTATAGCCCATCCTTTTTTGAATTAAAAAAAAAAATTACCTCGTTTTTCATCATTTTTGAACATGGGCTATAGCCCCTACCGTACGGCATACTATAGCACGCCGTTTTTCATCATTTTTGAGGATTTAAAAAAAATTCAAAATTTCAAAAAACATGGGTTATAGCCCATCGTTTTTTGAAATTTTGGAGAAAAAAAAATAACCTAGTTTTTCATCGTTTTTGAACATGGGCTATAGCCACTACCGTACGGCATACTATAGCACGCCGTTTTTCATCATTTTTGAGGATTTGAAAAAAAAATCAAAATTTCAAAAAACATGGGTTATAGCCCATCGTTTTTTGAATTTTTGATTTTCTTTTAACCTCGTTTTTCATCATTTTTGAACATGTTCTATAGCCCCTACCGTACGGCATACTATAGCACGCCGTTTTTCATCATTTTTGAGGATTTGAAAAAAAATCAAAATGTCCAAAAACATGGGTTATAGCCCATCGTTTTTTGAAATTTTGAAAAAATTCTTAACCTCGTTTTTCATCATTTTTGAACATGGGCTATAGCCCCTACCGTACGGCATACTATAGCACGCCGTTTTTCAGAATTTTTGAGGATTTGAAAAAAATTCAAAATTTCAAAAAACATGGGTTATAGCCCATCGTTTTTTGAATTTTTGAAAAAAGAAATTACCTTGTTTTTCATCATTTTTGAACATGGGCTATAGCCCCTACCGTACGGCATACTATAGCACGCCGTTTTTCATCATTTTTGAGGATTTGAAAAAATTTCAAAATTTCAAAAAACATGGGTTATAGCCCATCGTTTTTTGAAATTTTGGAGAAAAAAAAATAACCTCGTTTTTCATCGTTTTTGAACATGGTGTATAGCCACTACCGTACGGCATACTATAGCACGCCGTTTTTCATAATTTTTGAGGATTTGAAAAAAAAATCAAAATTAAAAAAAACATGGGTTATAGCCCATCGTTTTTTGAATTTTTGATTTTTTTTTTAACCTCGTTTTTCATCATTTTTGAACATGGGCTATAGCCACTACAGTACGGCATACTATAGCACGCCGTTTTTCATCATTTTTGAGGATTTAAAAAAAATTCGTATAGCCCCTACTGTACTATAGCGGTATGGGCTATAGCCCATGTTCAAAAACGATGAAAAACGAGGAAATTATTTTTTCCAAAATTTCAAAAAACGATGGGCTATAACCCATGTTTTTTGAAATTTTGAATTTTTTTCAAATCCTCAAAAATGATGAAAAACGGCGTGCTATAGTCTGCCGTACGGTAGGGGCTATTGCCCATGTTCAAAAATGATGAAAAACGAGGTAAAAGAATATCTAAATTTCAAAAAACGATGGGCTATAACCCATGTTTTTTGAAATTTTGAAAATTTTTCAAATCCTCAAAAATGATGAAAAACGATGGGCTATAACCCATGTTTTTTGAAATTTTTAATTTTTTTCAAATCCTCAAAAATGATGAAAAACGGCGTGCTATAGTATGCCGTACGGTAGGGGCTATAGCCCATGTTCAAAAATGATGAAAAACGAGGTTAAATTTGTTTTTCAAAAATTCTAAAAACGATGGGCTATAACCCATGTTTTTTGAAATTTTGATTTTTTTTCAAATCCTCAAAAATGCTGAAAAACGGCGTGCTATAGTATGCCGTACGGTAGGGGCTATAGCCCATGTTCAAAAATGATGAAAAACGAGGTTAAGAATTTTTTCAAAATTTCAAAAAACGATGGGCTATAACCCATGTTTTTGGAAATTTTGATTTTTTTTCAAATCCTCAAAAATGATGAAAAACGGCGTGCTATAGTATGCCGTACGGTAGGGGCTATAGCCCATGTTCAAAAATGATGAAAAACGAGGTTAAATTCTTTTTTCAAAATTTCAAAAAACGATGGGCTATAACCCATGTTTTTTGAAATTTTGAATTTTTTTTAAATCCTCAAAAATGATGAAAAACGGCGTGCTATAGTATGCCGTACGGTAGGGGCTATAGCCCATGTTCAAAAATGATGAAAAACGAGGTTAAGAATTTTTTCAAAATTTCAAAAAACGATGGGCTATAACCCATGTTTTTGGAAATTTTGATTTTTTTTCAAATCCTCAAAAATGATGAAAAACGGCGTGCTATAGTATGCCGTACGGTAGGGGCTATAGCCCATGTTCAAAAATGATGAAAAACGAGGTTAAATTCTTTTTTCAAAAATTCTAAAAACGATGGGCTATAACCCATGTTTTTTGAAATTTTGAAATTTTTTCAAATCCTCAAAAATGATGAAAAACGGCGTGCTATAGTATGCCGTACGGTAGGGGCTATAGCCCATGTTCAAAAATGATGAAAAACGAGGTTAAAATATTTTTTCAAAAATTCTAAAAACGATGGGCTATAACCCATGTTTTTTGAAATTTTGAATTTTTTTCAAATCCTCAAAAATGATGAAAAACGGCGTGCTATAGTATGCCGTACGGTAGGGGCTATAGCCCATGTTCAAAAATGATGAAAAACGAGGTTAAATTCTTTTTTCAAAATTTCAAAAAACGATGGGCTATAACCCATGTTTTTTGAAATTTTGAATTTTTTTTAAATCCTCAAAAATGATGAAAAACGGCGTGCTATAGTATGCCGTACGGTAGGGGCTATAGCCCATGTTCAAAAATGATGAAAAACGAGGTTAAATTCTTTTTTCAAAAATTCTAAAAACGATGGGCTATAACCCATGTTTTTTTAAATTTAGATTTTTTTTCAAATCCTCAAAAATGATGAAAAACGGCGTGCTATAGTATGCCGTACGGTAGGGGCTATAGCCCATGTTCAAAAATGATGAAAAACGAGGTTAAATTCTTTTTTCAAAAATTCTAAAAACGATGGGCTATAACCCATGTTTTTTGAAATTTTGATTTCTTTTTCAAATCCTCAAAAATGATGAAAAACGGCGTGCTATAGTATGCCGTACGGTAGGGGCTATAGCCCATGTTCAAAAATGATGAAAAACGAGGTTAAAAAAAAATCAAAAATTCAAAAAACGATGGGCTATAACCCATGTTTTTTGAAATTTTGATTTTTTTTCAAATCCTCAAAAATGATGAAAAACGGCGTGCTATAGTTTGCCGTACAGTAGGGGCTATAGCCCATGTTCAAAAATGATGAAAAACGAGGTTAAGAATTTTTTCAAATTTTCAAAAAACGATGGGCTATAACCCATGTTTTTGGAAATTTTGATTTTTTTTCAAATCCTCAAAAATGCTGAAAAACGGCGTGCTATAGTATGCCGTACGGTAGGGGCTATAGCCCATGTTCAAAAATGATGAAAAACGAGGTTAAATTCTTTTTTCAAAAATTCTAAAAACGATGGGCTATAACCCATGTTTTTTGAAATTTTGAATTTTTTTCAAATCCTCAAAAATGATGAAAAACGGCGTGCTATAGTATGCCGTACGGTAGGGGCTATAGCCCATGTTCAAAAATGATGAAAAACGAGGTTAAATTCTTTTTTCAAAAATTCTAAAAACGATGGGCTATAACCCATGTTTTTTTTTATTTTGATTTTTTTTCAAATCCTCAAAAATGTAGAAAAACGGCGTGCTATAGTTTGCCGTACAGTAGGGGCTATAGCCCATGTTCAAAAACGATGAAAAACGAGGTTAATTTTTTGTCCAAAATTTCAAAAAACGATGGGCTATAACCCATGTTTTTTTTAATTTTGAATTTTTTTCAAATCCTCAAAAATGCTGAAAAACGGCGTGCTATAGTATGCCGTACGATATGGGCTATAGCCCATGCTCCGAAATCGTGAAAAACGACATACTATTATTGTATGCCCTCCGAGACCATGGACTAATGACCTTGACAAGTATAAATGACCTTGACCAGTATGAATGACCTTCACCAGAATAAATGATCTTCACCAGTATAAATTACCTTGACCAGTATAAATGACCTTGACCAGTATGCAGACCGTGACCATGGACTATAGCCTTTCGCTTTTCCTCGATTTTCACCTTTTTTTAAATCCTCAACAATGATGAAGACTATAGCGATGACCTCTGAGACCATGGGCCAATGAACCATGTAAATACAACACATTGAGCAGGGCACTGCAGGGAGTTGCACCCCGTTCCGGTAAACCAGAAGCACGACACCAGTGCCTTAGTTTTTGTGTTGTCATTTACAGGTTATTTCGTTATTCAGGGTGAGCAGCCAGGAGAATGAGACTCGCAGGACAACTGCCAAAGACACCAGGAGCTCCCAGGAGTAAAAACGTAAAACGTAAAACGTAAAAACTTAAAACGTATAAACGTAAAACGTAAAACGTAAAACGTAAAAACGTAAAAACGTAAAAACGTAAAAACGTAAAACGTAAAAACGTAAAACGTAAAAACGTAAAACGTAAAAACGTAAAACGTAAAACGTAAAAACGTAAAACGTAAAAACGTAAAAACGTAAAACGTAAAACGTAAAATGTAAAACGTAAAAACGTAAAACGTATAAACGTAAAACGTAAGACGTAAAAACGTAAAACGTATAAACGTAAAACGTAAGACGTAAAAACGTAAAACGTAAAAACGTAAAAACGTAAAGACGTAAAACGTAAAACGTAAAACGTAAAAACGTAAAACTGAAAAACGTAAAAACGTAAAAACGTAAAACGTAAAACGTAAAACGTAAAAATTTAAAAACTGAAAAACTGAAAAACTGAAAAAAGTTAAACGTAAAACGTAAAAACGTAAAAACGTAAAAACGTAAAAACGTAAAAACGTAAAAACGTAAAAACGTAAAACGTAAAAACGTAAAAACGTAAAAACATAAAACGTAAAAACGTAAAAACTTAAAACGTAAAACGTAAAAACGTAAAAACGTAAAAACGTAAAACGTAAAACGTAAAAACGTAAAAACGTAAAAACTTAATACGTAAAACGTAAAAATTTTAAAACTGAAAAACTGAAAAAAGTTAAACGTAAAACGTAAAAACGTAAAAACGTAAAAACGTAAAAACGTAAAACGTAAAACGTAAAAACGTAAAACGTAAAACGTTAACGTAAACCAGAAGCACGACACCAGTGCCTTAGTTTTTGTGTTGTCATTTACAGGTTATTTCGTTATTCAGGGTGAGCAGCCAGGAGAATGAGACTCACAGGACAACTGCCAAAGACACCAGGAGCTCCCAGGAGTAAAAACGTAAAACGTAAAACGTAAAACGTAAAACGTAAAACGTAAAACGTAAAACGTAAAAACTTAAAACGTAAAACGTAAAACGTAAAAACGTAAAACGTAAAAACGTAAAAACGTAAAAACGTAAAACGTAAAAACGTAAAACGTAAAAACGTAAAACGTAAAACGTAAAAACGTAAAACGTAAAAACGTAAAACGTAAAACGTAAAACGTAAAATGTAAAACGTAAAAACGTAAAACGTATAAACGTAAAACGTAAGACGTAAAAACGTAAAACGTATAAACGTAAAACGTAAGACGTAAAAACGTAAAACGTAAAAACGTAAAAACGTAAAGACGTAAAACGTAAAACGTAAAAATTTAAAAACTGAAAAACTGAAAAACTGAAAAAAGTTAAACGTAAAACGTAAAAACGTAAAAACGTAAAAACGTAAAAACGTAAAACGTAAAAACGTAAAAACGTAAAATGTAAAAACGTAAAAACGTAAAACGTAAAACGTAAAAACGTAAAACGTAAAAACGTAAAAACGTAAAACGTAAAAACGTAAAACGTAAAAACGTAAAAACGTAAAAACTTAAAAACTTAATACGTAAAACGTAAAAATTTTAAAACTGAAAAACTGAAAAAAGTTAAACGTAAAACGTAAAAACGTAAAAACGTAAAAACGTAAAACGTAAAACGTAAAACGTAAAAACGTAAAACGTAAAACGTTAAACGTAAAACGTAAAAACGTAAAAACGTAAAACGTAAAACGTAAAAACGTAAAACGTAAAAACGTAAAACGTAAAACGTAAAAACGTAAACCGTAAAAACGTAAAAACGTAAAAACGTAAAAACCGTACGGCATATTATAGCACGCCGTTTTTCATCATTTTTGAGGATAAAAAAAAAAAAAACGATGGGCTATAACCCATCGCTTTTTTTTTTTTTTTCATTTTTTTCAAATCCTCAAAAATGATGAAAAACGGCGTGCTATAGTATGCCGTACGTTATGGGCTATTAAAAATAGACGTGTTTTAGACTATTTTAGACTATTTTTAGACGTTTTTTATCCCATTTTTGACCATGGGCTATAGCCCATATCGTACGGCATACTATAGCACGCCGTTTTTCATCATTTTTGACGTCTAAAACACGTCTATTTTTAGACGTGTTTTAGACGTCTATTTTTAGATGTTTTTTATCCCATTTTTAGACGCTCGTCTAATAGCCCATACCGTACGGCATACTATAGCACGCCGTTTTTCATCATTTTTGCGGAATTGAAAAAAATGAAAAAAATGAAAAAAAACGATGGGTTATAGCCCATCGTTTTTTGAATTTTTGAAGAAAAAAATAAATCCTCGTTTTTAATCATTTTTGACCATGGGTTATAGCCCATATCGTACGGCATACTATAGCACGCAGTTTTTCATCATTTTTGAGGATTTGGAAACAAAAAACAAAAAACAAAACATGGGTTATAGCCCATCGTTTTTTGAAATTTTGGAAAAATAATTAACCTCGTTTTTCATCATTTTGGACCATGGGCTAAAGCCCATACCGTAAGGCATACTATAGCACGCCATTTTTCATCATTTTTGAGGATTTGAGAAAAATTCAAAATTTCAAAAAACATGGGTTATAGCCCATCGTTTTTTGAATTTTTGAAAAAAAAATTAACCTCGTTTTTCATCGTTTTTGAACATGGGCTATAGCCCCCACCGTACGGCAAACTATAGCACGCCGTTTTTCATCATTTTTAAGGATTTGAAAAAAAAAAGAAATTCAAAAAACATGGGTTATAGCCCATAATTTTTTGAATTTTTGAAAAAAGAACTTAACCTCGTTTTTCATCATTTTTGAACATGGGCTATAGCCACTACAGTACGGCATACTATAGCACGCCGTTTTTCAGCATTTTTGAGGATTTGAAAAAAATTCAAAATTTCAAAAAACATGGGTTATAGCCCATCGTTTTTTGAAAAAAAAAAAAAAAAAAGTACCTCGTTTTTCATCATTTTTGAACATGGGCTATAGCCCCTACCGTACGGCATACTATAGCACGCCGTTTTTCATCATTTTTGAGGATTTGAAAAAAAATCAAAATTTCAAAAAACATGGGTTATAGCCCATCGTTTTTTGAAATTTTGAAAAAAGAAAATATCCTCGTTTTTCATCATTTTTTAACATGGGCTATAGCCACTACAGTACGGCATACTATAGCACGCCGTTTTTCATCATTTTTGAGGATTTGAAAAAAAACTCAAAATTTCAAAAAACATGGGTTATAGCCCATCGTTTTTTGAATTTTAGAAAAAAAAATTAACCTCGTTTTTCATCATTTTTGAACATGGGCTATAGCCACTACAGTACGGCATACTATAGCACGCCGTTTTTCATCATTTTTGAGGATTTAAAAAAAAACTCAAACTTTCAAAAAAACATGGGTTATAGCCCATCGTTTTTTGAATTTTTGAAAAAAAAATTAACCTCGTTTTTCATCGTTTTTGAACATGGGCTATAGCCCCCACCGTACGGCAAACTATAGCACGCCGTTTTTCATCATTTTTAAGGATTTGAAAAAAAAAAAGAAATTAAAAAAACATGGGTTATAGCCCATCATTTTTTGAATTTTTGAAAAAAGAATTTAACCTCGTTTTTCATCATTTTTGAACATGGGCTATAGCCACTACAGTACGGCATACTATAGCACGCCGTTTTTCAGCATTTTTGAGGATTTGAAAAAAATTCAAAATTTCAAAAAACATGGGTTATAGCCCATCGTTTTTTGAATAAAAAAAAAAAGAATGTACCTCGTTTTTCATCATTTTTGAACATGGGCTATAGCCCCTACCGTACGGCATACTATAGCACGCCGTTTTTCATCATTTTTGAGGATTTGAAAAAAAATCAAAATTTCAAAAAACATGGGTTATAGCCCATCGTTTTTTGAAATTTTGAAAAAAGAAAATAACCTCGTTTTTCATCATTTTTGAACATGGGCTATAGCCACTACAGTACGGCATACTATAGCACGCCGTTTTTCATCATTTTTGAGGATTTGAAAAAAAACTCAAAATTTCAAAAAACATGGGTTATAGCCCATCGTTTTTTGAATTTTAGAAAAAAAAATTAACCTCGTTTTTCATCATTTTTGAACATGGGCTATAGCCACTACAGTACGGCATACTATAGCACGCCGTTTTTCATCATTTTTGAGGATTTGAAAAAAAACTCAAAATTTCAAAAAACATGGGTTATAGCCCATCGTTTTTTGAATTTTAGAAAAAAAAATTAACCTCGTTTTTCATCATTTTTGAACATGGGCTATAGCCCCTACCGTACGGCATACCATAGCACGCCGTTTTTCATCATTTTTGAGGATTTGAAAAAAAATCAAAATAAAAAAAAACATGGGTTATAGCCCATCGTTTTTTGAATTTTTGAAAAAAAAGATTACCTCGTTTTTCATCGTTTTTGAACATGGGCTATAGCCCCTACCGTACGGCAAACTATAGCACGCCGTTTTTCATCATTTTTGAGGGTTTGAAAAAATTTCAAAATTTCAAAAACATGGGTTATAGCCCATCGTTTTTCGAAATTTTGATTTTATTCTTAACCTCGTTTTTCATCATTTTTTAACATGGGCTATAACCCCTACCATACGGCATACCATAGCACGCCATTTTTCATCATTTTTGAGGATTTGAACAAAAAATCAAAATTTCAAAAAACATGGGTTATAGCCCATCGTTTTTTGAATTTTTTATATATTTTTTAACCTCGTTTTTCATCATTTTTGAACATGGGCTATAGCCACTACAGTACGGCATACTATAGCACGCCGTTTTTCATCATTTTTGAGGATTTGAAAAAAAAATCAAAATTTCAAAAAACATGGGTTATAGCCCATCGTTTTTTGAATTTTAGAAAAAAAAATTAACCTCGTTTTTCATCATTTTTGAACATGGGCTATAGCCACTACAGTACGGCATACTATAGCACGCCGTTTTTCATCATTTTTGAGGATTTGAAAAAAAATCAAAATTTCAAAAAACATGGGTTATAGCCCATCGTTTTTTGAATTTTAGAAAAAAAAAATAACCTCGTTTTTCATCATTTTTGAACATGGGCTATAGCCCCTACCGTACGGCATACCATAGCACGCCGTTTTTCATCATTTTTGAGGATTTGAAAAAAATTCAAAATTTCAAAAAACATGGGTTATAGCCCATCGTTTTTTGAATTTTTGAAAAAAAAAATTACCTCGTTTTTCATCGTTTTTGAACATGGGCTATAGCCCCTACCGTACGGCAAACTATAGCACGCCGTTTTTCATCATTTTTGAGGGTTTGAAAAAAATTCAAAATTTCAAAAACATGGGTTATAGCCCATCGTTTTTCGAAATTTTGATTTTATTCTTAACCTCGTTTTTCATCATTTTTTAACATGGGCTATAACCCCTACCATACGGCATACCATAGCACGAAAAAAAAAAGAAATTCAAAAAACATGGGTTATAGCCCATCATTTTTAGAATTTTTGAAAAAAGAATTTAACCTCGTTTTTCATCATTTTTGAACATGGGCTATAGCCCCTACCGTACGGTATATTATAGCACGCCGATTTTCATCATTTTTGAGGATTTGAAAAAAAATCAAAATTTCAAAAAACATGGGTTATAGCCCATCGTTTTTTGAATTTTTGAAAAAAAAAATTACCTTGTTTTTCATCATTTTTGAACATGGGCTATAGCCACTACCGTACGGCATACTATAGCACGCCGTTTTTTTTCATTTTTGAGGATTTGATTTGACCTCGTTTTTCATCATTTTTGAACATGGGCTATAGCCACTACAGTACGGCATACTATAGCACGCCGTTTTTCAGCATTTTTGAGGATTTGAAAAAAATTCAAAATTTCAAAAAACATGGGTTATAGCCCATCGTTTTTTGAATTAAAAAAAAAAAAAACCTCGTTTTTCATCATTTTTGAACATGGGCTATAGCCCCTACCGTACGGCATACTATAGCACGCCGTTTTTCATCATTTTTGACGATTTGAAAAAAAATAAAAATTTCAAAAAACATGGGTTATAGCCCATCGTTTTTTAAAATTTTGAAAAAAGAAAATAACCTCGTTTTTCATCGTTTTTGAACATGGGCTATAGCCACTACAGTACGGCATACTATAGCACGCCGTTTTTCATCATTTTTGAGGATTTGAAAAAAAATCAAAATTTCAAAAAACATGGGTTATAGCCCATCGTTTTTTGAATTTTAGAAAAAAAATTAACCTCGTTTTTCATCATTTTTGAACATGGGCTATAGCCACTACAGTACGGCATACTATAGCACGCCGTTTTTCATCATTTTTGAGGATTTGAAAAAAATTCAAAATTTCAAAAAACATGGGTTATAGCCCATCGTTTTTTGAATTTTTGAAAAAAAAAATTACCTTGTTTTTCATCATTTTTGAACATGGGCTATAGCCACTACCGTACGGCATACTATAGCACGCCGTTTTTTATCATTTTTGAGGATTTGATTTGACCTCGTTTTTCATCATTTTTGAACATGGGCTATAGCCACTACAGTACGGCATACTATAGCACGCCGTTTTTCATCATTTTTGAGGATTTGAAAAAAAATCAAAATTTCAAAAAACATGGGTTATAGCCCATCGTTTTTTGAATTTTAGAAAAAAAATTAACCTCGTTTTTCATCATTTTTGAACATGGGCTATAGCCACTACAGTACGGCATACTATAGCACGCCGATTTTCATCATTTTTGAGGATTTGAAAAAAATTCAAAATTTCAAAAAACATGGGTTATAGCCCATCGTTTTTTGAATTTTTGAAAAAAAAAACCTCGTTTTTCATCATTTTTGAACATGGGCTATAGCCCCTACCGTACGGCATACTATAGCACGCCGTTTTTCATCATTTTTGACGATTTGAAAAAAAAAAAAATTTTCAAAAAACATGGGTTATAGCCCATCGTTTTTTTAAATTTTGAAAAAAGAAAATAACCTCGTTTTTCATCGTTTTTGAACATGGGCTATAGCCACTACAGTACGGCATACTATAGCACGCCGTTTTTCATCATTTTTGAGGATTTGAAAAAAAATCAAAATTTCAAAAAACATGGGTTATAGCCCATCGTTTTTTGAATTTTAGAAAAAAAATTAACCTCGTTTTTCATCATTTTTGAACATGGGCTATAGCCACTACAGTACGGCATACTATAGCACGCCGTTTTTCATCATTTTTGAGGATTTGAAAAAAATTCAAAATTTCAAAAAACATGGGTTATAGCCCATCGTTTTTTGAATTTTTGAAAAAAAAAATTACCTTGTTTTTCATCATTTTTGAACATGGGCTATAGCCACTACCGTACGGCATACTATAGCACGCCGTTTTTTATCATTTTTGAGGATTTGATTTGACCTCGTTTTTCATCATTTTTGAACATGGGCTATAGCCACTACAGTACGGCATACTATAGCACGCCGTTTTTCATCATTTTTGAGGATTTGAAAAAAAATCTAAATTTCAAAAAACATGGGTTATAGCCCATCGTTTTTTGAATTTTAGAAAAAAAATTAACCTCGTTTTTCATCATTTTTGAACATGGGCTATAGCCACTACAGTACGGCATACTATAGCACGCCGATTTTCATCATTTTTGAGGATTTGAAAAAAATTCAAAATTTCAAAAAACATGGGTTATAGCCCATCGTTTTTTGAATTTTTGAAAAAAAAAATTACCTTGTTTTTCATCATTTTTGAACATGGGCTATAGCCACTACCGTACGGCATACTATAGCACGCCGTTTTTTATCATTTTTGAGGATTTGATTTGACCTCGTTTTTCATCATTTTTGAACATGGGCTATAGCCACTACAGTACGGCATACTATAGCACGCCGTTTTTCAGCATTTTTGAGGATTTGAAAAAAATTCAAAATTTCAAAAAACATGGGTTATAGCCCATCGTTTTTTGAATTAAAAAAAAAAAAACCTCGTTTTTCATCATTTTTGAACATGGGCTATAGCCCCTACCGTACGGCATACTATAGCACGCCGTTTTTCATCATTTTTGACGATTTGAAAAAAAAAAAAAATTTCAAAAAACATGGGTTATAGCCCATCGTTTTTTTAAATTTTGAAAAAAGAAAATAACCTCGTTTTTCATCGTTTTTGAACATGGGCTATAGCCACTACAGTACGGCATACTATAGCACGCCGTTTTTCATCATTTTTGAGGATTTGAAAAAAAATCAAAATTTCAAAAAACATGGGTTATAGCCCATCGTTTTTTGAATTTTAGAAAAAAAATTAACCTCGTTTTTCATCATTTTTGAACATGGGCTATAGCCACTACAGTACGGCATACTATAGCACGCCGTTTTTCATCATTTTTGAGGATTTGAAAAAAAATCAAAATTTCAAAAGACATGGGTTATAGCCCATCGTTTTTTTAATTTTTGAAAAAAAAATTAACCTCGTTTTTCATCATTTTTGAACATGGGCTATAGCCCCTACCGTACGGCATACCATAGCACAACGTTTTTCATCATTTTTGAGGATTTGAAAAAAAATCAAAATTTCAAAAACATGGGTTATAGCCCATCGTTTTTTGAATTTTAGAAAAAAAAAATTACCTCGTTTTTCATCATTTTTGAACATGGGCTATAGCCACTACAGTACGGCATACTATAGCACGCCGTTTTTCATCATTTTTGAGGATTTGAAAAAAAATCAAAATTTCAAAAAACATGGGTTATAGCCCATCGTTTTTTGAATTTTAGAAAAAATAATTAACCTCGTTTTTCATCATTTTTGAACATGGGCTATAGCCCCTACCGTACGGCATACCATAGCACGCCGTTTTTCATCATTTTTGAGGATTTGAAAAAAATTCAAAATTTCAAAAAACATGGGTTATAGCCCATCGTTTTTTGAATTTTTGAAAAAAAAATTACCTCGTTTTTCATCGTTTTTGAACATGGGCTATAGCCCCTACCGTACGGCAAACTATAGCACGCCGTTTTTCATCATTTTTGAGGGTTTGAAAAAAATTCAAAATTTCAAAAACATGGGTTATAGCCCATCGTTTTTCGAAATTTTGATTTTATTCTTAACCTCGTTTTTCATCATTTTTTAACATGGGCTATAACCCCTACCATACGGCATACCATAGCACGCCGTTTTTCATCATTTTTGAGGATTTGAAAAAAAAAAAAAAAAAAAAAAAAAAACATGGGTTATAGCCCATCGTTTTTTGAAATGTTGAAAAAAACAATTAACCTCGTTTTTCATCATTTTTGAACATGGGCTATAGCCCATATCCTGAAAAACCAGGATAAAAAAAAAAAGAAAATCCAAAAACGATGGGCTATAACCCATCGTTTTTTTTTCCATTCATTTCAAATCCTCAAAAATGATGAAAAACGGCGTGCTATATAGTATGCCGTACGATATGGGCTATTAGACGACGAGCGTCTAAAAATGGGATAAAAAACGTCTAAAAATAGACGTCTAAAACACGTCTAAAAATAGACGTGTTTTAGACGTTTTTTATCCCATTTTTAGACGAACGTCTAATAGCCGGCTATTGCTCAGTGGGATGGTCAAAAATCCCATTGTTTTTTTTTCTTTCTTTTTTAATCCTCAATAATGATGAAAAACGGCGTGCTATAGTATGCCGTACGGTATGGGCTATAGCCCATGGTCAAAAATGATGAAAAACGAGGACAAAAAAAATTCAAAAATTCAAAAAACGATGGGCTATAACCCATAATTTTCTTTTTTTTTTAATCCTCAAAAATGATGAAAAACTGCGTGCTATAGTATGCCGTACGGTATCGGCTATAGCCAGGGGGGCAGTCAGACAGATATTTTGTGAAGCCTATAAGGAAATCGCGATTCGTATAATGGCCTGTTGTGGCGCTGTCATTGGACCCAGAAAAACCCATAGCCCCATAGAAGTCCATGTATTTGGGCCCAACTTCACCTAGACTGTAAAGTCTCATTTCTAATGTCATAATATTCTTTTTGGAAAATTATGGTCCCATTAATTAAAAAAATGACCATAAAGTCCCGTATGTTCTGAGGGGCGTGGCTACCGTTACAGTCTATGATCGGGATTCCCCTCCCACTCGAGTCAAAATAAAAACAAACGGAGAAGAAGGGGGGAAGTCCCGCCTCGTGTCTGGGCCAGCCAATGGCCAGCTGGGCCAAAACGGAGCCAGCCAATGGCCAGCTGGGCCAAAACGGATCTAGAAATATGGCGATTTACATCAGGAATTACCATAGAATTACAGGCTTCATTTTACGTCCATGTTAGACCCGGGGAACGCTTTGTCCATATTTTTTACAGTCTATGGCTATAGCCCATGGTCAAAAATGATGAAAAACGAGGATTAAAAAAAAATCAAAAATTCAAAAAACGATGGGCTATAACCCATCGTTTTCTTTTTTTTTTCAAATCCTCAAAAATGATGAAAAACGGCCTGCTATAGTATGCCGTACGGTATGGGCTATAGCCCATGGTCAAAAATTATGAAAAACCAGGATTAAAAAAATTATAATAATTCAAAAAACGCCCTCATCAAGTCACCTTTCGCGCAATGTGGCCCTTGCCCCAAAATGAGTTTGACACCCCTGCTATAGACCCAAACATTTTCTTGTCAAGGACCCCCGAATTTACACTTTATTAGTCCGTGGAACCTAACCCTAAACCGGCTATAATCCATGGTCAAAAACGATGAAAAACGAGGATTTGAAAAAAGAAAAAAAAATCACTTCCAGACCATGGGCTACAGTCCATGGTGTCGGAGTGATTTTCGTCCTCAAAAATGATGAAAAACAGCATGCTACAGTGCCCTAACCCTAACCCATGATCGTAGGAGATAGTAATGTAGGACTCTACAGAGCTATCCAGTCATAAAGTTTGAACACTTGAAGAAACTACTACAGAAAACTGGAAACACCGCCAATGTGGCGCACTGCATCCTATCCGTAGGAATGAACAATCGACAGCAGGTGACAACAGAAACAGGACGGAAGACAATGAGGGCGGACACAAGTGTGGCCTACATGGGTCACATATAATTCGCCCAGCTGGTACCCACTTAAGGCCCAATCAGATCCCAGTTCAAACCCATATAGGCAAACACAGGTGGCGCACACACATGGTTCTGAAATGAAATGGCCCATTTGGATACCACCTAAGATCCAGTTAGAAACCCACGTAATCCCATATGGGCTAACACGGGTGGGCCCTTTGTGAAAACTGGGTGCACGGCCCACTTGGAACCCATACCCATAGCCCATGTCAAAACCCAATTGGGCCCAGATGGACATGTTAGCTGGGTATAGAGCTGCCATTGAGCCCCATGTTAAATGTCTCACATTTGAAAGCACTATATTTCTAAAACTATGAAACATTTCAAAGATTCTTTTCAGGCAAACATGTCCACCGTAAGATGAACCTAAGTAGGCTAGAATGGGGTTGCTAGGTGTAAGTATGTAGGACTAGTAGCATGCCAAAGTTTGTGCTATTGCCATAGAGAATGCATTGGGCGTTTAAGTTCAACTAGAAAGCAGTTCCTGTAGAAACTGCGTGGGCTCGCGTAAAATGCTTTGTATAAAGTTATTGCCGTGTCAAGTTTGAAACTCAGGGACTGGAGTAATGGTGTTACCATTGGTGGTCTAAATCCATAATCAAAATTTCGGGACTGTAGCATATTGTAAACAAAAGTAGAAAATGCATTAAAGCTGAAGTAAAAGTTAAAAAAAAGTATGAAAATGTGTAAAAACTATAGTTCAAGCAGAATAAAGTATGTGGAAGTTGTAGAAGTGTTTTTAAAAAAAAATCTTTAAATGTAAAAAAAAAAAGAAAAAGAAAAAAAAAATTGAAGTTTTTTCTTTTTAAGTAAAAAAAAAAGAAAAAAGTTTTTTATTTTTAAGTTTTCATTTTTAAATTTTTTTGTCATTTTTTTAACTTTTCTAATTTTTTTCATTTTTTTCATTTTTTTCATTTTTTTCATTTTTTCTTTTTTAATTTTTGTCATTTTTTTTAATTTTTTCAATTTTTTCTTTTTTTTGCGTGCGTGCGTGCGTGCGTGCGTGCGTGCGTGCGTGCGTGCGTGCGTGCGTGCGCTTGCGAGAGCTGTGTAAAGGCCAGCCAATAGGAAGACAGGGTGTGTGTGTGTGCGTGCGTGCGTGCGTGCGTGCGTGCATGCGTGCGTGCGTGCGTGCGTGCTCTTGCGAGAGCTGTGTAAAGGCCATCCAATTGCACAAATAGCAGACCTACAAGCCCACAAGGTATCGCAGAGCAACTCATTGAGATCTTGTAACTTTAATTTCAGCCCTGTAATTAAGCCCTTATATGTCTCAGCTGTGGAAGTGTAAAAGACTGCCAGCACTATGACTGGGAGTGGCGCGCTATGAACTTGAAGGTCTGCTATTTTACAATGGTCCTGAATGGGGGGAAACTATGCCCGAACAAATTGCTCTATCGCAAAAAGTAAAAGTCGAATGCAAATATTTTTTTCGCTGTGAGTGGCCTGAGATATTGAGGTACACCATGTGCGATTGTGGTGTTGGTACGATCGAAAATGTGGTTATAAGAGCGAGTTAAGAATTGTCATCGCGATAATTTCCTCGTAAGAATTCTACAATGGAGGTCAATGAGCAGCTTGACTGTATTTGTGTCACTTAAAAGGCCGTAGTTCACATTCTGTATGTCTCTGTGCTTTGGTGGTCACATTGTGTGAAAGAGGACATGTGTGGCTACAAAATGACCAAAGAACATGCGTGTAAAATGAATATTTTGGCCGGGACGACAATTTGTTTGGTAAATTTTCAAGGAAAGATTTTCTGTTCCCGCACTCTAGTGAAAGAAGCCCCGCACTCTAAGTTGGCACTAATTAGGCGAAACGGCCTGCGATTGAACTGCGATTTCGGAAAAACCGTTTAACGTATTCGAATACGGTTTGAACCACGAAAAAGTCCAGAGTCGTGTGAGCTTTCTAAAGTTTAAATCACGTTTCTACGACAAAGTATGCCAGAGTAATGAGGCTGCAAAAGTGAGGTTGATTGAGAGATAAATCCCATACATTGTCAATGGGAGGAAAAAACTATAAATAAAGTTAAATATTTTAAAAAGTATAAACTTTTTCAAAACAACTTTTTCACCAATTAAAGTTCAAAGATAGATGAACATTATAAAGTTTGAATGAAGTTTCAAAGTGAATGTATGACGGAGTAATAAGAGCTCAAAAAAGTTAACTGTGAAAAATGGGACCTTTATCGACTCTCATTATAAAGGATGTAAAAAAAAGTTAAAAAGTATAAAAAGTATAAAAAGTATAAAAAGTATAAAACTTTGTAAAAAAAAAAAAAACAAGCAATAATAACTGCAAAGGGCCCAGGCCGTAGCGTAACGGTCTGGGCACCGGACTGGTAATCCAGTCGCAGTGTGCCGCGGGTTCGACTCCCGGACCCGACACGGCCTTTACTGCATGTCATCCCCCCATCTCTCTCCCGTTTCCTGTCAGCCTACTGTCTGTCCCTTCAAAAATCAATAAAAGGCGTAAGCCGCAAAAAAATAAAAAAAATAATAATAATAATAATAACTGCAAAGAGCTGAACAGTTTGAAGTTTGAACTACATTTCTAGCATAAAGTATGCAGAAGTAGTTAGGTGCCAAAAAAAAGGGTGGAATAAAGAAGAAGCGGAATAAATATAGACTGGCAATAACTATTGTGTGCTCGCTGTGGCGAGCCCACAATGAATAAATATAGACTGGCAATAACTATTGTGTGCTCGCTGTGGCGAGCCCACAATAAATATAAACTGAGAGTAACTAGTGTGTGCTCGCTGTGGCGAGCCCACAATAACTCAGAAACTACAAAACATTTCAAAGTGAAAAGTTCCAGCATGTGTCGGCACAGTAAGCTGAATTATACAAAGTGTGAATGAAGTTTCTAGGTGAAAGTGATTTTTTGACGTGCCACTATCTGCCATTATACATTTCTCAAATTTGAAAGCACTATATTTCTAAAACATTTCAAAGATTTCTTTTCAGGCAAACATGTCCACCGTAAGATGAACCTAAATAGGTTTGAATGGGGTTTCTAGGTGTAAGTATGTAGGACTAGCAGCATGCCAAAGTTATACATTTCTCATATTTGGTCTCGGACGGCATACTATAGCATGACGTTTTTCGTGATTTTGGAGGATTTGAAAAAAAGATGAAAATCATGAAAAAGCAACATTCTATAGTCCATGGTTTCAGACGGCATACTATAGTATGTTATATTGTCGTGATGTTGAGACACTATGTCAGAGCCAGGAGTTGAACCTGCGGCCTTCTGATTCCCAGGCAGGCTCTGTACCCAGTGAGCCACTGTGCAAGCTATTCTCAAAAGGCCGAATAGATAATGACAGAAGAGCCAGATTTGATAACAAAATCTTTAACATTAGAGCTGATATTATGAATGGTGCTGCTTCTAGCGCAAACCTTCAAACAGCAGCTAATGGTCCCAGGGTAGATCTCTCCAGGGGGAGCCTATTATCGTTTTGCGCAATTGATGAAGACGAACTCCGCAAAACCATATCACAGATGACATCTTCCTCCTGTTCATTGGATACAATTCCCACCACCTTTCTCAAAGAGGTCCTAGACAGTGTGATTGGAGATATCCTAAAAATTGTAAACAGCTCTCTACAATCAGGCGTCTTCCCAGACTCACTGAAGACTGCCGTAGTTAGGCCCCTACTCAAGAAACACAATCTTGATCCCTCTGTTTTGGGTAACTATCGACCCATTTCAAATCTACCCTTTCTGGGCAAGGTTTTAGAAAAATGCATCTCTCATCAATTGGATGTATTTCTACAGAACAATAATGTGCACAACAAATTCCAATCTGGCTTCAGGAAAAATCACAGCACAGAAACAGCACTTGTAAAAGTAATGAATGATCTTAGGGTGTCTGCTGACAAGAAACATGTATCCGTTCTCTTACTTCTAGATTTAACGGCCGCATTTGACACGATTGATCATTCAATTTTAATACAGCGTCTGGAGCACTGGATAGGCCTGTCCTGGTTCTCCTCCTACCTATCAAACAGAAGTTACTTTGTCAATCTAGCCGAGTTTGACTCAGACAGACACGACATCAGTTCTGGTGTTCCACAGGGCTCGATTCTTGGTCCTCTGCTGTTCTCCTTGTACATTCTGCCATTGGGCGAACTCATTACCAATCACGCAGTCAATTTTCATTTCTATGCTGATGATACCCAACTATATCTTTCTGTGGCCTCAGATGATCCCTGTGCCTTAGACCCGCTGTTGACCTGTCTGTCTAGCATCAAATGTTGGATGAGTGAGAACTTTCTTAAGCTAAATGAGGATAAGACAGAAGTTCTCATAATCGGTTCTAGCGAGCAGAAAGAATCAATAATAAGCAGACTTGGCAACCTGACTGTATAAAGTAACAGTACAGTAAAGAACCTGGGGGTTATTATTGATTCTGAATTGAACTTTAACTCACACATTAATCATGTTACCAAGATTGCCTTTTTTCACCTTAGAAATATTGCACGAATCAGAGCCTATTTGTCCTTGGACGATGCAAAAACGCTAATCCACGCCTTTGTTTTTTCTCGGATTGACTACTGCAATGCACTCTTTTCAGGACTGCCTAAGAAAACGACTGACAGATTACAACTTGTCCAAAATGCAGCAGCTAGAGTTTTAACTAGAACTAAGATGAGAGAACATCTTACTCCAGTTTTGGCATCACTGCACTGGCTTCCAGTTGTTTTTAGGATTGATTTTAAAATTATTTTACTTGTCTATAAAGCTCTCAATGGTCTCGCACCTCCGTACCTCCGTGACTGCCTACCTAGATATGTCCCTAACCGCCCCCTCAGGTCCTCCAATGCTGGCCTACTTGAAGTGCCTAAAAGAATGTGCACAAAAAATATGGTGAGGCAGCTTTTTGCTTCTACGGCCCAACAGCCTGGAATAAACTTCCATTCAAGCTCAGACACGCACCCTCTGTAGACATTTTTAAATCTCAACTCAAGACTCACCTCTTCACTCTTGCTTTTAGTTGAGTTTTACTATGCACGTTCCTACCCTGCCCTGACTGATTGCTGCATGTGGTGTTTTTATTTGTTTTTATTTATTTTATGTTCTTATATTCAATTTCTCTATCATTTTTACTACTTGTGTTTTATTGTATTTTATTTTTGTGTCCTGCCCTGTGAAGCACTTTGAGCTGCATTTATGTATGAAAGGTGCTATACAAATAAAGTTTATTATTATTATTATATTACTTGTTTCCATTGTGGTTCATAAACATTCGAACGTCCAGAGATAAACAACAGCAAAAGAAAGAATAGACAAATCTCCTGTTATTTTATTTTTTGTATTTTATTTTTGCATCAATGTTGTTACTCAAAGGGAACAGCAGACTGCATTGTGGCAGGTTGCAAGTAGATCAGTGACTTAGAACACTGCCTGCATGATCTGGAGGTTGTGGGTTCAAACCCCACTCAAATCTTTACTAGCCAAAATCTGCCTTTGACCCCCATTCTGAATTTCTCAAATTTGAAAGCACTGTATTTATGAAACATTTCAAAGATCCCTTTTCACCGTAAGATGAACCTAAATAGGTTTGAATGGGGTTTCTAGGTGTAAGTATGTAGGACTAGTAGCATGCCAAAGTAGGCCTATGTGCTATTGCCATAGAGAATGCATTGGGCGTTTAAGTTAAATAACTCAGAAACTACAAAACATTTCAAAGTAAAACGTTCCAGCATGTGTCTCCACAGTAAGCTGAATAATACAAAGTGTGAATGGAGTTTCTAGGTGAAAGTGACTTTTTGACTTACCATAGAGCTGCCATTGAGCCCCATTATAAATGTCACATAATTGACACTTTGCATTCCACACTAACAAGTAGCACAGAAAAGCTGTGTTGTAGTAACCAGCAGTTAGCTCAGTGTGATGAGTGGCCGTGCTTGTGATCCACAGGTCCAGGGTTCAAATCCCACATTAGTCATGTGGCTCTGTGGCACTTTGCTTTGCACACTGACTTTCAGAAGGACAACTTTAAAGCAGCACAGAAATCCCCCATGATTGTGTGCCTCAGTGACCCAACGGGTAAGTCAAATGATATCCGTAGTATACCTAGTAGAAGTGTGCCAGTTCAAACCCGGTTCAAAAAACAGACAGTGGTTAATTGATATCCAGGCAACATTTCAAAGTAAAAAGTTCCAGCATGTTGTTACGGATGTCGGGGCGTGGGTCTGCTACTATGTCTGTTTGTCTGTGCGCGCGCCCTGTTTGTCGTCTCTGCAGATCCGTCCTGCGCAGCCAGTGGTGGGGAGCGTTCCCTACGCTCCACCCTTGGCCACCTACTCCCATCCTGCGCGTCCAACCAGCGCCTCAACCCTGTCTCGCCTGATGGCATAAAGTCCAACTGAAGACTGCGTTCCGGGCCGCTGTCAGTCTGTCATTTGTGTCTCTAGAGTAGGGAAGTGACAGCGCGCCCTCCGTGCAGGGAAGAGTGTTCAACTTGTACAGATCTATATACTATTAAGAGTAAGAAACCTCCTAAGAGAGGGTTATCAATAAGTGTTAGTATTACTTAAAGTCCTAAGTGCTTTCATATAACTGTGAATAGCGAGCAGGTAGTATTTTCCCTATTAGTATTTCACCATTGTCATCTTAGCTAGTTAGGCAGGCACCTTCACCTGTAGGCCTACTTTTGTTTGATGGTAGGCATAAGAATAGAGTAGTCAGTTAGCGTTTTCTTTTGTTTACCAGTCAGCTAGTCAGTATTGGGGAGGGGGTTTAGTATAGGGTGCAGTGTTAGGGTATTTTGTTGCTTTCTTTGCTTTATGTAGTACAGCAGATAATAGGAACGATCTTTCACTCGGGGATACAAGCATGAAATTTGGCATGAACATGCCTTTGGGTCACCTCTTTAACTTTTTCAACCGAGCCAACGCAAATTCCAAAATGGCGGCCATTTTTCAAGATGGCCGCCAAATAAAAAAAACCTTTTGTGGCGGTTCTGGACAACCGTGGGTGCGGCCGACTCGAGACCGGGCACTGCACTCCCTGTGGGTGTGTGGAACGTGTGTGTCGAATTTAAAGTCGGTGGGGCGAACGGTTCTCGGGTTACGTGGATTACAAATGTACACATTTAGTGTTTACGCCACATAGGCTAATAAGGCTGAAAGCACTATATTTCTTAAACTATGACACATTTCAAAGATTCCTTTTCAGGCAAACATGTCCCCTGTAAGATTAACCTAAGTAGGCTAGAATGGGGTTGCTAGGTTTAAGTATAGGACTAGTAGCATGCCAAAGGTTGTGCTATTGCCATAGAGAATGCATTGGGCGTTTAAGTTAAATAACTCAGAAACTACAAAACATTTCAAAGTAAAAAATTCCAGCATGTGTCTCCACAGTAGGCTGAATAATAAAAGAGTTTCTAGGTGAAAGTGCTTTTTTGACGTGCCACTATCTGCAATTATACATTTCTTAATTTGAAAGCACTATATTTCTAAAACTATGAAACATTTCAGGCAAACATGTTCACCGTAAGATGAACCTAAATAGGTTTGAATGGGGTTTCTAGGTGTAAGTATGTAGGACTAGTAGCATGCCAAAGTTATACATTTCTCATTTTTTGTTTCGGACAGCATGTCGTTTTTCGTGATTTTGGAGGATTTGAAAAGAATATGAAAATCATGAAAAAACGACATACTATAGTTCATGGTTTCGGACGGCATACTATAGGAAGTCTATGGGCTTAATATCGCAACTCTTCTATTAGATCTATCATCATCATCATCTTCAGTTTCATCGTAATCATCATACCTTTTTCCTCAAGCTAGAAAATAATTTACATCACATTGTTTTATTGACTTTTTGAGACACAAACATTCCGGAAACACACTCTAGGATAAGGGTGAGTATAACAATCAGAAAAAGCATGACGTTTTGCATAGTATTAAATGAACAAAAGACATTGAGTTCCTTTATTTACAATTATTGTATAGATAAAAAATATATCATAAAAACAAGATGAATGAACACTTAATCACTTACCCATAAATGGTTAAGAATGCCAAGAGAGATATCTGTTGGCATTTCTCGTTTTCTTTGTTCCACAAACTGGCATGCTGCTAAATACAGTACATCGAGGCAGGTGAGAGTATATTGCAAGTACCACTGATATCATTATCGTCATCATTACCAATATCTTCATCATCAACTTCATCATCATCATTGTAACTATCATCATCATCATCATCATCATCATCATCATCAACATCACCACCAATGTAATTATTTGTTATATTATTGTTCTGTGTGTCTGACAGGAGCTGTGATTGGTTACCTTACAACCAATCAGCTGCATCGGCAGTATGACCTGTGGTGCATGATGGTACATGTAGTCAAGAAGAGTTCCTGTGTTCACACCAGTCCAGCACGCGGAGGACGTTCCTCAATGGACTTGTTGCTCTATTTACAAAGAATACTTTAAACTTGGTATCTCTGCGTGTCCTCTTAAAGCTGAAAGTCCTCCTGAATGTAAAAATGGTTTTGAGAATGTCGGCTGAAAGTCTTTTCTTGAAAATGTTTTTATTTTTTATTATTATTTTTATTTTATTTTTTTGGTTTGTTTAGTTTTTAGTTTTTGTTTATTTGTTTTTTTTTTTACAGAGGAAAGAAAAAAGAATGTAAAAAAACTTCTTTCAGAAAAAAACCCAAAATAAAAAATATTAACAGCTCCTAAGCAGAACGTCAGAATCACATTTCAACTCCAAACTAAAGATAGTCCATGCTGCTTTTTCAACAGGCCTGAGGCTGACACGGAAAGCTTGTGCACCCTTTCTGCAGATGGACAGATCGACTGGGAAAACGACACAGGAGGAGGACATGAAGCCCCGTTCATAATTTGCCGTACGGCAGCGTTTATATAAGCACCAAAAATAGGCGACCTACGAGCTTGTAGATCAAGCTATTTTTTGGCGCGCGACACCGTCGCATACGACAGAGCATAAACTAAGCCTATAAGCCTGAATTAAACGTAGTTGCGCGTCGGCGCAGAGTGCTGAAAATAGCCGACCTAAGAGCTTGTAAATCTGCTGTTTTCAGAACGGGACACCAGCATGCAACAAAGTATAAATCAAGCAACACAGAAAGAAAAAAAAAAGAAAAGAATAGAACTGCTCGGATATGTGATTGTATATATTGTATATGATTTTTAAGAGTAGAAAAACCTGTGATTGGGTCAAGTTGCATAATGAGCCTATTAACGTCATGCTTGGCAATGACTCCAATTAGTTAGAGAAATAACGACGAGTACACATGGGTTAGTTTAGTTATAGTCCACTTGCCAGCCCATAGAGCCCCATTTGTAAACCCGGACATGCCGAGTAGGCTACAACAAGGTTTTATGTTGAGATGTTGAGTATGGGTCCCCAGCATTTAGAAACTGCCGGATGCTAACTTGCATTATGTCACAATTTCACAATTTTGTGACCATACCATTAACAACCAACAGAAAAGGCAAACATTTCATCATGCTTTATGTAGCATGTGACGTGTCAAACTAGGGGGTTTTAATGATGCTGAATCCTTTCCAAGTTTTGTAAAAAAAAATAAACACCCATTGGGCTAAAAACGGCCATAGCCATGGCCGTTTTTAGCCCAAGGAAGCCCATGAAAAACCCCTAGTTTGACACGTCACATGCGCTACTTAAAGCATGATGAAATGTTTTCCTTATAGGTTGTTAATGGAATGGTCACATATTATGCCAATTATGAAAATTGCTCAACATATGCAAATTAGCATCTGGCAGTTACTTTCTACGTGCTGGGGACCCATATTCAACAATAAAACGTTGGTGTACTCAACATGCCTGGGTTCACATTCTGGCAAGTGAGGGGGCCATGTCCTTCTGGGTGCAGTCAATTGGGTAAGTGTGCCTTCTCTCTCTCTCGGGTAACAACTGGTTGGTCAAAGCACAATAAATACTTTACAACTAGTGAGTACAGTTGAGATGCTAGTACTGTATATTCTGTGACAGCAGGAAGACAAGCTTGGTTAAAACACACAAAAGCACATCTAGATATACACCACAGAGTTTTCATTCATAACCAGATGCAGAAAAAGGATAAATCTTTTGTTTTATATATAGAAAAAGAGTCAAAGCAACATTCCATTTCGGTTGTGGTATTTTTTCCTCTTTTTTTTCTCCTTCATTTTTGATGTTGAAAATGCCACCAGCGTTTTGGGGCTGCGTGTTTCTCTCTTTTGGAAAACAAATAATGATAGTAAACCCCCCAAAAAATAAAGATTTATCAACACAATATAGCACAAAATCTCAACACAAGTGTTTGATTTTCATACAGGTATAAAGCCAAATACAACTTAGTTTGCAAATTTCTAAAAGTGACTCGATTGCAACCCTTGATGCAGGTCACGCATAACTTAAAACACCCAAAGTCCTTTAAATGAGCAGAATTATCTAGATGACAGTTCACCACAGAGGCCCTGATATCAGCCTTGGACTCAGGCCCTAACCCTGGGCCAGAGCCATGGCACAGAATAAAAAAACACAACTTACAGAACAAAATCACCCCCCTCTGTCTCGTTAAGAAGACTTCCACTTGGAAAAAAATAAAGACAGAACAAAGGGAAGCTACTCAGACTTGATCCCAACAATCGCGTAGAATAATACTAAGATGCCACATTTACTAGGTACTGTATCCCATTACATTTTGGTTTTTGTTTTAGTTTGTTAATCCTCTAAAAATATCTACAGTATTTGACAAGATAGCAGGCAAGTTCCAGCACAAAGGGTTTTTTCAGTAATAAAACACAAACAGAGCTCTGGTCCAAGTATATATATATATATGAGCTGTGAGCTTCTCCACCCCCTTTCTACAAACCAGGAAGTATAAACTCTACTATGGGTTGTAAACAAATTACATTCTCTTTAGGACATAAATAAGTTAAAGTATTTAGAGCCATTGAAGCAGGAACAAGGCAACATGCCGACAAACAAAGATAAACTCTCTCTCTATATATATATATATATTTATATTCGTATTTATAGAATATATATTCCATAAATGCTATCATCCATCACCATTATTATAGGTTCCTCTTTTTCCAACAGGTGCAAAACTACTGTGCAAGTTGAGTCCTACAACCTCTATACATATTTCCTTTTTATGGATGAATTAAATCTTTACATTTTGGGTACATGTACATGCCACACAGAGGGAACTCGCAAGGCTGAGAAGCCACCTTAAAAAACAGCAGTCCGCCTTGCATCCTATAGCCCATAAAAAAACAAAGAAGAAAATAACTCCAATAAAATTAAAACCCTTAAAAAAAAGGAAAAAAAATAAAAATGGGTAATGTACATTCATGCAGGAGCAATAATAATAATGGTAATAATAATAATAATAATAATAATAATAGTAATAATAATCATAATAATAACAATGTTTTTTTTCTTCAATTTAATTTAAGCTATTATCAATATAGTCATTGTTATTGTTGAGGAAAGAGCGTAGACAGGAGATCAAAGTCGGTTTTATTTGTTTGTTTTTTCCTTTTCTTCTCCTCTGCAAATTCCTTGAATTCCTCGCTCTCCTGCCACTATTGACACAGTTCAGAAACAGCAGTCAGTGGCACGTGCATACGTGCGCCACACATACAGTACACACACACACCCCCATACGCACGCGCACACGCACACACTCTCTCTCTCACACACACACACACACACACACACACACACACACACACACACACACACACACACACACAGGCGCGCATGCACTCGCACAACCACAACCACAAGTTGGTCATGTGGGTTTTTGTTGAGCTTTTAAATTGATTGTTTGTAGTAATTTGACTATGGAGTTTCCCCCATCCAGAGTATAGCCGCAGCTCCGGGGCGCTCAGGGGAGGTGGATGCTATGCTATAAGAGGGAACGGGATATCTGTATACGCAGATGTTTTGGGGCACATAAGATAAGGGACGTGGTATAGGAAGTTGCCCCGAGTTGCCAGCGGATGAGGTGAGGGCCCGGGGGGGGGGGGGGGGGGGGGTGGATACAGGCTGGAGTGTTAGAGACTGGTCTCCAGGCTGTGCAGGGGGCTGGCGCAGAGGGAGGAGGATGCCGATTTACTGGTGTCGATGGTCAGGTTGATGCCGCTGTCGATGGCGTTGTTGTTCTTGTTGGGCGACGTGGGCTGGCTGCCGCCGTGCTTCGCACTCCTGTTCCGCCGCCGCGTCTCCTCGTCATCCGCGGTGTCGTCGTCGTCGATGAGGGGGACGTGGGGCGTCGTGGAGGAGTCTTGTTGCTCTATCCTAAACTCGGGGTGCGACATGAAGTTGTGGATGGACGGTCTGGAGTCGGGCTTATCCAGTCCTTCGTAGAGGGAGCTGCGGAACGCGTTCACGACACGGATCTGTGTATACAGATGGGACATGGAGGAGGACGAGAGAAGGGAGTCGTGTGAGAATCGTAAAATGAGGGTCGGTTTTATTTGGACGGGCTGGAGGGAGCCCGAGAGAGAGAGAGAGAGAGAGATACTGTCCACTGTACCAAGACTTCCCACAGAGTACAGTTCAGAGGGCGTGATTTTCAAACCCAAGGAGAGTTTGAAAATCACCAAATGTTTATAACATGTTTAAAACATTGAAATAATGTTGTCAACTTTCAAAAGTATACTGTATATAGCATCGTCTCCTATATGGATGTATAACTATCTCTGACAGAAAATGCACAATCTTTTTTATAGTTTCACAAGATAGTATTACTCAAAGTGTTAATGTAACAAATCTCTGTTTACATGTTTATTGTATTGTTTTATCTTGATTGTTTTGTTCCACTTTTGCTTTGGCAATGCAAATGTATTCTCGTGCCAATAAAGCTCCTTTGAATTGAATTGAAATTGAATTGAATTGAATTGAAAGAGAGAGAGAGAGAGAGAGAGAGAGAGAGAGAGAGAGAGAGAGAGGAGAGACTAGACCTCTCACTTGAAGAGATAGATAAAGGGGAGGGGAGGGGGGGAGGAGCAGCAGGAGAGAAGACCACCGCAGTCTGTGTTCTGCTTTCACAAGACAATCTACAACAGTTCACAACTCACGGCGGCGTGCACTGAGAAAGACCGTGGGGTCTAAAATATATATATAAATATATATAAAAACACAGCAAGACTGAAGATAAAAGAAAGCAATCACAAAATGCTCGTTGTATAAGTATACGCTTTAAAGTCCAATGTTGCGGTATACCTAGAAACAAGCTCACGTTAATAAACAGAAACAGTCACAGAAAAATAAAAACGGGGGGAATAAATAACACATGCATGTCTGAAGAGGTCTGGTGGACAAGGTCAGTAAAAAGGAAAGGAAGTTAGATTTGACCCATCCAATCGGACAGCTTAAAAACTGCAGTGGGTACAATATCCACACGGTTTGAATGGGGATACGGTACGTACAATCGTACATACACATACAGAGAGAGAGAGAGAGAGAGATGGAGAGAGAGAGCACACACAAGGTGGGCAAAGCACATATGGTCCACAAGTCAACAGAACAACAAGTCTGGGATGATGCGGGCTTGAACAGTCATGGTGTGTAGAAGTCACAGCAAAACAGCACATCAAAGACTATATTATGGCAGAAACCAAACCACAGGCTCACACAATGAAACACAGCGAGCACAGGGACATTAAACAGGAATTCAATCATGCAACAAGACAACGGGACGGTGTGGTAGAGAGGGATGGAAGGGACACACGACTGCTTAAATGAATAAACAGACAGGGAGGGGGATTCATAATAGTAATAATATCATTGTCTGGTCTGACCAAAGCAAGTTCTCAACTCCATGCACATCTAAGTAAACACTCAAGTATATGCCCCCAATAAACTATTTGACCTTTTAATGACAAAACATCACAGATTCATTATTAGATCAAAGTCTGCAGACTAGTTACTGGACATGACATGTTGGTAAATCGGCTGTATCGTATCCGCATGCAGAACTGGATGACTTCTGTTTTAAACTTTGGTAAGTAAGTAATATACAGTTTACATGTACGTGGTCTCCTCAACTATTTAAGGCTGAAACTATAATTTGGTGACAAAATGTTGCAGTTTTAAAAGATTATATGATTACAGTTACCTTGCCGTTTTCAGTTCCAAACTTGATTTCAAGTGCACTGTGTGTAACAAGACTTGAGTATTATGGCTGTGCCATTCATGAAACACAGACAGGATTTTAAATTTGAGTAGGCTACACCTGCCGAAGGCCACAGAAACTGCAACCTTGTGTATTTGTTTTACCGCTTTATAATAACATTATTGTAATGTGAAACAATATATACGAGAAGTGGTGACTGGTGACACACACTCACCTCCATGGAAACTTCAGACTATTGTTAACACAGCCGTTTTAGATGTGAAATTAAGTGTTTGCTTTTTGTGTCAATGACGGAGGCGTGCCGTGTCTGGTGGCCTTGAGCCACGTGAGGCACCGCTGAGCGAGGCGCCGTGCCGAGCGAGTCGCCGTGCCGAGCGTTGCGAAGGCCACCAGACCCAACTCAGCAGATAGGCAGAGAATAGTAAATATTAGTAGCACCTAGTTTCCATGCCCCGACAATAGAGTTGGAAATGACACGTTCAGCAGCATGGTGCAGTCCGGGGGAATACAGCTACAATGTCTAGTATGCCAGTATGGCCATATTAGCCACATTTCAACGTCCTGATAACGGTTGATTTCGTATATTTAATATACGAAACGGACGAATCCGTTGGAAAGAGCCTATATAGTCCAGGCGTCTCCTCCTGGTTTATAAACCGCTGGTGGATGGAATTGACGCTCGGTCGGCGTTCTAGAGCTCTGCTGACCAGTCACTACTGACAACGCCAACAGACCTAACCCGGAAAACAAGAGGTGACCGTGCTTTTGCAGTTGCGGCCCCAGAGTTATGGAATAACTTTAGAGCTGCCCAATCCATAGAGATGTTTAAGTCCCTTCTCAAAACCCACCTTTTCTCTCTTTTCTTTAATGTTGCCTGATCTAGATAGATATACGCATTTGTTTTTTGATTATAATGGTTATGTATTCTTCTGTTATTCTAGTACTTTCTTGATGTAATTATTTTATCATGTGCTTATATGTTCTTATACTTTGTTTTTATACTTTGTCTACTGTGAAGCACTTTGGTCAATTTTGGTTGTGTAAATGTGCTATATAAATATAGGTTGGTTGATTGATTGATTGATTGATTGATTTATTCTCGCTTATGTCTGGATGTACCCATTGACTGGAGGTACGAATACTCTACGATTGGTTAGTTCGTTGCTAGGCCAAACAAGGATAGAATACAGGCCATAGGCCATTCTGCTTCCTGCTCCTCGTACAGTGAGGACGCTTCGCTTCGCCGCGCTCGCCTATGCTTGCATTCCTCAACTGATATCCTTGCTTTATTTTTATTTTTTTATCTCTACAAGTGGATCCTAGATACTTGTAAACCGATGGGACTGTTTTTGTTCTTTAGATAGAAGTTTTTGCCTACTTCAAAATACCCTTTTTTTGTAGGCTACCTTCTGTGACTGGGTACGTGGCACATAGCTAGCTATATAGCTAACTAGCTCTGGATACTTGGCAAATAGCCAGCCATGCCCCCAACTATCACCTCAGAGGACTTTCAGAAGCTGCTTCAAAAGATTGCTTTGCTGGAAACGGAATTACACCTCTTAAGAGTGAATTTGGGAGTAAAATGTGTGAAAGGCAAATCTAAATTCACACCTCCCCAAAGGGAGAATTTGCGGTTAACTAATAGATTTAACCCATTGCTGAATGCTGCCGAGTCTAGTGGCCCATCAGATAACCGTGTTAACGCCACTCCGAGCAGGGTAGCTAATGGAGAGCAAATGATTGAATGTCTAATTGTCGGCGATCAGGCTGTAAAATATGTTAAAAGCAACAAAAAGAGAAAGGCTAAAGTAATATGCTTTCCCAATTACACTATCTCTGATATGGAGGACAGAATTGAAAAGATTGTTGATGCAACTGGAAAACGAATGCCATTGGAACGAATGGCATTCGCTGGAAGGGCAGTAGAAGCCCTAGAAGCATACCCTACCTACTTTATACTTTTTAATGCGACCATAATTTACAAAACACATAATTGAGAGAAGACTTTAAACTAGCGCCCGAAAACATGAAGTATTTATAACTATGTTTACTATACGGTAATGAATTCAAGGGGAATCAGTGACACCTTCTGGGTGAACTGCAGCGTTTTAATGATTTCCTTGTTGGCTTCATATCCAGAACGGATGTTGCCACCTGCCTGGTCTATACTGAAGATAAACCCTGGAAAATGAAAGTTGTCATGTCAGCTGGCATGTCCTAAAGAATTTATATAAATTTTAAATCAACCGGAAGAAGTTACGCAGTACGACTGTAACTCTGAAAATGGGTCAGTCAACACGAAAGACTTTGCTGTGCACTTGTCTTTAATACCTCCTTTCTACCACCTCCTCCTCTCTGTCAGTCAGTCAGTCAGTCGGTTTTTATGTTTTGTAAACGAATGCCCTACTACTTACTCATACAATACAGTGTTAAATCTAACACGAGTAGCGACTGGACCGCAGGGGGGCCTTCTAAGACATGATCTTTTCTTAGAATTGGACTGGATGATTTAGATTGCGAGTTATTAACGTTTTAATATTTTCGTTCTCGTCGGCTAAACAGGGGGGGAACATTTTCGATGACGTCCCACTGTTACGCAACATCGAATGTTGCGCAGCAGGCGCTTCCAGGCTGTAGAGCGATGCGATCGGTTTTCATATCAATAATCTTCGTTTTTTGGATAAAACGTCGTCCTGGGCGCTGGTGTTACTAATTGAAAGGACATAAATTAGAAAACAAGAAGTAATGAAGACGTGAAAATAGCTGAGCTACAATCTCACAAGCGACGTCTTTTGAGGATGTAGTGTATAGATGGTCTATTTCCAATAGTCTGCGTCCCGAGGAGACATCACATTTATTTTTTGGGTCACAGGCTAAACCGCTAAACCGTGAACCAGTGTTTTTAAATGGCCCCCAGTGGGTGCAGATGCTTTGGTGTGAAAGCAGAAAGATACAGTATATGACACATTGCTCAGCAACTCGCTTTTGATGTCGGATCTCCCAGCAGGGGAAAAAAACGGTATAATACTGTATATATAGAATAATAAAAGCTCAGAATACTACTACACTATATGGCTTTTCCTTTTACACTGGCGCTGTGTGTGTCAGTGCATCTAGTTGCCACAGCAACCCACCGAAAATCTGTTTGATTTGAATAAGATTCCACCCATCATTGCCAGACTAACACACAACAAAAGAACATTGTGGCTTATACTTGAATGTTTAACCCAGTCCTTTGGTGAGTTGGCTCAGAATTAGTTCACAATCACTTCTCACGTCAAGACACAAAAATGAAGGAGGAGGGCTTCGGTAGACGATGGGATGGGATGGGGTGGGTGGGAGGAGGTGGGTGAGGAGAGGCAGACAAACTCACAACCTGAAATGTCACGCCGTGGGAATCACCCTTAGTCCCGCGCTCCTAGCACTCTGAGGAAACAAACACACAGCCAGCGATGAGAAGGACAGTACACACCCCGGGGTGGGATGACTTCTCAAGATGAATTTGAAATATACAGCATGGACGGCAAAACAGACAGCAAGAAGAAGAAGAATGAGAAGGAGAGAAAGCAAGGTAACAAAAAACGCAGAAAGCAAGAAAGAAAGAACCTTCAGAAATGCCAACCCTCTACCTAATATATTACAGAGCACAGTGTATACACCAGTAGTTAACCCTCTACCTAATATATTACAGAGCACAGTGTGTACACCAGTAGTTAACCCTCTACCTAATATATTACAGAGCACAGTGTGTACACCAGTAGTTAACCCTCTACCTAATATATTACAGAGCACAGTGTGTACACCAGTAGTTAACCCTCTACCTAATATATTACAGAGCACAGTATATACACCAGTAGTTAACCCTCTACCTAATATATTACAGAGCACAGTGTATACACCAGTAGTTCCAGTGACCCTCGTGGTTCCTCAAAGCGGTTCTAAATGGACCCTTACAGTCAGATCTGTAATTCTGAGTGTGTATACATTTATACATACATCTCTGAATTATGATGGCCCTCGAAATGAAAAGGTTCAAGAACCACTGGTGTGCACAATAAAAAGGCCTTAAAAGGGGCATTCATATACCGGATGTTAGCAAGGCGATTCGATATGAAAATCAATGTAAAGACATGACAGATATTTCACACATAGTAAACTATACATCAAAAATGCACACGCACACACGCACGCACACACACACACACACACACACACACACACACACACACACACACACACACACACACACACGAAAGCTGGAAATGGCAGCACTCCAAAACAAAACAAAAAGCCTGCATTTTTATCTTTTGGAGTGCTATTTCCACCTCAATTCCCTTTTTTATACCAACCCCCAAGGAGGTATTCAGAGGAAGTGCACCTGCTCTACATTGTGTGTGTGTGTGTGTGTGTGTGTGTGTGTGTGTGTGTGTGTGTGTGTGTGTGTGTGTGTGTGTGTGTGTGCGTGTGCGCGCGCGACGTGCATGCTCGTTTGAAATGTGAATTTGTAGGACAAGGCAACCATACAAACACATGAACATGAATGCTTGCTTGAACGCATCAGTGTTTTGTTCCAACCAGTGTTGTTTTCGTCGACTAAAACTAAGACGAAAAATGTTTGTCGACTACCGTTTTTCACTGACGAAAACTAAATGGAAACTAAATGAAAACTAAGCTATGATGACTATAACTAAGACTAAATATATTAACAATTTCGTCAACAAATAAAAACTAGACTAAAATGTTAGGAAGGGACTAGTGGACAAGAGATCCAGATCCAGATCCCAAGGCCCGCCAAGATACATTTTAGTGAACTATATCTACTGTAGATTTAGTCCACTAAAATCTTATGACATTTAGTCGACTAAAACTAGACTAACAGCAAAACATTCGGGGTGACTAAAATGTGACTAAAACTAAATTAAAACTATTCAAGAGATAATGACTACAACTAAAATCTAAATTTGCCGCCAAAAACAACACTGGTTCCAACACAAGGATCATTACATGTCTGTCTGTCTGTATGTCTATCTAATGCTCTATTAAAGCTATGTTTCATGACATTAATTTTCATTTATTTTAATGTTTTCGATTAGGTTTTATGACCTCAATTACACCCACATAACCTGAGCTTTGAACATTCAGTGGATTTTCTGTGGTCTTGTGTTTTCTCTGTGTCTTCTGAAGCCTTTTGAGCTGCAATGAAAACGGGCAAACAGACCTCAACAGTGACATCTGCTGGCAAATCCCATTGTCATAAATGGAATTTTTGGATCACAATCCACAGGAAAATCAGAGCATGTGTTTGAGCCATAAAACAGACCACAGAAAACCTACTGAATGTTAGTTAATTTTCAATAAAAAGCAAAGCTTTTGCACACCTACAGGCGACAGGTGCGTAGGAGAGGGTACGGTGCCCGACAATGAAAAAGGAACAAACACCGTCACACAGCAACGTTTCGGCCTATGCGGCCTTCTTCAGGCTATCTTTATGAACACAAATGAGAAATAATCCTTTTTGTAGGCTGTCTAACCTAATGGTAAGCCTATGCTTTCTCATTTGTGTTCATAAAGATAGCCGGGTGAAGGCCGCATAGGCCGAAACGTTGCTGTTCCCCTATTAAAGTTGGTTCACTTTTGTTTGTTCCTTTTCTGAAAGGTTCATTTTCAGTAAGAGCATTTTTGCATTTAGTCGACTAAAATCGCATGACATTTAGTTTATTAAGAAAATAGACTAACACTAGAGCATTCCGGGTGGCTATAAAATATGAATTAAAACAAAAACAAAAAATGTATTAAAAAGACTACGACTAAAAGAAAAATCAACACTGCAGCTGAGATTGGCATCCCTGAAGGATCAAGATGGCAGACAAAGCGAGACGGACAGAGGACAGAGTTCTGACTCACGGCCAGTAGTGGGAGTAGGAGCGCTAGCAGCAGTAGTGCTGGTAGGAGAGGAAAGGGCATTGGACAACGACAGGTGACTAGGACTAGAAACATTGGTTACATCCTGGTTCTGGCTTGTGGTGGACGACTGGCGTCTCAGAGCCCCCGGGGGCGCCCCCTGAAATGAGGTGCCGCTCTTGAAGGTGTTGACCACCTCGATCTGCGGGGAGGAGGAGGAGAGAGAGAGAGAGAGAGAGAGAGAGAGAGAGGTGGACAGAACAACAAGAACACAATGGATTCTCAGAGCGTGTGAGAGAGAGAGAGAGAGAGACAGAGAGAGAGAGAGAGAGAGAGAGAGAGAGAGAAGAGACTCAATGGCAGACTGGCTGGATGGTATCGGATGGTGAGAGGCGCGCTCAAAATAAAAGAAAATACAGGGAATGTGTGTATACAGTATGCATTTGGAACACAGTGTGAGGGGTGGGAGGGATAGGCAGCCAAAGGACAAGGGTGCAGTTTTCCCCTCAACGGTGGTGAATGGTGAAATTTTACTTAACTAGACTTAAAGTACAGTACATCGAAAAGTGAATTATTAACTGATTGTCAACAAAGAAAAGCATTATTTTATATACAGAGGCAGCCGTTTAGATATTTTCCAATAAACTCACTCACCAATGGAAAACCAGGGTTCATACCATATAGAGATATAGGGTGTGTTCGGAAATGCGCCATGAACGCACTGGTGTGCTCTCTTGTCGTTCGTTTATTCAGTGCACTCGGTGCGTTGTCGTTCGAAAATCCAGTGCGCTGCGCACCGGGTGTGCCGAGTGCTCGCACTGAGCGACCCTACCCTGAAGCTGGGGTTGTCCGGTGTGATTCGCGTGAATGCGTCACAGCTGTGGTCGTTCATAAATAAGGCACACTGAACGCACTCTGTGACGTCACCGCCCACCACACTCAACAAACTGACCACATTCCCGGTGCGCATTTCCGAACGCACCCATAGTATAAAATACATAAACCAGAATGAACACCCACTGCTGTCCCGCGTGGATTTTCCTCCTCATCCTCCCCAGCAACTCAAACCTGCCCGCTGGTCTATGCTCCGTGCTGTGCAATTTATCCGGCTGCTTCTGTATGGTGCTGGTCTGTAGTACAGTAGCCTCGGAAACCCAGACGTTTTTATTTCCAGGAAGAAAGTTTAGTACAGTGTTGTTGTATAGGATAGCTGCACCCCCAAGACCATCATTGGTGACATGAAATCGTTTGGGAAGGAGAAAAAACCCTGGTATACTATATGAAATATCACAGTGATTATGGTCGGGAGAGATAAGGACAGTACGGTACACACTCAGTTTTAATATTGGGAAGCGCTGGCATATACAGTACGTGCATATGCAGCACACGTATGCCACACTGATATCTACAGTATATGCACCTATGACACACCATATAGTTGTAATAGATGTTCTAGAGACACACCTTGGTGTTTCCATCACTCCAACGGTGCAAGAGGTCTTCATATACCTGAATTGTTGGTCACCTTGAGTTAAAGATGGAGTGCCACAATTTTTGTATTTTTCCAGTTTTTCATGTGCCTATGAGGTGACAGTATTTAATTAGACACCCTGGAGTCGTCTTTATGTGCAATGGTGTATTAACTTTGCATTTAGGGTTTCTTCCTGGAGGCTGAACCCTTGACAGTCAAACGGGCCAATGAAATAAACAGTAATATAGTGACATCTCACTATCAGCCCCTCCCCTAACCCCTCCCCCTTTATCATACAACTACAGCTGTGGGTGCGTCTTCAGTTCAGGTGGATCACCAGCCATCACCACCCACCAGGCAAACCAGGCATACTTAATGAACTGGTGGGCATGCCCACATAAAAGCAACATTTTGACAAATACTGTACACTTTTTTGAAAAAATTATACCACCTTATAACAATAAAACCTGATGATCATGTTTTAGGGTGGAAAACAATCACGGCACTCCATCTTTAAGACAACTTTAGCCCTAAAGTTATATATATACACACACTTACAATAGGTGTGCGCTGGCGGCAAAAACCGAACACAAGATTGTAGTTCAGCTATTTCTGAAGCGCAACTAAGTATAACTCAAGCTTTACTGAGCGCAACAGACAGACAAACCTTCTGACGGTTTGACCTCGACCATGTTCACTCCTGCAGAGCTGTGATTGTCCCAAGCATAAACAGGTGACCATGCATTTGAAGAAGACATAAAATAACAAACAACAGCTAAGAGGAAGGGGGGAAAACTAAATAGCGTAAATACTAAAAATACATAAATAAAACAGAACAGGAAGTTGCAGATATAATTCAATGTACATGTATACACTATACAGTGGTGGAAGAAGTGTTCACATTTCTTACTTGGGTAAAAGTATCAATACCACAATGTATTTCAAACAGTACAAATGTATTAGCATCAAAATATACATAGGCCTATTGTGTTTGGGGGGAGGTTCAGTCTCAATCCTTCTTTATACTCTATGGTTGCGACGCATTGTATAGGGTTGAAGTGGTTAATGCATGTTTTCTAATCAAAATGAAAATCTCCAAAGCAACCAGTAACTAAAGTTTTCAAATAATTGTAGTGGAGCAAAAGTACAAATGTTGGCTCTAAGATGTAGTGGAGTAGAAGTAAACGTAATTGGAAATTGGAAAGTACAAATACCTCAAAATTGTCCACCACTGCCTTACGGTGATTAGAAAGTGAACACTCCGAAGTGGAATAGGTGCAAGTGAAACCCTTTGGTCCGTCCCATGCAGTGACAGCTAGTCCCTCACCTGAGTCTGTATGCGGTTGAGTCCTCTGAACCAGAGGATCTGTCCTCTCCTCAGCTCCCTCTCTGCGTGGTCAATCTCCTCCTGGTCCTCGTTCATGTCGTCTTCGGGCAGCTCGTCCTTCTGGCTCAGCTGGCCCGCCTTCCGCAGGAAGCGCAGCTTGCTATTGGGTATGGATGTTATCACCTGTTCCCGTTGGAGGGGAAATTGTGGGTCGTCGTTTCAAAACAAGGCAATAAGGTCCAGAGACTTTCATGGGGTACAGTAGATTATTATTATTATTATTATTTTTAGATGGAACCAGTGGCTCTCAAATTGGGACCTGGGGAACCCAATTGAGAGGGTTCCAGGAGGTTCCCATTAAAAACGAGGAACAGTTTAAACAATTTTAACCATATTGCATACACTGCTATTCCAAAGAAAAAGACGATCCACAGTGCAGTGAAATGTTTTGAAAATCTTAAAAACAAAGGGGGGGGGGGAGTTCGAAGTCAAAGTTAAAAGGATCCCTGGCTAATAAGACAAACATGCCTTGATACAAGTGCCCTCTGTAACTAAAGTTTAAAAATAAAAATAAAACCTTAAATATTAAATTAGTGTGGTTGCTATAAGCAACACACTATTGTTCTTGATCCGAGAATGTTTATGCCAGCAAAATGAACCTGCTTTTTTGTTAACTTTTGCACAACAGAAAAGTGAAGCTTTTGGTAATATAATATAATAATAATAATAATAATTTATATTAAATATAATATAAATGGTACGATATAATTCAGTTCCCAGTGGATACAGTTAACAGATGCATTACCTGTCCCCAGACTAGTTCTCCCAAACCGAGGAACACGCACCACATCCATTTCTCTAGGTCCAGGGGTTGACAACTGAACGGCTTCCCTCCAAACTGCACGATCACAATCTATAAGCAAAGCAAAATGACGTCAGATTGAACAGTGATAATGCACACAATCTAGATCGGTGATGCACATAGTATATAATTACATTTCAATGGAAATTTAATTCATTATGGTTGACCCAATCTTCAAACATTTTCAAACAATATCTGAAATAGGCAAACTACAAAGCTCACAGCGTGTCGGACACATTGTGACGTGGTAGATGGGCTATTTTCGCTAGCCCCTCCTATGTGGACCGTGCGTAATTCCGACGGAGCATTAGTCCGACATGCATCTCGCATGTTGGACATGCGCTGCTCCCGTGCTTGCGGTTATGGTTAGGTTAGGGTTTGAGGTAGGCAGGGCAGGAATTTCACGGCGGCCACAGCGGCCATGGCCGTGCCCCGACCGGCACCCACAGCAGTTCATTTAACCGTTTTTCCTCTGCGCAATTTTCCAGTCATTACGGTAACCAATGTTCCCGCACATGAACACCAGAGATATATTTGTGTATTGTAGTTGTGTTGCCATTTGCCAAGTGGTTTGATTATTTTGCGTTACTTTGCCTTAATAACTACCCCGCTGGTCGTCATGACGCACGCCTCCTCGTGACCATGTGGCGGTCCTACGTCACATGCATTAACGTTGGTCGGACATGGTCCAGCTGATTTATTTTTGTCTAACGCGAAACAGCATGGCTGTCCATAAAAGGAGGAGGAGAGATCTATCTAGCCCACCAAAACAAACATAAATGTACTTTGCATATGGATAGCGACAGAAAAATGAGATGGATATAATTAAACACATAACACACACACCTCCATGTAAGAACAAAAAAAAAGTCTGAAGCTGCACTTGACTTATCTTTAGCACAAAATATAGGCTTTTCTAAACCAAGCCCTCATTCAATTCAACTCATTGTATTTTCTGTGAATTAACTCACAGTTTAACCCAGTGATCCTCAGCCATTTCAATTTCAAGGACCCCCAAATAAAATGTATATGAATTAGCCTAGGGTGACTAGGGTCCTAGGCCATTTCATTATGATTTTCATAATGTTTACAATATTTTACAACAGTAGCTACTTATATTTTGTTATTTAAAGCTATAATTATTTATTTAAGAAGCACTGTTCTGAACCAATGTTCGCCTTGAAATAAAAATGTTTTCAATCATCCTTAACCTTTAAGCTAAAATAATTATTTTATCACTTAAAATCATTGTTTTAATTGATGTCCTTCATGCCCTGGCACTCAGCCTTTGTGCCCTCAAATAGTTGACCACACTAAAGGCCAAGTGGCTGAAATGGGATGAAATTCCAGGCCTGGAGGTAGGTTGACGTTTGTCGGACCAATGACTGAACTAAGTACTGCACCACTCCAAATGCCATTGGAGGGCACAGCCAGAGTCTATGGCTACTCAGTGATCCTAAGTATGGAAACATTTGGAAACCACTGATGTACATGTAGGTGTCAAAAAGGTCACGAGACACCTTCATAACCACAGGGAAAAAAATCAGGGTGCTCTTATCACCATACATCATCATACATCACATTCCGTGCTCTGCCAATCCAATCATCACATTGCGTGCTATGCCAATCAAATCATCACACTCCGTGCTCTGCCAATCAAATCATCACATTCCATGCTCTGCCAATTAAACCATCACAAAAGTCACTCCGGACAATCACTTTTGGCGTCTTCACTTTTCGGCCCTCACTTTTATCTTTCAAATTATGTATTTTGCTCAGCCAATCAAATCATCGCTATGGGGTGATCAGCCAATCACAAGCCAATGTTTGTGTTCACACAAACCCGGAAAGCTGCGGGCATAGGAGGGGCTATAGGGCCACCCACTGTAGCTGCCAAATTCATTGCAGATTCACTGCCACTATATATACGTTACGAGGCATGAATGCAGAGTGTTATTGTATAATAAAAATAAAAAAATCACACCCGTGTGAAGTGAGGGGCGCTCTTATCATCCTGCATCATCTCATGTCTCCATGTCAACCACTCCCACATTACATTCCAACTCTCAGGCCTTGCCACACACCTGCTCACACTCCCTCATTATCCCCACAGTGCCATGCCCCTTTCACACCTGAGGACACTTCTCCAATCATCCTGCTCCCCATAAGACTGGACTCATTCCACACAAACATTGCCAGTACATCCTTTGTGTTCCCTGTGATGCTCCTGAGGTTTTTGTTTCCAGTGTTTCATTCCTCTGAAACATTTTGCATTTTGGACCTTGCTACATTGGACTCATTGAGAGGTTTGCTTTTTGGACCTTGTTATTTTTGTTATTGTATTTTTGAACTGTTTAGCTTTTGGACATCCTGAGTTTTTGCTGTTATGCAGTATACTACTTTTGCTTGTAAGCTTTACTGCTCCAATAAATACCATTATTGAACTTCTCTGCTTGTGGCTCTGCGCTTGGGTTATATCTCCTGCCTATCCTGACATTTATATAAAAATCACACCCGTGTGAAGTGAGGGGGGCTAATATATTAAAGTCTCATGTTGATTAGGTGATGTAAAACAAACGGTGCCAACACAAACATTAAATGCCATTAACAATAAAGAGACAATATGACGTAATGAGGGAGAATATGACATACATTTTCCCTTCATTGTCAATGGCGTTTTTAGAACAAACATTAAACCTGTATATAGGAGGGGCTGGCGCCCCTCAAAAATGTGAGGACAGAAAAGTGAGGATAATTTTTTTTGAATGTTTTTATCTCCTTATACCTGGATGGCGAAGGTGCCAATTACGATGGTGCAGAAGATGGGATTCCTGAAGATTCCGTCAAAGACGTTCCTCTCGCCGTGGATCTTGCGGGCGTTAATCTCGTTGAAGAGCTGCATCATGACGAAGGTGTTAAAGATGATGGTGTAATGCTCAGACGGAGGGGCGTGCAGCGGGGCGTTGCGGCCACTGTCGATGTCAAAGATCTTCTCGCCTGTAGGACAGAATAAAAGCTTCATTTAGACGCTATTCATGCCTATAACAGTGGTTCCCAAACTTTTTCATGTCAAGGACCCCCAAATTGACACTAATTAACCCACGGACCCCCATTTGAAAATACATGCCAGGGACCCCCATAAGAGAAGATTTTTTTATGGCTCTGGAAGTGATTCTCGACCAGTTTAATTTCAAGGACCCCCCCATTGACATGCATTATAGTCTACGTAGGGACCCCATTTAATTGCATTTCTATTTCTGAGACCCAAATTCAGGGTTCTAAACTATCATTTAGCTGGGGACCCAAGGAACAAGGACTTTGGGAACCACTGGCCTATAAGCCTGAATGATTACTAACTTCCTTCCATGGTGGGTGTCCTGTCTGGGTGCATTGAAAATGCTGTAATGTAAGTTACAGTAATGTAAATTCAGTTCAAAGCTGTAACTTTAATATAGTTATCTCCCACATGCAATATCATTGTGAAGCACAAAATGTGTTAAATACAATGCAGCCAGTTCAACCTGACATCCATACGGTATATACAGTAGGTCCACGTAGGGGCGCTCTTACATCACATTCCATGGTCAGCCAATAAAATCATCACATTCCGTGCTCAGCCAATCAAATCATCACATTCCGTCGTACAAACACACGGGCACCCACCCTGGCCAAGACCTAGAGGCTATCATTTGTTTGGGGGGAAGTTGCGGGATAGTATCGCTCAAGGAAATTAATGATGTTGATGGCTTTACAAATCAGTTTACATTCTCCGTGAATGAAACAAGTGTTGTGATTGGTCGGGAAAATATCGTATCCAGGGGAAATACATTTGACGGATGTTCCGGAGGATACATCCGCCCACAGCTTCTCTCCCTTCGGTTGTAACTGGGCTTTTCTTTTCGCAGATAAGTAAGCCTGGGACCGAGGCTACACGGGACACACAAAGCTGGGCATAGGAGGGGGCGGGGCTAGCGCCCCTAAAAAATACACAAGGTTTTCAAAGAATAGCGAAAATAGACGATCTACAAACCTTGCTATTATGCCTCTTTCGCACAACCAAGGGCGCACACTTTTTGTTATAAAATAAATCGTTTTATTATTTTTTAAATCCAAAATCAGTTAATAGCACAGGCAGACTCTTCACATACTAGAGCATGTCTGAAACAAGTGTCAGAGCTGAAATCAACATGTAAATATGAAATAAATGCTTAAACATGTAGCTAGGTGTGCTAGCTATGTTAGAGACCACAGAAGTGAACCTTTCAAGCCTGTTTTCTCAACTCGCTGTTTTCTGCAAGACATTATACTCTATATCTCCAAAACTGGTGGGTCAAACTGAACAACCAATGTCAATTTGAAGGATTCCCTGCTTTCACATGACATGAAAAAGCGAAAATTCCAAAAAATCCAATGGCAGTCCCTCATACAAATTTGGTCACATATGACAAATATATCGTAATATCTGCGTACAGTTATCCCTTCCAACCAGTGGTGGAAAGTAACTAAGTACTTTTACTTAAGTACTGTACATAAGTACAATTTGGAGGTATTTGTACTTTACTTGAGTATTCCCAATTTCCAATACTTTTACTTCTACTCCACTACATCTCAGAGCCAACATTTGTACTTTTACTTCAGTACAATTATTTGAAAACTTTAGTTACTAGTTACTTTGGCGATTTTATTGAAAATAGCCGATCTACAAGCTCTCAGTGTGTCGCAGCGCAACGCATTGTGAGCTTGTAGATCGGCTATTTTCAAATGGTTTTGTACACAGTTTGAACTTGTGAAATGGGACATTCTGCAATGAGTACTTTAACTTTTAGTACTTTAAGAACATTTTGATGCCGATACTTTTGTATGTTTACTCAAGTACATTTTCAATTCTGTACTTTTACTTGTAACAAAGAAGTTCTAAATTGCAGTATTGGTACTTTTACTTAAGTAAAACAATTGAGTACTTTTTTCCACCACTGCTTCCAAGAAGGAAAAGGGAGCGCCATGCAGTATACATACCAACAAAGAGCAGGGTGAAGATGATAATTAGCTGAAAGATCCCATGGCCTAAGATGTTCTTGGTCATGGTGCTGGAGATGAGTGGCTTGTTGCGCCCGTAGGGTTTCCTCATCAGCAGAGACTCTGTTGGAGGTTCTGTGGCCAGAGCCAGCGACGCAAAGGTGTCCATGATCAGGTTAACCCACAGCATCTGCACCGCCTTCAGGGGCGAGTCCTGCATGGGAAGAACACGAAGAGAACTACTGTAGGACATGGGGTCTCAAAACTACCAGCTCTAACTTTAAAGCCTTAGTAGGAACTTAAGTGAGGAACATGCATTCATGCCTCGTAACGTATATATAGTGGCAGTGTGTCACTTATTTTGCCTCTTCTCTTGGCCAGTTCACACTTGCAAAAGAGACGTCAGTCTCAATATGTTTTTTACTGGTTAAACAAAAAAAAAACAAGGACCAGACAGCCGGAGTACTGTATATCTCCACACTGGCCTGGGAACGCCAAGAGGAAGTTGCTCTGCAGAGGGAAGTCTGGAGCTCTCTGCTGGAACTGTTGCCCCCGCAACCCGACTCCGGATAAGCGATCGAAGCGACATAAAATGTTTTGTACTGTGATAAAACATGGGACTGTTGGTACTATTGTTTCTGGATCTACTATGGCTTCTCCGATACTGCACTTGCTGGAGTCTTAGATAGCGGTTATTCCATCGTTGAACAATATAACACATGATTCTCAGACCCAATTGCCTCAAATATTATGGGTGAACTACTTATATTTGCCAATTATTGGCAAGTGGCCATGGAAAAGTGTATAAGCGGGATAATCCACTCCCAGCCATGTGGTTATGTGAAAACAATGCACTTCACAGTGCAAAGGGATTATCCCTTTACTTAAGGCGGAAAAAATAATTGCATTCATTCTTTTTTAATGAATGAAATGATATTTTAACCAATCTGTATATTAAAGCTGCTATAAGCAATAATATGTTGAAAATGTAATGACCTTCTTTTGACACATCTAGGAGCCGCAATCTGCATTCAAAGATGTTCCTAGAAGCTTATCAATGACTAACCAATCAGGACGTAGACAGGTAAATTGACCAATGACAAAGCTACTAGGAAAATCTTTGATTGCAGATTGCGGCCCCTAAATGTGTCACAGAGACAGAATCTTTTCCAGGAGCGTTCTACCCATTGCTGGCTGTCTGAATACAAAAAGAAAGTCATTAAAATGTTGACAAATTATTGCTTATAGCAGCTTTAATACAAAATAACAGGCACATCCGCCGTGGTTCAGAGTTGGTAATTGACACATACGTGCAACGGCCGGCATCTTTATTGCAGTTTGGACATTGCAGTCATCTCTGTGAGAGAGTGAAACACCTACGGATTCGGATTATAGCTGTAAATTCTTATACAGTATATATTCATATGCTTGCCTCTGCATATGTGGGGCACATGCACAGATGAGATAGCACACGCCCCCCCCACACACACACACACACGCACACGCGCACGCGCATGCGCATGCGCACACGCACACGCACACGCACACGCACACGCACACACACACACACACACACACTTTCAATAATTTATTTATGTCCGCAGAAAACACTGGGGTACAACAATACACTGACATTCATTCATGGCATTATTATGACACACATGCACGGGCACATGCGCAAGCACACACACACACACACAGACACAGACACACACACACACACACACACACACACACACACACACACACACACACACACACACACACACAATTCTGACCTGTGTGATACAGGCGCCAGTGAAAGCCACTATGACAGCCACTACGTTGACGGTGAGCTGGAACTGCAGGAACTTGGAGATGCTGTCATAGACGTTTCTCCCCCACATCACCGCCTTGACGATGCTGCTGAAGTTATCATCGGTCAGGATGATGTCCGAGGCCTCCTTAGCAACGTCTGTCCCCGCAATACCCTGAGGACACAGAGACAGTCAATACCCTGACACAGGAGGACACAGAGACAGTCAATACCCTGACACAGGAGGACACAGAGACAGTCAATACCCTGACACAGGAGGACACAGAGACAGTCAATACCCTGACACAGGAGGACACAGAGACAGTCAATACCCTGACACAGGAGGACACAGAGACAGTCAATACCCTGACACAGGAGGACACAGAGACAGTCAATACCCTGACACAGGAGGACACAGAGACAGTCAATACCCTGACACAGGAGGACACAGAGACAGTCAATACCCTGACACAGAGGACACAGAGACAGTCAATATCCTATAGGAGAGAGGACACAGAGACAGTCAATACCCTGACACAGAGGACACAGAGACAGTCAATATCCTATAGGAGAGAGGACACAGAGACAGTCAATACCCTGACACAGGAGGACACAGAGACAGTCAATACCCTGACACAGAGAACACAGAGACAGTCAATACCCCAACACAGAGGACACAGAGACAGTCAATACCCTGACACAGAGGACACAGAGACAGTCAATACCCCAACACAGAGGACACAGAGACAGTCAATACCCTGACACAGAGGACACAGAGACAGTCAATACCCTGACACAGAGGACACAGAGACAGTCAATACCCCAACACAGAGGACACAGAGACAGTCAATACCCTGACACAGAGGACACAGAGACAGTCAATACCCTGACACAGAGGACACAGAGACAGTCAATACCCTGACACAGGAGGACACAGAGACAGTCAATACCCCAACACAGAGGACACAGAGACAGTCAATACCCCAACACAGAGGACACAGAGACAGTCAATACCCTGACACAGAGGACACAGAGACAGTCAATACCCTGACACAGAGGACACAGAGACAGTCAATATCCTATAGGAGAGAGGACACAAAGACAGTCAATAGGAGAGAAGAGACAAAGGCAGTCAATACCCTGACACAGGAGGACACAGAGACAGTCAATATCCTAGGACAGAGGACACAGAGACAGTCAATATCCTAGGACAGAGGACACAGAGACAGTCAATATCCTAGGACAGAGGACACAGAGACAGTCAATATCCTAGGACAGAGGACACAGAGACAGTCAATATCCTAGGACAGAGGACACAGAGACAGTCAATAACCTAGGACAGAGGACACAGAGACAAAGGTTCCAGGTGGTCCCCAGCTAAATTATGGAGCTTGTATTTAACCAAATGGACCCTTATAGATCTTTAACTAACTAAGAGTTAAATGATTGTTAAACATCACATCTGCATTACTTAATTTAGAAGAAGTCTACACACAATTAGAGAATGTAGAATAATTGTTAATTTTGTTCAACGTTTGCCTGTTATCTCACCTAATGGTAAACCAACATCAATACAGCATGGAATTTGTGGAAAAAACAAACATATTCTTTAGTTTTGAGTCCGAGAGGCTAAATATGTCATCAAACGGTGGTCCGTGCATGCATGGGCTCAAATACAGAATAAATAATGGGTCTTGACGTGAAAAGGGTTGAAATCCACTGGTTATGACTTAGGGATGCGTGTCCACATGGGGCCACTAGGGGGAGCTCCAGCTCTACGCAGCTGGAAGACTTGTGTGACAAGGAAAGAGAGCGTGATGATGAATGATGTGACGGAGGAGTGAACACGTCTACATCAGAATACTGTACGGCTGCTGGCTGGCTGGCTTTGCTCCCGTTCCAGTGCTTCAACCAGCTGTTAGATATAAGGTCATTAGAGTCATTAATTAAAACCCATTCAGGACGGATGAACCCCTTTTGGTGTTTTATAATCTTCATGTTATACTTTCGCTGTTGAAAAAAAAGCAGATGTACAAGCTCGTAGCGCGGCACTCAGCAATTTCTTATAATATTGCCGCAAATCTTTGAATATTATATTCTTCCAGAGCAAACGTTTTTTTTAACTCAAATCTTTGCTTCTGGGTGGTGGTCCCTGGAACAACATATTTTCAGATGGGGGTCGGCGGCCAATTACTGAAATATCAAAAATAGCAGATCTACAAGCTCACTGCGACGCTTTGTGAGCTTCCCTGGATGGAGGAAGTGCTTTATGTTACCATGGCGAAGCCCACGTCGGCCTTCTTCAGGGCAGGCCCGTCGTTGGTTCCGTCTCCGGTCACGGCGACCACCTGCCTCTGCTCCAGCACTGTACTGTCGATGATTCCTGAGGAAGACACGAGACGCACGCACGCGCACGCACGCGCACGCACGCGCACACGCACACACACACACACACACACACACACACACACACACACACACACACACACACACACACACACACACACACACACACACACACACACACACACACACACACAATGAGCAGAACAGCAAATAATAATTTGATAATTATTTAATAAATTAATTTAATTTGATGACTCATAATAAAAAATTAGTCATGAAATTAAATTAATTTAGCAAAAACCCTATTTGTTTAGTTTTGTATGTACGCTAATGCCGGCTTAAATAAAAAACACATTTTCAACATTGCGATCATCACTCGCAGTACAGCGTGGGGTGTGTTTTCATTTTGTTCTAAGTTCTCATTCTTTCTCTCTCGCTCTCTCATTCTTTCTCATTAAAATTAAAGCTGAATTGATTTATCTTTTTTTTGCTTCGAGTTTGGATATTTTAGAGAAACTCTGTCAAAATCAGTGGGACATCCATTTAATGCCCGTGACAGAGTACACAGGTGTTGCATGTGAGGGAGAAATAATATGCGTTCCAAACAAATGGAGCTTGGTTTCAGACACAAATAGCGCTAAAACGGACATATAAAACTATAGACCTATAAGCATCCTACCAGTTATATCAAAGGTGGCTGAAAAGTGGATTGTCAATTCTATCATCAAACACCTAGAAAAAGGCCACACCCCACTGCATCCCATGCAGTTTGGGTTACGGGCCTTCCACTCCACTGAATCAGCAAACTGCCAGTTTATAGAAAATTTTAAGTGTGGTTTCAACAGAGCTCCCTGTGCAATGGCGGTGTTCTGGGACTTCAAGAAGGCGTTCGACACCGTCTGTCACTGTGTCCTCTTATCCAAATTAACACATTTTAATTTCTCTCCAAAAGCTATAGAATGGTTTAGTTCCTATCTATCCACGAGAAAACAGTGTGTAAGTGTCAACAGTGTAAATTCTCCCTACCACACCTGTTCGGTCGGTGTCCCCCAGGGCTCAATACTAGGTACAATTTTGTTCTCTCTGTACATAAATGACCTACCTGAAGTATGTACTGTAATAATCTACAGTACATGTCCAGATGTATGCAGATGATGCTGTTGTACTTGCCCATGGTAAAAGCTACGCAGATGTGTCAATAATTTTAACCTCAGCCCTGACAAGCATTCAAGACTGGCTTATAGATTCATGTCTGCTCTTGAATGCCAAAAAGACAGTATGCATGGCCTTCTCCAAAAGACCAGTTGTGTTGGAGTCCTCACATGAGTTTCTGTGTGGAGAGGAACTTCACCTTGTCCCAGAGTTCAAGTACCTCAGAGTCATATTAGACTCAACCCTAACCTTTAAAAAACATGTGAAGAAAGTCACTAATACGATTAAATTCAACCTTCAACATTTTAAACAAATTAGACCCTTCCTGACAGTTGGAGCGGCCAGATCGTATCTTCACTGTATGTATGATCCTATCACACATTGAATACTGTTTCACAAACTGGTCTTGCACAGATCTGTGACTACTCTCAAACCCATAGAACAGCTCTACAAGAGTGCGCTCAAAGTGTTTGACAGGAAGCCCCACTCATATCATCATTGTAACATCCTCCGGAGGCTATGCTTTTTTTTAGCTTTGATAACTTTAACATTTTCAAACAGGTTGGGGTCATATACAAGACCCTACACCTACATAGTCTGTGCCCGCCCCCCCTAAGTGAATTCATTAAACGAAAGCCTGTTAGGGGAATCAGTACCAGAGCAACCACTCGAGGAGACTGCGAAGTGCCGCACTGGCAAACAACATTCGGCCAAAATGTCCTCTCAGTACAGGGTTGTGTAGCATGGAATGCGCATAAGGGATTGTGCTACTTCTTTTAAATTCAATCTGAATAAATGGTTGCTTGAAAACCAAAGCTGCAACCATTCATGATTATTTTAGGTGTATTTCATTTTTTATGCTGTGTTCCCTATGTAATGTAAATGTAAATGTATTCCACTGTTTGCCTGTCTGTTTTCCGTTTCTTTGTGAGGACTGCGGATGAAAATTTGCAACTGTGCTATATCCGGTGTATTTACGTCCATGTGACTTCCATTAATATGCATTGTCCTGTCCAAATAAACAAATAAAGTAAAGTAAAGCAGATCTACAAGCTCATAGCGTGACACCGAGTGCCGCGCTATGAGCTTGTAGGTCTGCTATTTTAAAAAAATCGTGAAAATGTGGCGCAAATCATTGAATATGTATTCTTTCAGAGCGAATGTTTTTAACTCAAATATTTGCTTCTGGGAGGGGTCCATGGAACAACATATTTTCAGATGTGGGTCGGTGGGTCAGATGTGGGTTGGGGGTCCTTGACATAAATGTTTGAGAACGACTGACATAGAAACAGGTTTTTCAGAAAACTTTAGAAGACATTTTTAGACATTTTTAGAATCTTCCTCAGGTCTAAATGGGATAAGCATCAGCAGAGCATGAAGATCTATATACCTTTGACGAGAGTGTGTTTGTCAGTTGGAGAGGACCTGGCCAGGACTCGAAGCCTAGGCCAGACTTTGTCCATGCGCTCCTGCTCCACCTACACGCACGCACGCACACGCGCGCACGCACGCACACACGTACACACACACACACACACACACACACACACACACGCACATACACGATTTAAGAGAATACAATTACAGTGCAGAAGAAATATTTAAAAATCCACGGTAAAAAGCATGCGCCCCTGACAAGTAATGAGTATACTTTTTACTTTTGGTACTTTAAGTACATCTCGATACAATACTCAATACTTTTGTACTTTTACTCAAGTACATTTTTTATTCCTGACTTTTATACTTGCAATGGATTATTTCTACATATTTCTGCAGTATTTGATACTTTTACTTAAGTAATACATATGAGTACTTTCCCACGACTGCTTATAGACAGGACATGCTATCTTCTCCCTAATAGGCAACCTATATAACACTATTACCATAGATAAGTAAACAGTTCTACTGCATAACCCGTTTTACACGCTATTTAATCCATGTTTCTGCCCTGCGTAATACGCTACACCCGATAATGCGTCGCGTTATGATGACGAAACCCGGAAATCAACCTGTGCTCTGGCCTGGAAGAGCTTCTGGGAAAATGAGTTCAATGCAAGTGAACGGTAGTTTGAACTGCACTCCAGCAGCTCCTCACTGCCTGTTATTGTTCCGGGTCGCGACGGTGGCATATTTTTCAGTTCGACAACAAGCCATGGAACTATTTTCAGGGGGATTTTCATGGATCAAAGGCGCAGATACTTTGGCGTTATGCTCCAAAGGTAATTAAACAATCCCGGCAGCCTCGGTATATTGGATATATTCATTTAAAGCCCTGAACGTGTTATATATAGATGCCTCATTGGTCGCTGCAGTTCGTTGGAGCGACCAACCGTCTGCAACGGGAGGAGGAAGTCAAGCGGAATCTTGAAGGAACGCGCCTCTGATTGGCCTATACCGAACGTCCCCTTCCGTTCTCTGATTGGCCTATACCGAACGTCGCCTTCCGTTCTTCCGTTTTGCTTCACAAAGGAACCTCGGGAGAGCTTGCCAACGCAATCACACATCGCCATCGCCTGCCTGCCTGCATGCCTGCCTGCCTGCCTGCCTGCATGCCTGCCTGCCTGCCTGCCTGCCTGCCTGCCTGCCTGCCTGCCTGCCTGCCTGCCTGTCCGTCTGTCTGTCTCTGTGTGTCATACCTCTCCCTTCTCGTTGCGTATTCTCCTGTTGAACTCCTTCCCGTCGATGCAGATGAAGTCATCTCCGGGGTGGATGATGCCACACTTGATGGCGATGGCCCGGGCCGTGTTGATGTTGTCCCCCGTCACCATGCGCACCGTGATGCCCGCGCGCTGGCACTTCAAAATGGCGTCGGGCACCTGGCACGGGAGTCAGACACACACACACACACACACACACACACACACACACACACACACAGACACACGTCAAGTGACATGCAGCCATGATGCAGCGTCAAACATATCGAACCGATGAAAGGTTATACGTATTAAAAAGCACTTCTGACAAAGCCAGCTAACTCCAATTGGAGCCTCGAAACTAGGGATGTCCCGATCATGTTTTCTTGCTCCCGATCCCGATCATTTGTTTTTGAGACATGCCGACATTTTATCCGATCCGATCTTTATATTTTATACAACACTTATGCCATGTGGGGAAATAGTCAGTCTAGTCTAGTCTGTTGCCCTGACTACTTTTATTAGAACTATAAAAGGACTGTCATTGTGGATTTTTTTTTTCATGTCAAAGCAGGGAATCATAGCAAAGCACACACACACACACACACACACACACACACACACACACACACACACACACACACACACACACATACACACAGCTGAAATTTCCTTCCATTCACCCAAGTCACACTTCAAAGTTGCTATTGCTGCCAGCATAACTTTTGCATTAACAGAAGAGCCTGCATGCCTCCCAGACAGTGCTATATTGGATTAGGTGGCAGAGTGATGGGTGGTAGGTGGTGGGTCGTGGGTAATGGTTACAGTAGCTGAGCCAGCAACAGCGGTTGCTTGCACTACTAATTCAAAGGCACGCTCATGCCTTTGAATTGGCTCCGTGCGTCGCCAAGGTCGGTATAGACGAGCCAAGCTTCCACACATACACAGATCTGCACAAATATTCAATTTAGATAATTGCCTAAATTTGCACACAAACACATGGACGGGCACTGCTGCTGCATGAGACTTCACAAGCAACACTAAAGAGAGAGAGGGTTACATAGTCAAATCTCTATACTGCTATAGAGAGGGGGCAGATCGAGACAACCAGATCCTTAATGAGCTGAGAAAGTAAACAAACAACAGACAGTGATGTACAGTATGAACAGAAAACACATTCTACATAATTAGAGTATAATTGTACAACATCGTATCCGTGGCTGCTTCGACACAGCTCAGCGGAATGTCTCTCTAAACATTTCTTTCCGTGTATATCTACTAAAATCACTGGAGAAATTTCTGCGGAAAAACAGCAGCTCTACAAGCTTGCAATGCGTCGCAACGAAATGTGTTGTGAGCTTGTACCGTAGATTGGCTGTGTTCACTATTTTACGTACAATTGAAAATACAGTACTGATTTTAAGTTCAAGCTTTTTTTTTCTTTTTGCAATTTATGCTGTTTCTTCAAAATAACAATCTAATAGTTTACAAAATGTGTTCCTTTTTTTTCCTTCTTCCATTAGTGAGAGCTGGGTGCGAAGTTCAATTCCTGTTGGTGCTATCGTCACGTTCCGTGCAACAAAATCAGCACCGGGATAGTGTCTGTTTCCAACCCTATCTCAGATCTCACTTCAATCATACTGTTGTAGTAGACGACGAGAGTGGTATAAAAGCACAATTAAGGATCCAGCTATTATCACATTAGATAATCTAATGAACGTGTGGAGTTTCCCTCTGACTTCCCTCTGCCTACATGTATAAGCGGAGAGGCTGTGGATACTTTTAGCCACTAGTCCACAGTCAACTGACCTATTGACCCTCAGGAATGGTCGGTGGAGTGGCTTCTTCCTGGGACATGAACGAGACTATCAAGGCAGAATTGACATGTAAACATTTACTATTACCTGGAACAGCCCAATTCCAGAGGACTGGCCTTCATCATATGTGACTAAATTAGACTGAGGGACTGCCATTGGATTTTTTTTTAATTTATTTCCATGTCAAATGAAAGCAGAAAGCATCATAGCTTCAAATAGAGATATTTGTTGTTCAGTTTGACCCACTAGTTTTGGAGATGGCTTATAGAGTAATGTCTTGCAGGAAACAGCGAGTTGAGAAAACAGGCTTGAAAGGTTCACTTCTGTGGTCTCTAAAATTACACCTAGCTACATGTTTAATTTATTTCATATTTACAAAATGTGTACAAATCTACAAACTCACAATGCGTTTTGAACTTGTGAAATGGCACATTCTGCACAATGAGTACTTTTACTTTTAGTACTTTAAGCACATTTTGATGCAGAATCTTTGTACTTTTACTCAAGTACATTTTCAATTCCGTACTTTTACTTGTAACAAAGTAGTTCTAAATTGCAGTATTCATACTTTTACTGAAGTAAAACAATTGTGTACTTTTCCCACCACTGCTTTCACAATGTCTTGCCTGTCTCTTATTCCTGTAATTCCACCTGAGCGGCCCAGCCGTCGTTGCATGGTTGACTCTCTGGTTTTCTCTTTAGCATGAATGACCAGCGGCCATTAGTGAGAGAAGGATCGCAGGCAGAGAGCATTGTACCTTATTAAAAATACAGGTGTACAGACGAAGAGTCAGGAAGGTGACAGTGAAACACATGGCTCTAATGTCTCTAAAGATGTATTTGTTTGCACGCTCCAGCCTCCATTTCTCATCTTCCTATCCCTGTTCTTGCTTTCTCTCTTACATACAACTTCACCACCGCCTGTTCTCGGGGGTACATGGTCCAGGACGCCAATTCACCCTTTGTCAAGTCCCGCCTGTTGTTCTGCCCCTCTTCGAACCCATTGGTTTCCGTTTTGTGGTTGGACAAAAATCCTCTCTGTCCATCCACTACCATTGAAATAAGGTGTTCAGTTGCTTCGTATTAATATTCTGTGCATTCAATTCTTATTTTAAACTTGGTGTCAGTAAAAAGGAACATCACAGGTGCAGCACGGTGACTCTGCATATCATGTTTGTTTTTAGTTTTTTACAAAAAATATGTTTTAGCAAATTCAACAAACATTGCGGAACCAGGGCGGAACAAGGCAGAAAGAGCCTGCTGGTTAGTCAGTCAGGGTCCAATCAGAAGTCTGACAAAAGGGTGAATTGGATCACGACCACAATATGTTTGGGGAAACACTGCTCTAAAAGTCAAGCCAACAGAGCTGTGGGTTTGCTCAAAGAACATCTCATTCCAGGGGATGGAGTTAGATGACAAACCAACTCTAAACATGTTTATCGGTCAGTGTGGTATCTGATATTACCTTTTAGATAGAATGAGACATCTAAAAGTCATTCTCATTAGTGAGTCATTCTCATTTACCGGTAATCTCATTCCAAATATTTGCTGATATTAGCTACTAGAATTTCGCCGCCCTCCGGGCGGCTCATCCTAGTTACGTTGCAGCGCAATGGGAAGAATGAAATTGCGGGATTTGACAGACTCCACTTCATGTTTCAGCTGTGTTTTTAAACCCAGTATTGTGCCCTTCACATGTAACAGATGGGTATTATTATTATTTGTTGTTTTTTTGGGTCAAAACCCTCAATATCCCTTAAATGCATAGAAAACTGCATTTTGGCACAGTATACGTACCTACAATACAAACACAACAGCTGGTCTTACAAATCATTAGTCCAAATGTCTCTTGCAATGTGCAATGTCTTCTTCTGAAGATATCAGATATCTGATAACTATTTTCACATCAAAGCAAATTTAATTAAATTAAAATAAGCAGCTTTTTACTCTTTTTGTTTACTTACAATAAATTACTGTTTTTGTCAACCAAAAGATGTTGAGAATGGAGCAGAACATACTGTAGTACATTTTTTGGGGGGACCTTGACTGATTTATAGTAGGTCTACAATCTTTTGGATTGCAGTGACCCCACATTGTTTCTTGTAGTTACAATGAGGGCTACATGAGCCGAAGGGAGAGAACCACTTCGCCGCTTGGTGCGGTGGTGGCTGAATAACAACGGATCGCATCGCTGACTGACAAACACACCGTTACAATTCAGAAACACTTCATTAAGAAAACTCAACTAATAACACTTGTGTGTGTTAATCTGCCCGATGCTGACGTTAGTATATAATGTTTAGATTGTTTTCCTCTTGGACATGCGTTTGTGGGCACAGTGGCAGGGGGTGATTTGTGAAAGCCGATTTGTCCCATGGTGTGCACTGCGCAACTGGTGTGTGTCTGTGTGTGTGTGTGTGTGTGTGTGTGTGTGTGTGTGTGTGTGTGTGTGTGTGTGTGACTGTGTGTGTGTGCGTGTGTGTGTGTGTGTGTGTGCGCGCACGTGTGTGGCTGGCTAGCCAATCACAGCTGTGTTTTGCTGCGTGGGGATCGGCATGTGAGCGGGCTAGCCAATAAGGGTCCTGTGTTGCGTGTGGAGAATTGTGGAGGTTAGTGTGTGTGGTGTAGCCGAATTGGGGGTTGAGAACATGAGGGGGATGTTGCACAGCAATCGGTGCCCCCTACATTAAGCTGTGTCCTTCCCAACATGCAGTGCGGGGGCTATGGGGAGGCTAGGTGTGTGTTTTGGGGTAAATGTATTAAATGTGGGTATTTCGCGCAAGTCTGTGTGCCAGATCAGGCGCGCACATTGGTGCGGGATCAGAGGGTGTTTTTTGGCGAGGTCCCGGGAGGCTGGCCGTGGCCCGTGGCGTGTGGTCGTGTCCATGGAAGTCGGCAGAATGATGTGTCCAGTGCATGAACTATTGAAAATGATCAATAGTTCAATATATGATCAATATATCAAGTGACTTCTGCAGTGAAGGGGGAATCAACCTAACCTATTTTCTCTATTCTTTTGTAAAGACAGCATATCTCTTTTGTATGGTTGTTTGGTGATAGCCCGAAAACCACTGAATTTGTTACCCCGTGTTATGAGTTTTTAAGAGGTTTTTTATTTCACGCAAGATCCGTTTTCTGAGTAGAAAACAGATGCACTCTGACTATATGAGTATGACTGCATGCACCATTGTGGATATATGAACTTTTTAGAGGTTACAGTAACAGAAGCTTGCTCAAATATATGGCAACCTCAAACAACACAGCAGTAGGCTACAGTGGGGAATTATTTTTTACAGTAGTTTGTTTACTAGCTTGTTTACAAAGTGTTTTGTGTGTGTGTGTGTGTGTGTGTGTGTGTGTGTGTGCGTGCGTGCGTGCGTGCGTGCGTGCGTGCGTGCGTGCGTGCGTGCGTGTTCAAAGAGCGGTGGAGTGCTTTGTATCCCCGTTTTCCCTCAGTTTTACTTCTTATCTAGCTCTGTGCAGATGCTTGCATAACGGTCCGCAGAGTGTTTGAGGGAAATACGGAGAGAGAGAGAGAGAGAGAGAGAGAGAGAGAGAGAGAGAGAGAGAGAGAGAGAGGTGGATATGGAGAGAATGAATAAAGAGGGACAGGCAGAATGAGAGGGGTTTGGAGAGACATCAAGGGGACAGTGGGAGACTATAAAAAGCTTTCCGTTTGTGCCGAGCGTGACTATATGTGACTGTACGCACGCAGACACCTCTGTTCTGCCTGCTCTATGGGTCCGCGTTGGAAATCTATCTTGAAACGGTGAAACTTGTGAGGGAAATCATCTATCTTGTTTTCTCCAAATTAGCTCAGTTGTTTGTTTTCTTTACTATAGTCTAGGGCTGTCCCCGACTAAGGATTTGTATAGTCGACTGATAGATGAATAAATTAGCTGTTAGTCGACTAATAGTCGACTAAGAAAAAAGTTTTTTTTTTTTTTTTTTTTTTGCCCCAAAAAAATTGTATATAAAAATACAATATTTACAAAAATATACAAAAATATTGTATTATTCCACTAGGTCTGTGGGGGACATAAACACATTTGAACATTCTGACTGTTCAAATCTTTCTTTTTAACAACTGAGAGGCTTGTCATTAGCCAGATTGAGCACAGCAGGTGAGATTGAGATTCTGGAGTCTATCAGGCCAGCACACTGTGCGATTCAAGTCACAGGCAGTGGCACATTGCCACACAGGCAGACACACTCCAGATGCACATTGGAGATTTGAACAGTCATAATGTTCAAATGTGTTTATGTCCCCCACAGACCTAGTGGAATAATACAATATTTTTGTATATTTTTGTAAATATTGTATTTTTATATACAATTTTTTGGGGCAAAAAAAAAAAAAACTTTTTTTTTTTTTTTTTTTTAGTCGACTATGAGGTGGTCAGTCGACTGAGACCCGTTCCGATCGATTAGTCGACTATTCGACTAATCGAGGTCAGCCCTAGTATAGTCTACACTCTACAGTATATGAATTTGAAGAGGCTGGACATGTGAGTGTGTAACGGCCCGTGTGTGTGCATGTGTAACGGCCCGGGATTCGAGCTCGGGTCTCCCGTGTGAAAGTCCAACATCTTAACCACTAGACCAAAGGGTGATATCCCTACAGACTGGGGGAGATATTTTGAGGCCATCGGGCAGAGGCTCTGAGCCACTGCTACACATCAGTGTTGATTTCGTCGACTAAAACTAAGACGAAAAATGTTCGTCGACTACTTTTCACTGACGAAAACTAAATGGAAACTAAACTATAATTATATGATGACTAAAACTAAGACTAAATATACTGACAATTTCTAACATTAAGGGATCCAGTAAAGTCATTTTAAAATTGGTAAAATGACTACAACGCGTCGCAGCGCGACGTGTTGTGAGCTTGTCGATCATTTTACTGAGCTTGTAGATCGGCTATTTTCAGCAAGTGTAAAAACAGTCATTACGACGGCATCAAGGCCCACCAAAATACATTTTAGTCGACTAAATCAACTGTAGATTTAGTCAACTAAAATCTTATGATATTTAGTCGACTAAAACTAGACTAACACTAAGACATTCCAGGTGATTAAAATGTGACTAAAACTAACTGAAAACTATTCAAGAGACTATGACTAAGACTAAAATCTAAATGTGCTGCCAAAAACAACACTGGTACACATGCAGTGACGGAAGGAAGACATCCTCCAAATCATACATGGGCAACTGGCGGCCCTCACCTTCACTTAATGTGGCCCCGCAGGTTAATATCAGAATATATTATTGATTTCAGCTGTTACAATTCCAAAAATGCAAACATGACCCACTTTAATTACTTCAGTCTAAATTATAGTCAGGGCTGCACACAACTTTTTTGGCTAGAATGGCTCTTGTTGTAGATTCATCCCATTTTTTAAAAATATATACATTTGCTAAAATCTAGGTGTGGTCCAGCCCTATGGAATGCATATTCTAATAAAAACAACTTAATACTTCCTAAGGATAATATGAGCATCAAAGCAATATTTAGATTTTTTATTATTTTGTATTTAAATAACCGATCTACTAGCTCAGCTTGCAGGTCAGCTATTTATTTTAACATGCGACACATCGTACGGCGAAGAATACATCAGGCTTCCCTTTTGTTTCAGGCGACGTAGTCTGACAGTGGCTCACAGTGACAGTGACACACATGGCTCCTCGGTGAAAAAATAAAATGCTTTAAACTCTTCCCACTCCACTATGTCGGAACTAAAACCTTAGTACCCGTAAAAAGTCGGTGGCCGGTGCCTAGGCTGTGAGATACGGCATCGCACACGAGCAACCATGCTGCTCCAGCACCCGGAAAACAAACACAAGCACAGCGGCAAATGGGAAGAGTGCAAAGCATCCAAAGCATGCCCTTTTACACCGGGGACTACAGTAGTTTTCTATCTGAAACGGAGAAGACGAAACTATTTGTGTCAGGTTTTCTCACCTCCTCCCAGCAGAAAGCAGCATGGAATCCTCCCCCTTTTGAGTAAGGACGCGCTGTGATTGGCCACAATGGCCAGTGCACTTGTGCAAGACGTGCTGTGATTGGCCAGAAGCCACTTTGAGTGGCAGTCGGTGGAAAATGCTCTCGCCACAGAATTTACTAGTATTCTGTCCATAATAATCATTCTAGGCGGCCCCGGCTGTTGGTACGCAGAAGCGCTTCCCGGCGCTTGATTGACAGCGCATTTTGAATTTTGACGACGCATGCGCGCTGGCGCACCGCTTATGTGCAGCCCTGATTATAGTAGCCTATTGCTTAATGACTAGTATTCAAATGTAAAAAAAATATGCTAGAGAGCATATGCTAATATATTATGGCTGTACTAGTAAGAACAGTTCCCCCTATCAGCGATCATGCTGGCGTGTGTTTTGTGTGTGTGTGTGTGTGTGTGTGTGTGTGTGTGTGTGTGTGTGTGTGTGTGTGTGTGTGTGAGTGTGAGTGTGAGTGTGAGTGTGAGTGTGAGTGTGAGAGAGAGAGAGAGAGAGAGAGAGAGAGAGAGAGAGAGAGAGAGAGAGAGAGAGAGAGAGAGATGCGTCAGTCTCCAATCACCAAATGAATGTGCACAGCAGAACAAGGAGAGATTTCTTTAAAAAAATCATAACTTCTGACAGGAATGCACTAGAAACGTACTTTTTTTTTACACGTTCATATCGCATTCTCGCCGAGATATATTTTCAAGTAAATAAAAAAGGAAAAAATAATAATAATAATAATAATAAATAAATATATATTTTTAAATAAAAATAATATTGAAAAAAACGAATGGTTCAAGCCCATTAATTAAGATTCGAGTGCCAACCCTAACGAGCGAACATTCGAACCTTGAATGTTTGGGGACAGCCTTAACACACACACAGTACACCGAGAGAGATCCTACACAACATATAGTCTACCAGGGAGTTTTGGTTGTAGAACCAATACATCACAGGGGGAAAGAAAATAATAGTGAAAAGTAGATGTTGGTTGGTGAAATCAATGGCACGCACGCACGCACACCCACACGCACACCCACACACACACCCACCTCTGGCCTGACAGGGTCCTCTATCCCGACGACGCAGATGGCCACCAGGTCACTGAGGATGTTGTTCTCGTCGTCCCAGTCGGGCTCGGGGTTGCCGACGAAGTCGCGGTACGCCACACAGATGGTCCGCAGGCCGTCGCACGCCATGGGCTCGATCACCTTCTTCACCATGTCGTCCTTGTCCCGCGGGCGGAACAGGCGCGGCTCGCCAGACTCGTTCAGGATGCGGCTGCACCTGGGGGAGGCCACATAAGAAAAACAGGCTAAAGAACTCTTTTGTACACCAGTCTGTTCTGCTTTTAAACCAAGAGGATATGTTCTATTGTTCTTGTTCCTGTCTGCTTCTGTAATTTGTGTCCTGTAATGCATCTTTTTTAATGTATTGTGTATGTCTTGTCTGTCTTGTCTCTTGAACGGTGACACAAAACAAATTGGCACATCTATGCACAGAATGTCTATGTTCACAGGCTTCATGTGCGTCCTAGAGTAGCAACTGAGCATGTGCAACACCATACCTCTTACACCATGGTGTAAGAGGTGTCCTTTGGGTTGAATGTTTGTGTTGGCACCGTTTGTTTTACACCAACATTACATCACCTATAATCAACATGAGTTATACTTTAATATATTAGCGCCCCTCACTTCACACGGGTGTGATTTTTATTTTATTTCAGCTGGTCTTCCAATTAAAATAGGCTTTGGCCTGCAGTGCGGAGTGACTGACTCACTTCTTGAGGACGATCTCAGAGGCTCCCTTGCTGTACATGCGGAAGTTCCCGTCTGGCAGTTTGACAACGGTGCTCATGGACTTCCTGACAGAGTTGAACGTGTAGACCTTGTAGAGCTTCTCCTCGGGGAGCTGGTTCCGGATGGGCTGGTAGTCTCGCTTCAGGTCCAACACCAGACCGAGCAGGCCACACTCTGTCTTGTTACCGACCTGCATCGGGAGACCACCTTCCTTAGCTGCAGGCTGGAGAAAAGGAAAGAGATGGGGAATTAAGGAGAGAACTTTTAAACTTTGTTGAAATGTTGTGAACTTGCTTGTTGTGGTGGTCATTTATCACTCTGTGGGGTTTGAAAGTTACCTGCCCTGTTTGTTAACGTCAGTCACGTGACGGACGACTATTATACAAGGGAGGTTATCGTATACTGATTACTATCACCTGATGAAGGCCGAAACGTCGTGTCCTGAGTTAAATGGTGTTTTAACTAAATAAACACTGTTGGAGCAAAGACTGTGTGCGGATGTGGTAAATCATTTTACAGGACACCCTATAGTCCCTACCATGCAACATAGACTCTGAGACCACGGAGAAAGTTGTGACACAGCAGACAGATTGACGAGATGTTCCTCAGAGATGGTTTATTTCAACAAAGTACACAGCAGCAAAGCACAGCATAGGCTCCTCCGACAGCCTTATGGCCAACTGGCCAACTTTCATTCAATTCCAACTGGTTTATAAAGAATCACAATACACATTTGCTCAGACAGCCGACACCCAGGTGAAAATTGTGAGGTGAGAGATTTTAAGTATTTTAAGATCATCCCAACCGTTTGCAGTAATGTACAGTTAACCACTTAACACGCTTAGTGCCGCATATTGCGGTGATAGATTCCCCCGCTGCCCCATAGGAATCCATTCATTTTAGTTTCTTTGCTGCTTGTTTTCTCAGAAAAATACTCCAACGTCGTGGTTTTTTTCCAATCCGTCCGACGTTCAGATGTAAATAGTGATTTTTGATCGCATCGCGAAAGGCAAACCATGTCGGTTCCTCATAACACAGCTTTTTCACAGCTTGTTAATTTAAAAAAAAGTAAAAAAAGTAAAAAGTTAAATAAGCAAACCTTATATTTTGAAAACAAAGCAATACTGCCTCATCAAAGTTGGTGTGACTTTATTATTTCCATTACTACTTTCCATTTGTTCAATATTTTTTAAACAACGTCATGGTGTTCAATAGCACTGATTTATGCAAAAACTAAAATAATAATAAAAGAAGAAAAAGAAGAAGAAAAGAAACCTCACAAATGGAGTTAAGAGGTTTCCTCCCGACAGCTACGATTGATGGTGGTTGGTCGCCTGCCTTTCCCCCTCTACACCAAATAGCTGATTGGAAATAGAATATTTCTGAGAATATTCGCCTAAATCAAGCCCAGAATAGGGTTCATGTGGTTAACTCCAAGTTCTAGACACTGTTCACTTTGTTATCTACCTTGTGCTTTTCCTATTTGGAAACAATGGTCCACAGCAAGAGAGTGAGTCGTTGAGAAAGATTGTCAATTCCATTTCAAGTGTCATGTTGACTCTCTCCTTAAAGGAGAGCTGAGAGGCTACACAAGAGTGTCTTCAGGTGACTTCATATTATTTATTTACTTTTCCATTTGAAACCACTTGAACCACACAGTGCAGTCAGTGATACAGCATATTGTAAATTGTGCAGCAGTATATGCCACTATTCCAGCAATAGGAATACCGGTCCGGCATTACTGTGTTCTCATATCCAACGTCCTGCAGTGGAGTGGAGGAAGCTTTCACGTGTCTATAGTGTACTGTAGTGTAGTTTCACCACGAATTGAGCATAGTTGGTAATCTATTCTATAGATTCTACTCTAACTATATACTGCGCTATTCGAATACTTTTATGTGGGGACCCCCCCCCGCCCCAGCGCAGAAAGGTAGAAGATTTTAGGCTGATTTTACCCTTTTGCTGAAGAAGCAGGGTGGCAATGGGGTGGAATTTCATTAGCTTAATTGGGGGATGGATAGATGAGATGGATGGACAGAATTTGGACACATTTCAGACATGACAAAACAGCTCACTTACTATTGAGTTTTGCCACGGCATATTAATTTATTTAATACAATATGACAGTATATTCAGTTTACTCCTGTTTTTTGTTTAGCAATTTCCTGCAGGCTACTATGAATGCACCATGAAAACAAGAGTATAGCCAATCAAAAATAATTGCCTCTTCGTTATCGTCTTTGACGGTTTGTATCAACATTCCTTCTGATCTGTTTGTGTCATTCCTAAAACAACACAGGCAAGGAACTACAAGAAAGGGGGAAAAAATGCTAATCTAGAAAAATACCAAAAATAAGACTAAATATAATACATTTGGTCATAGCAATGATTTCTTCCATGTGTCTATCTCTGAGAGAATTGTTGTGTGTGAAGTGTGTGATGTCAGTCTCATCATCTGAGTCCTTTCTACTAATTTTCACAATTTATATGAGAAGGCCAGTGTGTGTGTGTGTGTGTGTGTGTGTGTGTGTGTGTGTGTGTGTGTGTGTGTGTGTGTGTGCACACACGCATTATGCTTGTCTAGCCAGCCTGTGGAACAGCGCTTGGCGTTGCCATGGTATCGGTGATACTGTGAAAAGCACACTTTGGGAGAATGACATGGAAAGCAAAGGGTGCTCTTCACTCACACACATCACTTATAGTTGGAGTGCCGAGACCCCTCCCCCCCAGTCTTTTTGACTAAAATGTTAGGAAGGGACTAGTGGACAAGAGATCCAGTATAAATCATTTTACACTTGGTTGCATGCTGAAAATAGGCGATCTACAAGCTCACAACGTGTCGCAGTTGGGAGCTTGTAGATCGGCTATTTTGAAAAAATCAGTAATGATTGATTTTGAAAAAATCTGTCATTTTATTATGACATTTTAGTCGACTAAATCAACTGTAGATTTAGTCGACTAAAACCTTATGATATTTAGTCGACTAAAACTACAGTAGACTCACACTAAAACATTCCAGGTGACTAAAATATGTGACTGAAACTAAATGAAAACTATTCAAGAGACTATATGACTAAAACTAAAATCAAAATTTGCTGCCAAAAACAACACTGGTCCCGGTCTGAGAAAGGTTGGCAGAGCGTCTCTCTCAGCCTCCAATGAGGGTTCTTATTATAGTATCTTACTGTCTGTCATCTTCTGAGCCTCACTCACTATACCAACTCTCTGCCTGACGTAATAAACTGTCAGTGCCATGCAGCTGGAAGGAATCGCATTAGTATAGCGCATGACAATTCTCATTTCGTATCCATGTTGTCATTAAAATACATCTGTTTCCATTTCAGTCATCGAACAAACCTGATTATACAGACTGTGCCCTGAAGTGACAGCACACTCTACAGCGCTGGCTTATACCGTACCTACACACAGATAGTAGCACATATTCACTTCCTGACGTTCTGTTCGTGTCATTTTACAACCACGCATTCTTCAGGTTCATTGAACATCTCGGCTCGAGAAAAGGGGTGTATTTCCAAATAGTATAGACCGGGCGTTTACTACGCAAAAGAGTTTTGGGCTCTGGGTGGCTATTTCCATGTTTTGCAACCAGGCGGCTATTTCCATGTTTTGCAACCAGGCAGCTATTTCCATTAGAGATGTGTATTTGCAGCAGGCTTTTCTTTAATTTAGCCCTGGCCTGCACTGGGCCATTATTTGGTTACAATTCCAATTAGATTGAAAAATAAAATGCAAATAATAGCCTGGGTGGACCCAAATGAGGCTGAAGAACCTGTAAATAATAGCCCCCCTGCAAATTATAGCCCTGGCTTTTATTGTGGGGTGGGTGGGGCGTGGGGGGAGGGTTATTTTTTGAATGGGGTTTTTAATACGCAAAATGGTGTCAGACCCCAGGTGTTTAAAAGGAACCGGGCGTCTATTTGAGCCAGGGCTACTATTTGGAATTGTATGGTAACTCAAGTTTCTTTTCTCCATATGGTACAAGGACAATTGTATCAATCAATCAATCAATCAGCTTGACAACAGGATTGATATTCTTATGAGCAAGCAAGATTGAATGGGGAACGTTTGCCATTGCTAACGTTTATATATGTTGCTTTTTCCCCCTTCAGTCAGCAATGTTCTGTTTTCATTAATGCAGATAATCAAATTAATGTCTTACTGGCACTGTTTCTGTAGCACTCATCCACAAGTGGGGCCCATTATCCACACAAGCGTAGGATGAAGGATGTTAAAACTCTCAAAACTGGCAAATGTTTCACAACAACCACTCCATGAATTTCACCTCATAAAGCCTTAGTTATTATTATTTTAAGTGGATATGGGGTTATTGGATAGGGAAGTTGCATCTGCCATGGTGATGACACATCATCTGTCGTCTGGCTTGCAGGAGCTCTTTAAAGATAAGATAAACCTTTACTGATGAAATTCAGAATGTCAGATCTGGAACAGCAGTCATAATGAAACACATGTGAGGTACAGGTAAGAACAAGAGTCTAGAACCAAACCAATAAATAAGAATAAAGAGAAAGATAAAATAATGATCTGCTGGCCCTATAGATATCTCTACATTGCAGGCAGTACACTACTACTAGACCATTATCTGAATGTCATATACTTATACTTGTTACGGCAATGTGTGCGTGCGTGTCAACGTGCATTTTTTTTTCTTCTTTTTTTTGTGACTATTTTGGAAAACCTATTTGAATGGTCCAAATAGCCGATATACAAGCTCACAACGTGTCGATGTAGATCGGCTAGTTGATCGATTTTTAAATGTTTTTTAAAATAGTATAAAAAGGCCAAGAAGTTTAGGGAAGGAGGTGGAGGTGGCGATAACTAACAGTAATGCAATGAATGAGCGCATGAGACATGGTACGTACGGTACAGATTACTATGAAAACCTGCAAAACCTGTCAGTCAGTCCATTCGTCCGTCCGTCCGTCCGTCACACCTCATGACACGCTCCATATATGGTTGTCAGGCCTTCACGCCTCATGATACGCTCCATATATGGCCGTATCACAAAACTGATCTGGATAGCCACACATGGAAAAGAGTGGATCATCACCTAGATCTGCATATATGGAGCCGGCCAGCAACTCTACATCTGGGCCCTAACTGGGCTGGCCCAAGGCCCCGCCTGGCCTTACTAATTAGCACACCTTTTACATGGCACATATGGTACATGGCACATGATACATGGTACATGGCACATATGGTACATGGTACATGGCACATATGATACATGGTACATGGCACATATGGTACATGGCACATATGATACATGGTACATGGCACATATGGTACATGGTACATGGCACATATGATACATGGTACATGGCACATATGATACATGGTAGATGGCACATATGATACATGGTACATGGCACATATGATACATGGTACATGGCACATATGATACATGGTACATGGCACATATGATACATGGTACATGGCACATATGATACATGGTACATGGCACATATGATACATGGTACATGGCACATATGGTACATGGTACATGGCACATATGGTACATGGTACATGGCACATATGGTACATGGTACATGGCACATATGGTACATGGTACATGGCACATATGGTACATGGCACATATGGTACATGGTACATGGTACATGGCACATATGATACATGGTACATGGCACATATGGTACATGGCACATATGGTACATGGCACATATGGTACATGGTACATGGTACATGGCACATATGGTACATGGTACATGGCACATATGATGGTACATGGCACAAACTGAAGTGCTGGTAGCTCTTTATCTGTGGGAGTTTGGGGAAGTAGGGAGTCAGGTGATTTTGTCAGTCGAAGCCTTCAACAAGCACTGTCCCATCTTCATGTCCGACAAGCTGGGAGAGGTTCACTCCCTTCTCCTCAGAGCTTTTAGCCATCACTGTCGCGATGTACAAATATGATCCATTCATGAGTTGACCTGACTGAACTGTCTTCCGGTCAAGGTTCCTTATGATCATATGTTTAAATTTGAAACAAGTAGGCTATACTAATGTAGCCATAAGTGTTCTGCGCCCCAACTTGTCTGCTAGTGCTTTTGATTGATTGATAGCCTAATGTAATTGTGTTTCATTTCACTTATTGCTTGCGGTCCGTGCATAATTTTTCCATCATGTTTTTGGCGGATCGTTGTGTTTATGGGCGGAATGCCATACAAGAGCATTTGTTATATAGTCTATAATGGTATTTAAAAATAAAGTGCCTCCCATGAAAAAATTATAGCACCCTGCTGATCAAGGTCTGGCGCCAGCACTGCCGTCAACTAGACTGTTTAATGTATTTGTGAGAACGATACTGCAGACCTATGGAAGTGATTTATCGGCTAAACAACATAATTGTCTGTGATTATAGTTATATGCAGTGGTGGAAAGTAACTGAGTACTTTTACTTAAGTACTGTCCTTAAGTACAATTTTGTACTTGGAGTATTTCCAATTTCCAGTACTTTTACTTCTACTTCACTAAATCTCAAAGCGAAGATTTTTATACTTTTACTACAATACAATTATTTGAAAACTTTAGTTACTATTTGGAGATTTTAATTTTGATTAGAAAACATACATTGACCACTTCAACGCTATGCATTTTGGCAAATAGCTGATCGGCTATCTATTATAATAGATTTTGTACACATTTTGAACTTGTAAAATGGGACATTCTGCAATATGAGTAATTTTACTTTTGGTACTTCAAGTACATTTTGAGGCTGATACTTTTGTAAGTTTACTCGAGTACATTTTCAATTCCGTACTTTTACTTGAAGTACTAAATTGCAGTATTGGTATACTTTTACTTTTGATTGAACAATTGAACAATTGAGTACTTTTTCCACCACTGTTTATATGTAAACTAGAGAGCCCCCACAATTCATTTAGATGGAATTCTGCTCACTGCACCCAAAAGAACGCTCTATACTTCAGCATTTTCTCAATTTGGACACCAACATGTGGGTAGTTTCGGTAACGCCACATTGCAATTTGTGTATAGCTTCATTTACAAACTGAAGACATATAGTTAAAGGTTGGACAGGGATAAGGCCACATGGTTATGCCGAGTCTAGACTGTCTTGTCCTCATGAATCATTAAAAAACCAATCAGGGTCCTGCCATGCCTTGTTCGCCTGGTAATTGGACACAGCTGGTTAATGTCCAGCTGTGTGTCTTCACTGCCACAGATAAACAGAACCATGAATACTTCATACTCCGTTTGAACAAAAAATTAATAATATAATTAATCCCTTTTCCTAACGAGCACAGATTACATTATGGGGACCTTGCCTGTCGTTGATTAATGAGTAATGATGCTATTGGGTCTCATGGTTGTTGTTTGTTTGGGAAGCGTTTTGGGAGAACCTGGTGCCTATACTGTAGCAGCGGATGAACATTAAAACATTATACAAGTGGGGGATGCGTCGATAAGAGTGGAGAAATAGCTGCTGTTCAGATGCCTGCAAAGAAGAATATTGTCACTGTCGACTGGAGATCTTGTAGCTATGGATGCATGTAGGCCTATGTCCGAAAAATCAGGTAATGGAAACAAGCACCTGTGTCCAGTCTTAACCACCTTCAACCTAGCCTGGGATCAAAACCATTTCCGGGTTTCTGATCCGGTAAATAACTTAATATGTCATGTTGTAGTTGTAGTCACTGGTTGGTAGTCATCAGGCCGGAACCACCAAACTGGTACCAGGATTCTACCCAAAATAATTCCCTGTGATCAAAGCAAGGGCATCATAACGTTAGGGCCCTACCCAATAAAACCCTTGATGCGGCGAAGTTAGCTTTTATTGTTCCTTTCGCATATATCTTCTATTCCAACTCGTAGCGACTGGTGAGAACAAACTACTAGTTATACTCGATTCAGCATTTTAATGGGTATTAGGGGAACAAAACAAAATAAAGAAAAAAACAGAACCAGCATAAGAAAAAAATCAGTACAAAGTAAACTAGTAACTAAAGTTTTCAAATAAATATAGTGGAGTAAAAGTATAAAATGCACCTTTGAGATGCAGTGCAGTGGAAGTAAAAGTATTGGAAATATTAGTACAAAAATACCTCAACATTGTACTTAAGTACAGTACTTAATTAAATGCCCTCAGAAACTTTCCCCCACGGAGGCCGGCCGACACTGACAGAGGGACAGAAGCTGCAGAGACTGAACGAGACAAGCAGCAGGACTGTAACAGACAGGAAGAGATGAGGAATAACCAGATCCGTGTCAAAACAACTGCAGTTAGCTCTCTGAGATAACCCTGGGCTCCAGTGGTGCAAAGTAACTATAGGCTACATTCACCCAAGTGCAATACCTAACTACAATCTTGAGGTAGTTTAACTTTACTTGAGTATTTATTTTTATACTTTACAGGTCTTACTGTACTTCACTTCACACACTCAGCCAGCATTTTCATTTTGTCTCACTTTATTATTCATAATTATGAAAGCCCTCCCCACGGCAGCGGTTTCTGGGGTGGGCGTTGCCAAAGCGTCAGTCTTCGCCGATTGGTTCACACCAAACACTCAAAATAGTGGCAAAGCAGATGAGATGTGGCTAACACAACCAATACCTAAAGACTAAGACTAAAAGTGCAAGACTAAGACTAAAAGACTAAGACTAAACCACTAAGACTAAGAGACTAAGACTAGACTAAGACTAGATTATTTTGATATTTCGTCGACTAAGATAGACTAACAAAAAATAATTTCAGAAGACTAAATGGGAATAAAGACTAAAGGTGTGCTATTCAAAAGACTAAGACTAAATCAAAATATGCTGAAAAAATTTACTCTGTTTCACACAAGTGTGATTTTAATTTTATTTTTGTAATGGGTGTTGCTAGCGATTCAGTAGCCTGGGGTCCAACTATGCTTTCTATGGCATAGGCAGCTCCCGGCAGGATCCGCCGGGAAAATCTAGACGCAGCTGCGCGACATGAGACTATTTAATTAGAGCGACAGAGAGAGAGAAGAGTGTGTGTGTGTGTGCGTCAATTTAACAAAGGTGCAGACGATCAGAAATCAGCAGAGAGTGATCGACGTTTGCGCTACTCTATGCCGAATTGAAGTGGACTCGGCCCCAAACTTTAGTTTTTTCTCCCTGGAAATAAAAACGTGGCTGCGGAGCCAGGCAGTGAGGTTGTCGATCTGTATATTTATACAATACACAAACAATACAATACAAGTATTTGTACATTGTGGTATTTGGTGGTAATTTCTTTATGTGAGAAATAGGAGCACTGACGTACCGCCGTAATGAGTAACAGAAAACCCTCCACAACGATGACGTGGGTTCCTACGCGGGATTCTGTGGTAAGCTGGCATGGGATGCCCTGAGCTGGCACGGGGCAGCACTGGGGCTGGGCGCGTCTTGGCCTGGACACGACTAAAGACCAGCTGCCCTCTCCCCTTGGTCCTTGGGTGATCCCACAGGCAAGGACATATGCCACGGGGTATCTGGCACCCTAACTTCCTGTTTCCACCTGGGGGACCCCACGATCCTTTTAATCCTCCTCCTCCTCCTCACTTCGATCCCCGCATCTCCGATCCCCCTGCTCTCGATTTTAATTTGCACATTCGTGACCCCTCCCCCCAACCCCGTCTCATGCTATCCTCACATAAGCCGCCTGCTCTTCCTGTTTTGTTATAACTTATTCCCCTCGTCTTCATAAGCCATGATTTATGTCCACGTCTTATATAGGAGGGTGTCACGCAGTGATGTTTTCGTCGACTAACACTAAAACGAAAAATGTTCGTCGACTACCTTTTTCCACTGACGAAAACTGAATGGAAACTACATGAAAACTAAGCTATGGTGACTAAAACTGAGACTAAATAATATATATGGACAATTTCGTCAACAGATTAAAACTAGACTAAAATGTTAGGAAGGGACTAGTGGAGATCCTGCAATAAATAAAAGACAAGTAATTTTACACTTGGTTTCATGCTGAAAATAGCCGATCTACACGCTTGTAGATCTATAACTGAACTTTCCGAGGGTGAGTGAGACCGACCGCTATCCTATCCCAGATGTCCTGATGGATTTTGAATGGCCGTGTCAACGTTTGTGTCGTTCATAAAATCGCTCTGAAAGCGATCCAAACGACACCGCTCGCCTCCGACGCCGTCGTTACAGCATGCGGTGCGGACTAGAAAGATTTTTTAAGATGACATTTTTACAGTTATCGGTGTAGTTGTCGGGCTCATTGTGTTGTGAGCGGTGCTTTCCTCTCTATTCTGTCCCTCTTAATTGCATCTCTGATCCCTCACACGCTCCCCGAATCACCTCCCTCCTCGTCTCACCCCCCCCCCCTCTCTCTCTCTCTTCTATCCAACACCCCCTCCCCCGTTCTCTTTCTCCCCATTGCATCGTCCAGAGAGGACAACAAGCTCACAACGCGTCACAGCGCGACGTGTTGTGAGCTTGTTGTCCTCGTCTTCCCTCTAAACGTCTCTGTGTGTATAGGAGTGATGCGTGACGTGCATGGCTGCGCAGACGCAGCCGACTGGCCGCGCTGCATGCAGCTCTCGGAGACTCACTGATAGGGACGGTATATTGACCGGGTCTTCAGCCTGGAGGGCTGCGCTGTGAGGGACAGCGATACAGTCTCCCGGGTTATCAAATGATGAGGCCCCCCTGCACTTGTCACGCAAGTGTGGTGGTGCTGTCCTATATATCCATTATTGCTCATCACTCCCGTCTCTTTTTTTAAAGCCTTCGTTTCTGATTCCTATACTCTTTGATCCTCTCCCCTCTATATTTACCTTCCTTAAGTTCCTATATGTCAGCTTTTGGAAGTGCAGCGTAGACTTTGATCAGTGGTCACGTCGTGGCATGTCATGACCAAATGGATCCGTATGCAGCGCGTCGCGTCGGGCCTGCCCCTCAATTGTACTTTAAGTTGAAATAAAGGTTATGATGATGGTGATGACGGCGATGATGACGCAAAGCTGCTTCTGCTCTACAACAATCTGTGAACGCATTCGTTAAAGAAAAAGAAACGAAAAAGTGTTTTCTTATTTTTGCCTCTGGAGGCACAACCTCCTTTTTTGTGTTGAACAGAAACTCTGGTTTGGCTCCACCCCCTTTCAGTCCAACTTGACAAAAAAAACAGAGGCAATTATATACAGACTTAAAGGAGCAATTCACCTATTGTGAACCTAACTTTATAAATGGTCCTCAGTCACTAATCTAATGGTACCATTTTTGTCTATACTCTGTTAGTTTCTCAGAGGAGGGCTCTGGACATTTTCAGAAACCTGCTTACCAGTGACACCATCGATGGAATCCAAGCTAACATAATCAAAATGCAGTTAAAGGACAGTTAGTGTGCTATAATAGTCTGCAGAGTGTACAGATCAATAAGGGTCCATTTGGTTCCAAACTATAATTTAGCTGGGGACCCCCTGGAACTCCTTCAAGGACCCCAAGGGATCCCCGGACCCCACTTTGGGAACCACTGATGTGCAGCAGTTACTGCAGATCACCACAAATTGATCTGATTCTCCATGTGCGTGCATGCGTGCGTGCGTGCGTGCGTGCGTGCGTGTGACCAGAGTGATGACCTGAGCAGGTGGTGGAGGCAACGTGGGACTGAGTGGTGCTGGGAGGGAGCGCACGTGCATGTGCACGTGATCAACACACACACCATCACCCTCTGTGTCAGTATGGCTATGGAAGAGTGTGTGAATGGCGTTCAAAGTGCATGTGCTGTGATGTGCTGTGCGCGTGTGTGTGTGTGCGCGCGCGTGCGTTCGATGCATATACATTTGTGTGGGTGAATCTCTGCATATGTGATGTGAGTGCATTTGCTTCTAGAATGTTTTCTTGAATACTTTATTAAACGGAAATGTAAACACATTTAGGCTAAAATTACGTGTGCGTGCGTGCTAGGATGGATATTTATATACTGTACTGTATATAGGCTACTGTATAACTGGTGTATAACAGAGTGCATTTGTTTGTTTATAACAACGTACATCTTTGCAAACGTTCCCAAATTAATAGTTTAAAAAAACTGTGTTGTTATGCCGTTCTGGGGAGAGACCCGGATATATATGCAGAATGTGCCAAAATGAAAGGTCACAACTTAATAAAGGCTAAGGATAATTAGGCTGTGCACTGGCTAAATAAATTAATTTGTTGTGTCAGGGGTTGAACTGTGCTGTTAATTAAGACGAGTGCTAAGGAACTGTCCCTCTGTGGAGACCCCTTATTTTTAGGAGGTGTCGACAAGTCACATTAATGTAATGCCATCTGTGTTAGTGTGTTTTCTATGGATGACACTAAAGTGCTTGGTGCCTCGACGTGTCAGAGCCAGTGCTTTGATTGTTTCATTTTAATTGTTTGCAGTTGGTGGATAATTTCACATTATTGTTCTGCGGTGCATCATTGCGTTTATTGGGCTATATGAGACATATTGTAATAGAGCTTATCGAGGATTACTGTGTATAATTATACTACACAATTCAAGGTTACTTTATTTTGTCTCCCGAAGGAGAAATTTGTCTTGGACCCCAAGGACCCGCCCTGCAGCATACAAGACAAGACAAGACAAGACAAGACAAGACAAGACAAGACATAGACAATACAATACAATACAACAAAGGCACACAGTGACCCGTACAACATTTAAGTACCACGCACCAACATACCAAAAGAGGGGAAGAACATCACCTCAAACCCTTCGACCCCTACCCTGTCTGTCCTCTGCAAGGACTCTGCTAAGGAGTGTGATTGACAGAGGGACAAAGGAATGCTTGTACTTATTATACTTGCACGCATGAACCTCGTACCTCCTACCTTATGGCATTAGTCGATACTCAGGGTATCACAATTTTCTTAACCTGTGCATGCATATCGTCATATTGTCTCTGTCGCTGCGAAACCTTGTACTGTCATTCTTTTATTATTTATTGTAAAATAGCTTGTATAGATTCGATATATTCACCACTCGTGTATGATGCAGTGGTTCCCAACGTGGGGTCCGGGGACCCCCAGGGGTCCTTGAGGGAGTCCCAGGGGGTCCCCAGCTAAATGATAGTTTGGAACCAAATGGACCCTTATGTGTCTGTAACTCTCAGAGTTAAATGCACATTGATTTTACAATATAAATTGGGGGTCCCAGAGATAGAAATGCCATTAAATAGGGGTCCGTGGACTAATGCATGTCAAACTTGGGGGTTTACTTGAAATTAAATGGGTTGAGAATTACTGCTGGAGCCGTAAAAATCTTCTCTTATGGGGGTACCCTGGCATAAGTTTTCAAATGGGGGTCCGCGGGGCTAATTAGTGTCCATTTGGGGGTCCTTGACATGAAACAGTTTGGGAACCACTGAAGTAGAGCATGTATATTTACCCTCAAAACAGCAACAATATGCGTATAGGAGCCACAACATACTGTGCACATGCACTCTTAGCATGCATGTCCAATGTGTGTGTGTGTGTGTGTGTGTGTGTGTGTGTGTGTGAGTGTGTGAGTGAGCGCGTGGGTGCGCTCACGCTATATAGAAGTGTGAATGGGCTACATTTTGTCCCCTTTCTCCCCGTGAGACTATTGCACACCTACTTCTATCTATAGCATCTGCACATGCAGAGAGAAGCAGCACAGTGTATCATAGAATCCAGAGAGGCCACAGGGACGCGCGCACGCACGCACGCACGCACGCACACACACACACACACACACACACACACACACACACACACACACACACACACACACACACACACACACACACACACACACACACACACACACACACACACACACACACACACAGAGAGATATGGATATCAAAGCCTGCCTTTGTCCCTTTGTGTGGCCATCATATAGACTATACACAGCAGCAGCCATCCTGGAATATCCCCCACAGGACAGGCCTCTTATATAAGACGATACAGCAGCCAACAGTGTGAGTGTGTGTGTGTGTGTGTGTGTGTGTGTGTGTGTGTGTGTGTGTGTGTGTGTGTGTGTGTGTGTGTGTGTGTGTGTGTGTGTGTGTGTGTGTGTGTGTGTGTGTGTAGCACTGGAGCGGTGCATGGGTGCTCTGGGGGATCGGGGCTGAGCTAGGGCTGTGCTGCTGGGGAGCCAGCCATCAAACATTTGAGAGGACCTGTGATAAATATCACGGAAAAAATTAGTTATGGCCATTTTTGTATACCACACCATAGACTAATATAAGGCAACATTTCATCATGCTTTAAGTAGCATGTGACATGTCAAACTAGGGGGTTTTCATGATTCTGAATCCATTCCAAGCATTAGTTTTGCACGAAAAACACTCCTTGGCCTAAATTCGGCCATATTCACTTGCCCAAATGTGCTGACCTGATCACATTGTGATTTTGGTCAAGTGAGTGTTTATTTTGTGCAAAATGGCTTTGTACTCACAGAGTAGCCAAAGTCTGCCTTGTTTCCATTGTGGTCCTTGTGTACAATATTGGAATCGGTCAGAATGGGTATCGGCAGATATGACCCTGCACAAAATCACAGATCGAATATCGCTCATAATTTCTAAATCGTGGCACCCCTAGTTGTGAAAGTCAAATCAAGTCAGGACAATCACTGAACACTTCAATTGATCACGAGACGTCAATCTTCCTTACAATCATACGGTAATGCTACAAGATAAATTAATTGATCTGTCACATCAAGTCTAAATAGAAATGAATTAACTAATCTAATTAATTTATCTAATTTTCTTCTTAACCCATTCTGGGCGGGAACCCCTTTTGGTGTTTAAAGCATTGTTATACTTTAGCCATTTAAAAATATCAGATCTACAAGCTGAAAATGAAAATGTGGTGCAAATCTTTGAATATTCTTTCAGAGCCAAAGTTTTTAACTCAAATTCTGGGAGGTCCCTGAAACAACATATTTTCAGATGGGAGTCGACGGCCAATTACATATAATCTTGGGGGTCCTTGACATGAAAATGTTTGAGAATGACTGACAGATACATAGGGTTTTTCAGAAAACTGTCAGGATTTAGAAGGTATTTGTAGAATTGTCCTCAGATCTAAATGGGCTAAATATAAATGAATTAACCACAAGGTCAAGTTCAACGAAAGCATCTAATTTTCTTTTTAATTCCCATGAAAGAAAGGAAGTGAGCCGTTCAACAATGTGATGGAGATGTGCCGTCCTGCAGCAGAAAACAAAAGGAGTTATTTGTCACCTGAGCTGCCGCAGCTATTCAAATGCAATGGACTCTGGATGGAATGGGGATCTGGCCACAGATTAGTGAGCACAAAGGCCCCATTGTTACATCTAATTACAATTCTTGTTCTCAAAGAAAAAGGGAGAGCAGCTGTTAATGTTTTAACATTTCAGACTAATGATGTTTAGTTAGTTAGTTTCATTTATTGTCCACGTGTGGACATTTGTCTTCGGTCTCAACAACAGTAAAAATACAAACAGTTACAACAGCAGCAAGTTAGCAACAACACTTACACAATTATTTTCTCTTGGCAAAAAAGTGCAGGACAACAGTGGCAAATACATTGGAAAAACAACAAATCTAGCGAGACATGGTATTTAGTGCCTCAATGGGATGTTACGGACGCTTTTGGTACTTTGTACCGTCTACCAGAGGGAAGTAGTTCGAACTCCCTGCAGAGTGGATGAGAGGGGTTGTTTGCTATCTCTTGACAGCTTTTTTACGAAGTACCTCCTTGTAGATACAGCCTAATTGTTTCTGTCTCTTCCCAATGATGTTTGAGGCTAGGTTCACAATTCGCTGCAGCTTGCTTTTTCCTCTTACATTTAGATTGCCAAACCACATTGCCATGTTAAAAGTCAAGCCATGCCTCAGCAAGTGTAAAAAGAGCCATTACGACGGCATCAAGGCCCGCCAAAACACATTTTAGTCGCCTAAATCAACTGTAGATTTAACTGTAAGATAAAACTAGACTAACACTAAAACATTCCGGGTGATACAAAAACTAAACGAAACCTATTCGAGAGACTAAAACTAAAATAGAAAATTTGCTGCCAAAAACAACACTGATGCTGCAATCGCCAAGCAGGGAGACACGTCACGCTGTACCATGCATTTCTATCGTCGTTGGTAAGACTTGACCGAGGAGTGAACGCTGACCTCCCAATGTCAGTGCAGATACACTAACCACAAGGCCACACTGAGCCTGGTATATTTAAATAATACATAACTTTAAATAATACATAAAAATCTATATCAGCAATAAATTATTCACAGGTTGAAAGCTCTAACCTATACCTAGGCCAACAGTGCAGAGATAAAAAAGCATAAAAAAAAAACAACTAGCATGCTGGGAGGCTCTGGGATGCTACGATGATTTATCATAATTCAGTTTACAAGGTTCTCCTCATTCTAAAGCAGTGAATTATAGCACCATTATGAGGAACATGAAGGTCCATTTATTTAAATGCTTCGATCTTTATATAGGTGATGGTTATTTGTATGGAACCTATAAGCATGTTGACGGTTTGAAAAAAAAAAACGGTTCGATATTCAATTAAAAAGAAAACTACTCAGTAAAACCGGCTTTTTGAGCACTTGAGTCATTTTCTCCATAGCTGTGACCATAGCTATGATGCATGTTGGATTAGCTGTAAAATGAGTGACACATTTTGTCTTTATTTTGACACAAATGGGGGAAAAAAGCCATAGTGTTTTCTTGCCTTCTTGGGCTCAATTCTTTAAGTATTGGATTTGTATCAGGCGCGTAACTACCGGGTGGGAGGGGGGTGTAGTTTCCCCCCCGGCCCGTGACTCCAGGGGGCCCGGTGCCCGGGCTGTCAGATGATCGATCGAAGACCACACAGCGTTACACAGTCACTCACGACAGATACCCATTCAAAGCATTATCTCTCAGGGCGCTACACATCCGGTATAAGTTCACTTAAGAAATACAACTAGTGTTGACTAATCATTACAAGTATAGCTCTTATTTTGAAGAGGAAGTCTGTTTTGGTTGTAGCCTACTTCCATGACAGACAGTTGTTTTTCCAGATCTTGCCAGGAGGGAGGGACTGACAGATTGACTGTAAACATTGATTAGAATTAAGTGATGGTGGATTGATTTTAGCCAAAGTTTATATTACCATATGAAAGCCATCATGCTGCGCATCTTTGTTTTTCTTAAACAATGTGTTGAGTAGGTGAGTAATTCATTAATTGTAAAAGTATCACGCTGGCGCTGGTGAAATCATCAGCAGCAGCTGCCCAAAACAAACAGGTAGGCAGGCAGGCTACAGTAGGCCTACAGTACTGTCACTGCCTGCAAGGATGTACTTGGAACTGTTGGCCTGACTTGGCCGCGGTGCCATATTCATTTTAGTTCAGAAGTGAAACTACAAAACTACGACAAAACTCGACTAAAACTAGACTAACTAAAACATTCCAGGTGACTAAAATGTGACTAAAACAAAATGAAAACTATTCAAGAGACTATGACTAAATCTAAAATCAAAATTTGCTGCCAAAAACAAAACTGGTTGACGTGCAACAAAAATATTGTATGGGTCCTTGACCCTGGCACAACATATTTTCAGAATGGGGTCCTGCTGACAAATACATTAAGTCATTTGGGGTTCTTTGACGTCGGCCAGAAAACCGCAAACGCTTTGCCGACAAATAACAAGCCCAACAAACCGCAACACACAACCTGCACCAATATTTACAAGCGACTTTACAGGAAAAAACAAGCACTTACTTGCTTAAGCAATAAGCATACATGGCAACACGGTATACGACTATACACGATCGTGTCAAGAAAACGTCTCTTCCTGATTTTTAAACAGCTGGTGGGTGGAAATGATGCTCGTGCAGCACGAGTGTCATTTCCTATCCACCACCTGTTTAACCCATTCTCGACGGGAATCCCTTCTGGTGTTTTAAGCATTATGCTATATCTTAGCCACTGACAAATAGCAGATCTACAAACTCATAGCGCACTTGCTGTTTTCTTTTTAATTCTTCAAAATGATTCGCAAATATTTTAATATATATTCATTCAGAACATTTTTAACTAAAATCTTTGCTTCTGGGTGGGTCCCTGGAACAACATATTTTTAGGTGGGGGTTGGCGGCCAAATTCATATAATTCTGGGGCTCCTTGACATGAAATAGTTAGAGAAACACTGACATAGAAACATAGGGTTCTTCAGAAAACTGTCACGATTTAGAAGGCATTTTTAGAATCGTCCTCAGGTCTAAAATGGGTTAAAAACCTGGAAGAGATGACGCCTGGTCTAGGTGCTTTCTTGTCGCTTCTTCGCGCAGATATGTGGCCACAAAAGCGTGGCACTCCATCTTGGCAGCCCATTGGTTAAGACTGTGATATTCGCCCGGAGAAGGAAGTGGAGACATGTGACACGGTGCTGCTCACAGACGTCCTGCCTGCTTCAGCCACTCCCCACGCGCCGTCCAGAAGGACATTTAGCACTTGATCAACCATCAATGAATAGACTCTACATGGGGTTACTATAGTGACAGACAGACACACAGATGGCTCACGCGCGCATGTGTGCGTGTACGTGTGTGTGTGTGTGTCATGCAAAGAGACGGCATTTTCTTGTAATAGATGATGAACGACTTTTTTATTTCCTTCTATAATACTGTAGATAGAAGGCCTCTGTCAGAATCAATCAATCAATCAACCAACGGTATTTAACAGTATTTATTGTGTGTACTGTGCATTTCCGATTGCACAAAAAGGTTTAACTGGCTTAGAGAAAATCGCTTTTTGTTGCATTCACCATAAACGAGAGAGCATCCGAGGCACTCAAGCAGATTGGATTCAATTACCGCCATGTGCTCTGAATAACAGATAAGGCAAACATTACACGACAGTTCTCAAGGTGTTTCCAGCGAACGCTCAACGGACGTATAAAAAGTAGCAGACAAGGACATCGAGGCGTGCCTGCTGACTGCAGCGTCAAAAACTTCTGCGCCTCAATAAATCAGGAAGAAGTAAGGTAAGAGTTCATCGCAGGTTAAGCCCCTAAGAACGCATCTGTCTCACATTTCTTTTAAACACTTTAACCATTATTTTTCAACTTTTGTTGTAGCAAATCTAATCCTAATATATATAATTTGAAGGCTAACATTTTTCACCTAATTTTGGGGGTCCTTGACATGGAAAAAGTCTGAGAACTGGAAGCATACGTTTTTCATAAAATAAATCAGGATTTAAGAAGATATTTTATACAATGTGGTCTCAGGTCTTAAAGGGTTAATACAGATTCATAGGCTTTCTTTCAGATTTAAAATCCACACTAGAAAAGAGAATCATTTATATTAACCCATTCTGGGCGGGAACCCCTTTTGTTCCCTGGAACAACATATTTTCAGATGGGGGTCGGTGGCCAAATACAAATCATTCTGGGGGTCCTTGACGTGAAATAGTTTGAGAACCACTGACATAGAAACAGGTTTTTCTGAAAAAAAGACATTTTGTAGAATCTGGTCTCGGTCGAAATGGGTTAACATAAGAATGAGGAAAGCTAAGAATGAGAGCAATGCTATGTTTCATGTGAGAGATTATGAATAATGAGAATGGAAAGACGCACCGCCTCGTATAATAGAGTATTTAACACGGTGTGCTGAACCCCCCCCCCCCCCAAAAAAAAAGAATAAAACACACTAAACTAAATCCAGGATATTACTTTGTTCCCATAATACTATTATTTAATATTGCATGTGCAATATTAAATAATATTATTATTGGGAGTGCTGTCCTAGACATTCACTAGACATTCCTAGACATTCACGTCTCTGTTTTCACCGGGCTGATGGCTGCTCAGATGGTCTTGATGAGTACAAGTCGGGAATTCAAAATGTACTTGAGTAAAAAGCACAAAAGTGTGGGCATTAACATGGACTTAAAGTATCACAAATAGAAAGTACTCATTATGCAGAATGTCCCGTTTCAAGTTTTCAGATGTATACAAAATCTTTTGAAATCAGCAGATCTACAAGCTCACAATGTGTGGCGTCGTGACACATTGTGAGCTTGTAGATCGTCTAATTTCAAATGGCCGAATTGTATATAGCTGAAGTGTTTGTGTTTTCTAATAATAATCCAAATCTACAATGTCATAAAACTATGACGAAAAAGGTTTCGCCGACTGGCTTTTTTCACTGATGAAAAACTAAATGGAAACTAAATGAAAACTATAAGCTATGATGACTAAAACTACTGTATACAGTTTTGTAAAAAAATACAAACTAGACTAAAATGTTAGGAAGGGACCAGTGGACAAGAGATCCAGTATAAGTAAAAGACACAAGTAATTTTACACTTGGTTGCATGCTGAAAATAACGATCTACAAGCTTGCAGCGGGGACGCGTTGCAAGCTTGTAGATCGGCTACTTTCAGCAAGTTAAAATCAGTCATTACGACGGCATCAAGGCCCGCCAAAATACATTCTAGGTGACTACATTCTTATGACCTTTAGTCGACTAAAGATAGACTAACACTAAACAATTCCAGGTGACTAAAAATGTGACTAAAACTAAATAAAAACTATTCAAAAGACAATCTAACTATAAAGTCTCTGTACGTGATTACATCTGTAATCCACGTAACTCGAGAACTGTTCGCCCCACCGACTTAAAATTGGACACACGCGTTTCACCCCACCGCAGGGGTTGCAGTGCCCCACCAGGGGGTGCAGTGCCCCACCAGGGGGTGCAGTGCCCCACCAGGGGGTGCAGTGCCCGGTGTCCACAAAAGGCCTCTGCCCGGGCCAAAATAACTGTTCTGACATCATTCTGACGTCTGCATAGTCTCCATATTTGGGCATAGAACATATATGGGCATAAAAGGCACACAGACATAATATCTGGGTGGGTTCATGCATTTCCAACTTGCATCGTTCCAAGTAGGCCTGTGCCCAACGGCGGGCACCACTGTAGAGGCTCCAACGCATAATTTCTGGGTAGGCCAGTGCCCGACGGGCACCGCTGTAGAGGCCCCACGGGCACCGCTCTAGTGACTAAAATCAAGGTTAGTGGACTGGACATCGTACTATAAATGCGCCACGTGCGTGTCTGCGTGTGTGCGGTTGTAATGCACGTAACTCGAGAACCGTTCGCCCCACCGACTTCATTGGGCGGGCCCACGGTTCTCCAGAACCACCACAAAAGGCTCTGCTCAAGCTCTGCCAGTGGGAATCCCCTCAGCCTCTGCCTCAGCCAATTGATTGCCATGGCAGCCCCACACCTGACAATTGATTAGCCTACTCAACCAGTCCACTTGACAACCGGTATTATTAGGTTCCCAAGTTGCATCATTCTCAAGTAGGCCGGTAGCCGACGTGCACGTACAGGTCTAGTCTCTCTAATATGCAGTATTGCAGGCGCCGCGCCGGCGAGCGTCTTACCAGTATCTTGGTGGTGTACGCGCTGTTGATGGAGATGGAGTTGACCATGATGTCCAGCGAGGCAGCGGGAATGGCGCTGGGGTCGGGCACCGCCTTGTGGTGGACGTCTCCGATAAAGATCTGCACCACCGTCATGCGGTTGGTGGTCAGCGTGCCGGTCTTGTCGGAGCAGATGGCCGTGGCGTTGCCCATGGTCTCGCACGCGTCCAGGTGGCGCACCAGGTTGTTGTCCTTCATCATTTTCTGTCGAGAGTGAAGGGGGGGGGGGGGACATTATCGTTGGGAAACGATAATGGCACACCGTTCTACAGCTCGGAACTCAGAGTGTATGTTTTGACCCACAACAGGTCTTTGTCAGGTACACAAACAAAGTAGTTTTATACAAAATGTTGTATAAAATACAAAAGCATAGGGGCGTGTTGACAATGAACAGGCCGTTTGCAATGAAGATAATTAGACAAACACACCCACCACATCTATAGAGTAAGGCTGGGTAAAGTAATATGAAGACAAAAACTCACAGACTTTTTTATTTATTTTTTATCCCACGATTTTGCAACCCATCTTTTCACCCAGTGTCAATTATCTAATGTAATCCTGGGCGCTATACACTTCCTCTGCCAACCTGGTGCGCAGTGTTGGGGAGTATTAAGCTACATGTAGCTGAGCTACGTAGCTGAGCTACATTTTGCTGTAGCTTGTGGTATTTTAGCTACATTCATATTTGTGTACCTCGTCAAGTAGCTCAGCTACCTTTTGGGTCATTTTTTGTAGCTTAGCTACTCAAGTTACAAGCTACAATTTTGGGCAATAACAAAATTGGTTGCTGTGTTAATTCTTGTACTAGAACCCCCTTTGAAAAATCAAGGACTGTTCCTTTTTCTGATTGCTTTGAGGGCATATCAGCACTTGACAGCTGCCTCTAATTGGCCTCTGATTGGCCCTGGTATCACAGGGTGGGAGGGGTCTCCCAGGGGGGAGCAGGGGTCTCCTAGAGGGGAGGAGGGGTCTCCCAGAGGGGAGCAGGGTGGGGGGGTCTCCCAGAGGGGAGCAGGGTGGGGGGGTCTCCCAGAGGGGAGTAGGGTGAGGAGGGGTCTCCCAGAGGGGAGCAGGGTGGGGGGGTCTCCCAGAGGGGAGTAGGGTGAGGAGGGGTCTCCCAGAGGGGAGCAGGGTGGGGGGGTCTCCCAGAGGGGAGCAGGGTGAGGAGGGGTCTCCCAGAGGGGAGCAGGGTGGAGGGGTCTCCCAGAGGGGAGCAGGGTGGGGGGGTCTCCCAGAGGGGAGTAGGGTGAGGAGGGGTCTCCCAGAGGGGAGCAGGGTGAGGAGGGGTCTCCCAGAGGGGAGTAGGGTGAGGAGGGGTCTCCCAGAGGGGAGCAGGGTGGGGGGGTCTCCCAGAGGGGAGTAGGGTGAGGAGGGGTCTCCCAGAGGGGAGCAGGGTGGGGGGGTCTCCCAGAGGGGAGTAGGGTGAGGAGGGGTCTCCCAGAGGGGAGCAGGGTGGGGGGGTCTCCCAGAGGGGAGCAGGGTGAGGAGGGGTCTCCCAGAGGGGAGCAGGGTGGAGGGGTCTCCCAGAGGGGAGCAGGGTGGGGGGGTCTCCCAGAGGGGAGTAGGGTGAGGAGGGGTCTCCCAGAGGGGAGCAGGGTGGGGGGGTCTCCCAGAGGGGAGCAGGGTGAGGAGGGGTCTCCCAGAGGGGAGCAGGGTGGGGGGGTCTCCCAGAGGGGAGTAGGGTGAGGAGGGGTCTCCCAGAGGGGAGCAGGGTGGGGGGGTCTCCCAGAGGGGAGCAGGGTGAGGAGGGGTCTCCCAGAGGGGAGCAGGGTGGGAGGGGAATCCCAGAGGGGAGCAGGGGGAGGAGGGGTCTCCCTGAGGGGAGCAGGGTGGGGGGGTCTCCCAGAGGGGAGGAGGGGTCTCCCAGAGGGGAGGAGGGGTCTCCCGCATGTACATTCTCAATTTAACGCTGAAAAATAAAAAGTAGCTGAGCTACTTTGAGCTACTTTTTCCATGTAGCTGTAGCTTTACAAGCTACATCTCTCCAGGGGTAGCTATGTAGCTTGATCAAGCTACTGCCATGGTGAGCTACTTGTAGCTTTACAAGCTACGCTTTCAAAGTAACTTGCCCAACACTGCTGGTGCGGGCAGCGGACTGACCTCATGCTTACTTCTATGCATGAGGAGTCCAAGCTGCTTCTTTTCACCTGACATGGGAGAGTTTCCCTGGCCGGACGTAGGAAGGAACACGTTATTCCAAAAGTTCCTTTCCCCTCCATCAGGCGCCCCGGCTGGCCAGGGGGAGGTAGTTTTAGAGACCAGGATTACTGCATGTTTTTAGTGAGGGTACCTACCCTAGGGGACGCGGGGAGAACATGCAAACTCTACATAGAAAGGCCCTTTCGCCAACCCCACCAGCGCCCACAGTGTCCCCAGCGGGAATCAAACCCAGGACCTTCTAGCTGTGAGGCGACAGCACTACCAATTGTGGCACCGTTCCCCCTATAGACTAAAACTCTTAAGTGGCATTCAGGCCAACTGTTAAGATAAGAATACTTTTAAGGAAGTCAAGGGTAGGGTGGTACAGTGATGCAGAAGAAAATAGAATTAACAGCAAACAATACAAATACAATAAAACATTCAATACAATAACAAAAAGAAAAAGAAAATTAATCGATTGTCTGCGATTGACATATATATACACGTTTTAATGTATATCGCGTTATATGGATCTGACATGGCAGCGTTAAAAAACAACTTTTAGCCCTGCTAGGAAATGCCTTGCTCACCCCCGCACGTACGGACCATGCTCGAGCATGCTTTAGGGTCTTCTCTGGCTCTTTTCTTGAAAACTATGTCGCTGTTCGTTGTGCTGATCTGACATTGAAGTTAAAACTATGTCGCTGTTCGTTGTGCTGATCTGACATTGAGGTTAAAACTATGTCGCTGTTCGTTGTGCTGATCTGACATTGAGGTTAAAACTATGTCGCTGTTCGTTGTGCTGATCTGACATCGAGGTTAATACTATGTCGCTGTTCGTTGTGCTGATCTGACATCCGAGGTTCGGAACTGATTTCAGATTTTTCATCGTTTCTTGAGAAAGATAGCTAGTATGTGCTAATGCTAAAATTAGCCTTTTCTTAGGTCTGCGAGTGGGGGAAACGGAAGTACTTGTGTAGTAATCTCCCCAATTCCAGCATGCGCAAGGTAACTAACGTACCACTTGTGGCCACTCGGCCGCAGTCTGAGTCAACTCATTTTATGTAACTTAGATAACTTGTGTAATTTAGATAGCATTTTATGTAGACATAGCACTCTATAGTATATTCCACTTTACTGTATATCTTTGACTTCTTAGCTTACGTATGATTCATGATGACTATTTTGTATGTTGGATTACCATGTTTTTTGTTCTAGTTTACTGTAAATCGCTCTGGATTAAGAGCGATTTAGCCGTTAAATGAGTGTTGATACAGTATGTCAGTAATTTATTTGTATATTTCAGTTGTCATATCTGCCCTGTTATTTTTTTCATTACCAGGCAATGAAGACCAAAAACATGATTAACTCGTTAATCACGATTATTTGTATGACAATTAATCGTTCAAATTGTAATCGTGGCAGCCATTGTGCATGCGTGCGTGCGTAGCGTGCGTGCGTACCTTGACGGAATAGGCCAGGGAGATGGTGACGGCCAGCGGCAGGCCCTCCGGCACCGCCACCACCAGCACGGTCACGCCGATGATGAAGAACTTGACAAAGTACTGCATGTAGACGGGCATGCACTCCGGCAACCACGGGCGCTTTTGTAGCACAAAGTTGTCCACGGCCCAGTACAGCACCAGGATGATGACCGTGATGGCCGACATGAGCAGACCTGCCCAACGCCACATGGGACACACACACACACACACACACACACACACACACACACACACACACAGACACAGACACAGACACAGACACAGACACAGACACACACACACACACACACACACACACACACACACACACACACACACACACACACAGGTTAGGTTTAGGCCAGAGTGTAGGAGAGTAGCGACACACTTTGATCTCGGGTGCCTATGGTCTATAGTTCCAAACATTGCTCCTATGGCTGGAACTATCCCATATTGAGATAGAATGAGCACTTCCGCATTCCATTGTTACAATGGGAGTCAACGCTAGTGTCGCCACTCTTTCACTAGATTACTCTGGTAGCATACATAGTTTCTGTGATGTCAAGGTTAGGGATGTTTAACCCATTTCAGGACGGGAACAACTTTTTGGTGGTATAAGCATTGTGAACAAATAGCAGATCTACAAGTTCATACAAGCTCATGAACATAAAATGAGAGTCAACGGGCTACAGATGCTTGCACATGTGACATGCGGTAACCAATCAGGAACTTTACACATCGTAGAAGATTTTTTTATCAACATTTGACATTTCATGGTTTATATTAGCCTATAATATAATATTTATGTTGGTGCCTTGCTCATTTTAAATAGATTATAGTCTGGCGAGGCTGCAGACTTCATTTCTCATTTTTATTCAGGTCAGTGGGTGGTGGTGGTGCGGCAAACCAGCGCCCCCTATGGACGGGCCGCCACTGGGTTCCCGTCCTGAATGGGTTAACAGCTGTGCTGTTGAGTCTGTGACATAATTCTAGCACTACCAGCTTAAAAATACATGTGAAGTTCACAGATATAGCAGCTAAATCTGTCCAAGAAACATCAGCAGATGTCTTATAGTTAGCACAAGAAAGGGGTGCGATCCGATCCGAGCACTCAAAAAGGGTTTTTTTTAAAGAGGAGAGGGCGGATGTATAATCATGAGGGTATTTTAAAAATGGCGTTTTTAAGCAATATTACACTCGAGGCGGTGGTTTAACGTCATTAATGCACGCCTGCGACAGTATGTGGACCATGGTGAAATTGATCAATTCTTGATGAAAAGAAAAAGCTTCTAATATATTATTTATGCCCCAAAATCTATAAATCTCACACTATTAAGGCTGCAAAATGTGCCCCTTTTCTCACTTGAGCACCTGCCCCGCTAAATGTCTGTGCACGCCACACTGTAGAGAGGCCAGATGAAACACCTATTCATTTGGTATACTGCACCTGCTTTGCCGATCTGCACGGCCAGCTTGGTGAGCTTCCCTTGCAACACGGACTTCTCCTTCTTGTTGGGGTTCGCCTTCCTCTTCACCTCCTTCTCGTCCACGTCTCCCCCCTCGGCGCTCTTCAGAGGCTGCATTTCCATGGCGGCGGCCCCGTCCTGCTTCTTCACTGTAAAACCATCACAAGACACATGGCGTATCAAATGTTAACGCTGTTAGGAACCTGGGTTTTTGGCAGGGACGTGCAAGAGAGTGTTAGCGAGGAAGGGGCTGAAATGCCATAATAGCAAAAATAGCCGATCTACAATCTTGTAGATTGGCTATTTTTCGGAGGCGCAACCCAGCACTATTTATCTACTGGAGATGTGAGGTACGACATGGATTTAGAAATAAAATTTGTTCAACACAAAATGCTGCGTTCCAAGTTCAGGAGACTTCGGAAAAAAGCAATTGTCCTGAATGCTGCCTTCCGGTGAATATGGAATGGAAAGGAGTGGCGTTTCGTATTTCTTTCACCTATAGTAAATCCTGCATTTGTGGTCTGGAGAGGGCAATCTCTCGGCTGTTTTACAGAAGGGTAAAATGGGCAGGGGCTGAAGCCCCCTTTGATGTATACGTGTGCACGTCCCTGCACAGGCGTACAGAGTGTCGCAGTCCCGCCCCCTTTCATGACGACGCCAGGCCCAGGAAATAATTCCCAATGCATTTTTCCCATAGACATTTCAAAAAGTATTTATTTAAAGTCCTTTTAAGCATCGTACAAAGCCAACTCGAGTCGTGACAAATCATGACAACAAACACAATATTTTGGACCAAACAAATAATTACAAAGTGTCTTTTTATTTATTCAGCCCAAAGAAATTTGTTTTTTGTCATGATTTGTCACAACTCCAGTTGGCTTTGCAGCCTTACTTGAGGAGTAAGAAGAAGGAAAAAAGAAGGAAAAAATTATATATATATATATATATATATCTTCACAATAGATACCATCTCTGTGGCTAAAAAAACTTGTTATACTTAAGTTTCAGTGAAACTGAGCGTACAGTATAGCATTAGTTCTGGCAGGACAACAGAGCCTTTGTGTCGCCCTCATTAGCTGATGATCAGCCCATATATTCCTGCCAAGTCCTCCTCCATAGAGACGTCTTCATAAGTTCTTCATCTCTAGCCGATTCCTGCTGCGGCATACACAACGTCCACCCACCACTAGTGTCAAGTAACATAGGCTACTTAGTAAGTACATTTAAACTACTGAACTTTTACTCACTTTTACCACCACTGAAGGGGCAGGTATCTGTACGTAAAAAAAATAGCCAAAACAGCCATCTAACAAGCGCACAATACAGATGTGTTGTGAGCTTGTAGATTCTCTTTCCCCCCCAATTTAAAGGAGCATTCAGTGATTTAGGGTGATTTGGAAAACCCTGGTAACAAGATGTGCAAATGCACACACTACAGTGGAAGGGGGGGGGGGGCACGTGACAACCCAACAGCACACACACCAAGGCCCGCCCCCACTCAATCATGATTGGCGGAAGGCCGCTCTCTATCCTGATTGGATGAAGGCTGCAAGCCACCTAGCCAAAAACGAAACCTAAGGGTTTTTTTTACCCCCAGGGGTTAACTAGGGACAGGGAGGAACTCCTTATATGGTCAGCACACTAGGGAGGATTATCACAACAAAACAAAAAAGAAGTGATATTTGAATTAAGTGAAATCACTGAATATACCTTTAAAGCCTCACTGTAACCTTTTTTAATGAATACATTCTGAGAACCTCATCTGAAACTGAGCCATAGTGTATGTACCGTATGCTAACAAATCCAGAAACATGGACTAAATGTTTCACTTAGTTCTTGTCGTTGAAAAGAGAACAGAGATACAATAAAGATCAATCTGGACCCCTGGTGGAGCTGACATTGAGAGCCGCGGTGCTCCATTCTGCAGTACCAGGGAGGGTCTTTATCTGATGCCACTGATGTTTCTTTGTAGTACCCCAGTAGGGGGGGGGGGGGATCCAAGAACAGAGCCATGACACCAAGCATAATGAATGCTTTAATATCGTAATTAAATTACTGTTTTAATTAAAGGATTTTTTATTTCAACAAAAGTGGTCCTGACAGAACCATTAGTTTCAATTTTTTTAATTCCAGTTGATGTATTGGTATTGAGAGAGAGACACTGCATGTATAATGGGAATTATATGGCTAGGCAATTTCACCTGCAGGGACTGCAATAAATGTAATAAACTCAAAGTCGAGTTGTTGAGTGTTTTACGATTACTCACATTTTCCATTACGATATTACTCACCAGATGGCGAGTTCTGCAACTTGATTCTTTCATTGGATATCTTATAATGTTAGCTTATTACTTTGACTGTACTGATACCAAGGGCAAAGCTAGAGTGAGGACGAACAAGACGTTCCCAAGTGCACATGTCCATCTGGACACTCCATCTGCCTGGTGGCAACATGAAGATCCCCCTTGCAACTGTCACAGCACCTGTTTGGCCTGTTGTATCCCTGCACTACACTTGAACGCCATATTGAATTTGGGCCATAGCCACTTGCGAAACAAATGCTTGGAATGGATTCAGAATCATGAACACCCCCTAGTTTAATTGGCATGCCACATGCTACTTAAAGGATAATGAAATGTAGAACATTTTGCCTCATATTGGTTGTTGATGGATGGTACCCCAACTTTCAGCAGCTGTCAAAAATCCCCTATAGGGTGGTTGAATAGAAACCAATGCGGGCTATGTTAGTAGACACCTTTTACAAACACATTGGTGAAGAACATTCTTGGTATGAAATGTATTCCCAGATTTGACATTATTCTGATAATATTCCCTGACTATTAGTGTTAGTCTAGTTTTAGTTGACTAAATATCATACGATTTTAGTCGGCTAATTCTACAGTTGATTTAGTCGACTAATTAAGCAATAAGCCACGAGAGGTCTCAGGTTACCGGGTATTTTACACTGCCTGGGGCGTAGGCAGACCCGACCCGACGCGGAGGGTCTTCTACCCCCCAGCCAGTGTAAAATACCCGGTAAGCTGGGGCCTCGAGTGGCTTATTGCTTTTCTAAAACGGTTACAAACATATAGCAATATTATCCTAATAAAACTATTAAATTCGGCCCAGGCCGTGGCGTAACGGTCTGGGCACCTGACTGGTAATCCAGTCGCAGTGTGCCGCGGGTTCGACTCCCGAGCCCGACACGGCCTTTACTGCATGTCATCCGAATGAAGTATTGGGACTACCCGTTTTAGAAAGTGTATTTTGGTGGGCTTTGATGCCGTCGTAATGGCTCATTTTACACAAGCTCACAAGTTATACAACACGTTGCAGCGCGGCGAGTTGTGAGCTTGTAGATCTGCTACTTTCAGCATGCAATTAAGTGTAAAATGACTCGTGTCTTTTACTCAGACTGGATCTCGTGTCCACTAGTCCCTTCCTAACGTTTTAGTCTTACTTATTATTTCTCAACGAAATTGTCAACATATTTAGTCTTAGCTTTAGCCATCACAGCAATTAGTTTTCATTTAGTTTCCATTTAGTTTCCGTCAGTGAATAAAGTATTAGACGACTAAGTCAACACTCGTGTGGGGGGTGGGAATGATATAACCGAGGGACACAGTTAACGTCACAACAAGTAAACGACGACGACAACAACACGCAACATCGGGGACAACACTGCAGAGACAGACAGTGGGTCAGGAGGAGGATCTAACACTGCAGAGACAGACAGTGACCAGGAGGAGGATCTAACACTGCAGAGACAGACAGTGGGTCAGGAGGAGGATCTAACACTGCAGAGACAGACAGTGGGTCAGGAGGAGGATCTAACACTGCAGAGACAGACAGTAGATCAGGAGAAGGATCTAACACTGCAGAGACAGACAGTGGATCAGGAGGAGGATCTAACACTGCAGAGACAGACAGTGGGTCAGGAGGAGGATCTAACACTGCAGAGACAGACAGTGACCAGGAGGAGGATCTAACACTGCAGAGACAGACAGTGGGTCAGGAGGAGGATCTAACACTGCAGAAACAGACAGTGGATCTGGAGGAGGATCTAACACTGCAGAGACAGACAGTGACCAGGAGGAGGATCTAACACTGCAGAGACAGACAGTGGATCAGGAGGAGGATCTAACACTGCAGAGACAGACAGTGGATCTGGAGGAGGATCTAACACTGCAGAGACAGACAGTGGATCTGGAGGAGGATCTAACACTGCAGAGACAGACAGTGACCAGGAGGAGGATCTAACACTGCAGAGACAGACAGTGGGTCAGGAGGAGGATCTAACACTGCAGAGACAGACAGTGGATCAGGAGGAGGATCTAACAATGCAGAGACAGACAGTGGATCAGGAGAAGGATCTAACACTGCAGAGACAGACAGTGGATCAGGAGGAGGATCTAACACTGCAGAGACAGACAGTGGATCTGGAGGAGGATCTAACACTGCAGAGACAGACAGTGACCAGGAGGAGGATCTAACACTGCAGAGACAGACAGTGGGTCAGGAGGAGGATCTAACACTGCAGAGACAGACAGTGGGTCAGGAGGAGGATCTAACACTGCAGAGACAGACAGTGGATCAGGAGAAGGATCTAACACTGCAGAGACAGACAGTGGGTCAGGAGGAGGATCTAACACTGCAGAGACAGACAGTGACCAGGAGGAGAATCTAACACTGCAGAGACAGACAGTGGGTCAGGAGGAGGATCTAACACTGCAGAGACAGACAGTGGATCAGGAGGAGGATCTAACACTGCAGAGACAGACAGTGGATCAGGAGAAGGATCTAACACTGCAGAGACAGACAGTGGATCAGGAGGAGGATCTAACACTGCAGAGACAGACAGTGGATCTGGAGGAGGATCTAACACTGCAGAGACAGACAGTGACCAGGAGGAGGATCTAACACTGCAGAGACAGACAGTGGATCAGGAGGAGGATCTAACAATGCAGAGACAGACAGTGGATCAGGAGAAGGATCTAACACTGCAGAGACAGACAGTGGATCAGGAGGAGGATCTAACACTGCAGAGACAGACAGTGGATCTGGAGGAGGATCTAACACTGCAGAGACAGACAGTGACCAGGAGGAGGATCTAACACTGCAGAGACAGACAGTGGGTCAGGAGGAGGATCTAACACTGCAGAGACAGACAGTGGGTCAGGAGGAGGATCTAACACTGCAGAGACAGACAGTGACCAGGAGGAGGATCTAACACTGCAGAGACAGACAGTGGATCAGGAGGAGGATCTAACACTGCAGAGACAGACAGTGGATCAGGAGAAGGATCTAACAATGCAGAGACAGACAGTGGATCAGGAGAAGGATCTAACACTGCAGAGACAGACAGTGGGTCAGGAGGAGGATCTAACACTGCAGAGACAGACAGTGACCAGGAGGAGGATCTAACACTGCAGAGACAGACAGTGGATCAGGAGGAGGATCTAACACTGCAGAGACAGACAGTGACCAGGAGGAGGATCTAACACTGCAGAGACAGACAGTGGGTCAGGAGGAGGATCTAAACAACTACATGACTAATAGTACTATAGCAGGACAGACCTGGGTCAAAGATTGCCTCGTTCTCGTCCCTGTTCATGTCGTACCGCTAGACTGACCAGGACTTATAGGCAGAGACGCTTATAGGCAGAGGCAGAAAGTAACTCAGTAGATTTACTTAAGTGTACTTACCGGTAAGTACAATTTTGAGGTATTTGTACTTTACTTGAGTATACGTCCACTTTCCAATACGTTCACTTCTACTTTTTTCCACCACTGGCCATAAATTGGCAACTGTACTCTCAAATAATTTGGGATTGACTGCATTGAATCATTGGGGATTGGTGCTGCAAGGCAGCAAAATGGTGACACTATTGAATTGAATTAGAATTTTTTGAAGTTTGAACCAATATGGAATAACCACAAATATAATAGAAAATAGCTGATCAACAAGCTTGCGGGCGGGTCGCACTGCGATGCGTTGAGAGTTTGTAGATCAATTATTTGAGGATTTTTCCATCACGATTTGACCCAAGCCCTCCAGAGCATAGAGTGTGAGTCAGATAATCGAGATGGGTGGAAAAGAGCATGAAGGAGAGGAAGATATAAGAGGGAGAAGAGAGAGGGAGTTATGGTCAGTTACCTTTAGTCTGGCTGTTCTCCATATTTCCATCCTGCATTTTACCTACGATGGAGACATACGAGACAGTAACAACAGAAAATAACCAAAGCAGACAACAAGTCAGACCAACACAGACCAACACACGGACATATATACATAAATATATATATATATATATATATATATATACAAACAGCAACGCAAACAGCCATACCCAAAACATCCAAAACACAAGGAAGACAATTAATGAAAATGACTTTTAAATTCTCCATCCCTGTGACAGTTGCGTATAGAAGATGCTTACAGTGTGGGGTGGTGGTGATGTCCACAGTTATGTCATGTGGTGTTTGCACTTTGACTGTATGTCACAAACACGTTGATGTTTAAATGGAGGTGCGTCGTGGGTGGCAGAACGTCGTTGGCCCGGACGGTTAGCTCAACCGTCTGGGCACCTATAGGCTGCTGAGCGGCGTGCTGCGTGTTCGACTCACGATCCCGACAGCCTTGGCCGTGTGTCCCACCCTTAACCCATTCTGAACGGGCACCCATTTTGGTGTCAGCATCATATTATGCTTTAGCTATTGAAAAATAGCAGATCTACAATCTCATATCGCGCCACTGAGTGGCGCGATACGAGCTTGTAGGTCTGCTATTTTTGAAAAATCGAAGAGCGACTGACATTTCTAGAATTTGATCTCAGGTCAGAATGGGTTCATCAGACCAGTGTGTGTCCAGTGGAAACCTTGTATGAATCTGATCTCAGGTCAGAATGGGTTAAGAGTATATACAGTATGAATAGAGACGGCACCCGGAGGAAACCCTGAGGCGAAATGGACATAGTGGCCAAATGTGGTTTTGCAGCGCTGGGCCAAACTCATGAACACGCTTGATCCGTTGACTATCATTGCGCACGTTCATGATGACACATGAACGCTGTTTCAGTGCAATGACAGTCAACGGCCAGCGCGTTCATGAGTTTGGCCCAATGCATCCCAGAATGCACTCTGTTCCTAATGCAAGTGGATGGGAGGAGAAATCCGGTGACGTCTCTATTCATATATACTCTAAGGTCCCCCCTCCACCCCCTCTCTCCCCATTTCCTGTCAGATTACTTTCAACCTATCGATAAAAAGAATCCCCCTCCCCCGAAAAAATGAAATAAAATAATAATAATAAAATTCCGCGTTCAATATATTCTCTGTTAATTGTCCATCCCGACAGTGAGGTGTCAAAACATACTGTAGGTACATGGTCACAGTGAGAGTGAAAAGACCACAGTTACACAAGTACCACTACCATCAACACACACACACACACACACACACACACACACACACACACACACACACACACACACACACACACACACACACACACACACACACACACACACACACACACACACACACACACACACACACACACACACACACACACACACACACATACCAGTGAAAGAAGCATGCATGTGAGAAATTATGTTGAATGTGCATGCAACATTTCACAGTTAAGGATCAAGGCAGTGGCAATGTGAATGCTATATAGAAAGACACAGAAAGAGAAAGAGATGGAGAGGGAGAGAGAGAGAGAGAGAGAGAGAGAGAGAGAGAGAGAGAGAGAGAGACACTGAAGGAAACTGGTCTCACATCGTCTCAGGATCCACCTGACAGTGACAAATCCTATCCTATATATTAAAATTGGCTAATGGGACGTTACTCCAACTCAGCCATAACCAAGTATGTGTGTTGTCTCACCTCAACGTGTTGTCATGGCATGGGCCGCAAAAACAAAACCCCACTGTGCTCCAGAATGCTAAGCACACCAAAGACCCGTGACTGACGGCCCACTAAAATAGCAGTGGTTTTCACTGAGACCACACAAACTGGTGTCCAAAGTGCCAATATTAGTATTTTATGGTGCAGAGTTAAAAAACAACGTGCCAAAACCGCTTTTAACTGCCTTCTCCAGGGTATGTGAGTGACAAACAAATCCCTCAGCACCATATATGGCCACGGATGGGGGATATATTGGCATATATAATGATTACATCAGTGATCATAATAGGGCATAAAAGGGTGGCTGGCTGACTAACTGACCGACCCGACCGACCGACCCGACCGACCGACCGGCCGGCCGACCGACCGACCCGACCGACCCGACCGACCGACCGACCGGCCGACCGACCGACCCAACCGACCGACCGGCCGGCCGACCGACCGACCGACCGACCGACCGATACAAGGTCCGGTTGCCCAGACTAGAGCCACAGCTCCGATCCCTCCGATACCAGTATGATCAAATTCATATGTACAAAGCTGCCAACACTATGACACATTGATCGGATCTGGCACTGCGACATAGCCCATATTCTATAGATGTGCAGGGCCACCCCACCCCGAACCTCTAGTTATGTAAAATTCCAACAAAGAAAAACTATTCAAGTTGTAGCATGCTATAGTTGTCTGTCTCGGACAGAACAGTGTTCATTTCACCTTAACCGCAAAGTCTAGCCAGTTCCCCCAGGGCAGCAACAACGCTGAAAATGATAAATAGCTCTGGTCTGCCCAGCCCAGGACTGTAGGCCTACAAGGTCACCTCCATTACAGTAGCAAACTGCACCTTCATTCTACCACAAGTACAAACACTTCAGCAATCCAAGGAACATAAGGGAGGGTCAAATGCAACCATAGATAATGTAATGTCTTAGTTCTCATTTAGCCGACCTCTGGAGACACCCCTAAAAACCAGGGTGCACCTCTTTGTAGTCCTTGTACAACACCGCCGGCATTGAACTAATGTGTTGTTTTATACATACATACATACATACATACATACAAATTATGGGACAAAACCCCCAAACATAATTATACAGAAGAGACCTGAGTTGTGACCATGCTCTGACAACCAAAGAGCCCCTGAGTCAAAACCCCCATTCCCTAATGGGCGGACATTCAAGTTATTTCTGATTTAACAAACAAATAAAAGTGCCGTTTGTTTAGCACTCTGAACTTGGACTCTATGTGTTTTTTGGTCTGATGAAACAGCGCCCCCACAATACATACATACATACATACATACATACATACATACAGCCCGATGCAACCCCAATCACTGTTAATATCATACCGACGTCTTTTCACCGTGCAAACTGAGGGAAAACAAGACCACGTCCCCGAGGTAGCACGAATGCAGCCTCGCTTCAAATGCTCAAAGGTTTAAGTTAGCCTTCGCCATTTGAAATGAAATATGTGATTCATCAAAGTATCTTTCATAATCTTTGAGTGTCTTCAGAGAGAGCTAATGAGGAATCTGTTAATTAGGTTATATGCTACTTTTCATTTCGGATTAGTAACAACAACAAAAAAAAGTGCCTCCCTCATTAAGAGAAATGTCCCAAACGAAGTTAATTTGGTATTCACCAAGAGCAACGTGAGGAGACCAGATAGAGGACAGCTATTTACAGAATGCAACCTCAGAGGACACGCGTTGAGTGGGAGAGTTAAGCCTCATTTACACTCTGACTGTCAAACACAACACGCGCCAGCAGTGGTGGGCAAAGTACTCAACACCACCGCAGTACTTCATGCTTTTAAAGAAATCACCCACGAGTGAAATGAGGGTGCGCCCGCTGTATTATCGGCCACATAAGGTCGCACCTGGGCTATAAACTCATTTTGGAAAAAAAGTTTTTGGTGAAAAGCTGGAGGTTGCGTGATGGCAGGCTCTCAGTCAAATCTGGTCACATTTAGTGCCCACATTAGCAAAAGTCCATAGACTTGGCTGGCAAACGAATTACATCATAAAAGTGCTCCAAACAAACTAGACTTGGCTATCATAATGACGTGAGTTAACTTATTTTAAAAACACTTCAGTACTCAAAGTAGGCTACAAATTACAAAAGGCATCTTATTTTTAATATTTATGCATTTATGAAAAGTTTGACATCCCCCACCCCCCCAAAAAAAATCAAAGATGTTCACATTGTGAGCTTGTACTATTTGATCTACAATTTCCACTATATATGAATACTTAAGTACAGTATTCAAGTAAATGCATTAATTGTTACTGTCCGCCACATACTGTAACACTCAAGGGAAATAACTTGCACGATGTCACTGCGCAAAAAGCTTGGAATACGGAGGTGTATATTACAGGAAACTCCCGTTAAACTTTCCAACAAACTCCCGTAAACTCCCGAATTGTACCATCACACCTGTATATTACCGTATATTACTGTATATAACTCCTCTTTTCACGCAGTGTGTGTTATGTTGTTCGCTTGACTTGTAAACGAGTGACGCACGTGGCCATTCAACAAAGGACAAAGTAGCCCAGGGGTGGGCAACTTTCAATAAAGTCTGATTGATTGGAGAGGGCCACTATATTTCCACACTCACTCCAGATGGGCCACATTGCATATAACTGTCGTAGAAAAAATAGCCGATCTACAAGCTCAAAACGCGTCACACTGTGACGCGTTTTGAGCTTGTAGATCAGCAATATTTTGCTATTATTTGAATTGAAATCCTGAATTGTTTTTTGTTGCTATTTTTGAATTGGAATCCTGAAAAGTATATATAGATATATATTTTTTAAATTTCAAATGCCTTTTAAGTGCCTTTAATTGTAGTTATGTTAACTACATGAACTAAATACAAAATACATTGAAAAAAAAGACAATAACATTTTAATACTACTCATTAAGCTCCTAATTTAGACAGAAGTAATTTAAGCGGGGTCATGTTTGCAAATCAATAATAATCAATATTCTACCTGCGGGCCACATTAAGTAAAGGTGGGGGCCGCAAGTGGCCCCCGGGGCAGCCAGTGGCCCATGTACTGTATGAACTATAGCCTTTCACACTTACGTCAGATTTACACTGGCGTTCTCACTCCGAAAATGCATAACGCGAGTAACTACAATGTGTGTGTGAGTATGTAATGCGTGCGCTGCGCACACACGGGTCCAAGATATTGAATCAAAACAAATCTGTGGAAAGGAAGAAGGAGGAAAGCAAGAGAGACATGAAACAAAGGAGGCGAAGGAAGACGTGGTGAAGCCAGAGAGGAAATGAAGGAAGACGCGGTGAAGCCAGAGAGGAAATGGGTGCACTGTTGGTTCGGTTGGCAGCAGGATGTACAGTACAGGCAGTGGTGGAAAGTAACTAAGTACATCTTTTACTTAAGTACCGTACTTAAGTCAAATTTTGAGGCATTTGTACTTTACTTGAGTATTTCCTATTTTACAATTATGTTCTACAAAATCCAGATATTGTACTTTTACTCCACTTTGAAAACTTTAGTTACTATAGTTACTTTGTAGATTTTGATTACCATGACGAAACATACATTAAACACGTCAGCCCTAAGGACCTTTTGGGGGTTTAAAATGGGACATGTTGTTTCTTTAAAGGTTTTATGACATTCATTTTCATTTATTTTTCTTTTTCTTTTTTCTTTTAGGTTTTATGACCTCAATTACACCCAAAAAACCTGAACTTTGAACATTCAGTGGATTTTCTGTGGTCTGAAGTTTTCTTTGGGATTTTTTGGGCCTTTTGAGCTACAATGAAAACAGGCAACACAGTTAAACAGTGACATCTGCTGGCAAATCCCATTGACATATATGGGATTTGCAATAAGTGATGTCACTTACTGCCGGCAAATCAGAGCACCTGTTTGAGCCAGAAAACCCCAGATCACAGAAAATCTACTGAATATTAAAAGTTCATGTTTTTTGGGTGCAATTGAGATTAGAAAACCTAAAAAAACAAGAACAATTCCAAAACCTTTTTTTTTATGTCACAATCCCTTTAAGTACATTTAGAAGCCATTGCCGTTGTACTCTTTACTCAAGTAAATGTTGAATTCTGGACTTATTAGTATTTCTACATTGCACTATTTGTACCTTTACTTAAGTAAAGAAACATAGTACTCTTTATTTCCACCACTGGGTACACTACAGGGGACCATGATGACGAGTCATACACAGTGCGGAGTTTGGCGTTGTCGACCTACCATTGACAAGGCCTGCATTGCCGGGGCCTGCAGCCCCATCCGTAGCTATGGTGGCGATGGGGTGAGTTGAGGGATGGGAGCAGTCTAACCAAGTAACAACAATGAAGGCCAAACATAAATGAACCAACAAACGCACGCACGCAAACACACACGCACACATACACATACAAAACAGTGAACAGAAATAACATGGTTATTTAGAATATGGTCAAGAAGTTTAGTGTACATCAAGACTATAGTGTTGCGGTTTGTGTTTTTCCATGTGCACGTGATTTCTAGTGTGATTTAGCACTCTACTTGTAAGAAGTATGACAAATACAAAAAAATAAAAATAAAAAATAAATAAAAGAATAAAAAAATAAAAAAATAAAAAAATAAACAAACGAACAAATAAAAAAAAAATACATAAATAAACAAACAAACAAACAAACAAATAAATTATGTGAAACTGTAATTGGACAGATATGGAACACAAAACAAAAGGAACATATTATGGCAATTCATTCCCAACACAACATGGGGAATAGAACAAAGAACATAGGACAAACGGGAGGGGGGGGGGGGGGGCAGTGAAGCTAGGAAGTGCACAAAATTGTGACGTTTTTGTATGCATACTATCATATAATATAATATGTGACCGTATCATTTGGACCAAGTCCAATTTCTCCTCTACGCCGGAACAGTATGGAATTTAAGTCAACCATGTTATTCACGTCATTTTAGCATTGGGAAATCATAATTTGCAGCGCAAAAGAGCGGGAACGGAAAAAGCTGTGTTTGCGGGTTCAACCAGCCCGGGTTACAGTTAGACTCTCCAAAGCGATACAGTCAACAGAAAACCACACAACTGACTGCATGAGGTTTCCAGTTCAAGCTAACCTCTAAACGAGTGGGTTGCACAAGACAAGGATGTATGGTTTTAGATCATCCCATTCAAGTTTAGAAGATAAAAAGAGGAAAATGATCATAGGCTTTTCTCACAGGCTTCCTCAGAGTTCTCCAATTTTGGAATCTTCGCCTTGAAGGATGTTAAGTTGTATCTTAGAATGTGTTGCTACTCCGTCTGAAAGCATTGCAGTGTTATGCCTAATTTATGCTCTGTTGTTCGATGGCGTCCACAAATCAGAAATAGCTAATATCTATGAGCTCACAGTCACAACGACAACGAGTTGCGGATGCAACACATTGTGTGGCTTATATATGACTTGCTATTTCCGGTCCGTTACAGCCCTGTATGACGACAGCGAATTATAAATCAGCTATACCAACCGCAGCACGGGTAAGAGTAGAACTATTGAATACTGGCTGCCCTCAGATAAATCAACATATCTCAAAATGTCAGGACATAAAAGTCTTTGCATCGCCTATATTAGGCAACAAACAATTAATTGAAATATATATAGCAACATCCATCCAACTAGACAAAACCATATATATATATATTTTTTTTTAATATATTTTTTTTATCCCACGATTTTGTAACCCATTTTTCACCCCCATCATCTAATGTGATCCTGGGATCTACACACCCTCCACCAACCTAGTCCCCATATATGGGGGACAAGGGGAGAGCAACGGACTTGAACTCATGCCTGAGTGACCAAGTTGCTCCTTTACACCTGACAGGGGGGAGTTTCCCAGGTTGGACGTAGCGCGTGGAAGGAACACGTTATTTCAACCAGGTTTAGTGACCAGGATTACTGCATGTTTTTTGTGAGGGTACCTACCCTAGGGGACATGGGGAGAACATGCAAACTCCACACAGAAAGGCCCTTTCGCCAACCCCGCCTTCGGGTATGGGCACTGATGACGCGGAGGAGGAAACAAGAAACACGCCGCCAGCACCCACAGCATCCCGAGCGGGAATCGAACCCAGGACCTTCTAGCTGTGAGGCGACAGCACTACCAACTGTGCCACCGTGCCCCCATTCATTTTCATTTTAAAGGTGACATACACGATAAAAAGTATTTTCTTCTAGCATATATATATATATATATATATACTGTATTGTAAGGACTGGAATATGTGGAATGCCTTGTGCATTCCACATAATATGATGGGTGGAAGTGAGACAACTTAAACTAAATGCTTAAAATAATTGACTAAGTGCACTATATCCATTATTTTACAGTACTATAGAGAGGGGCCAACTTCATTCAAACTAAAGAGCTGCTCAAAGTGACAATTGTAGAAAAACTGGGACAGAGCGGTAGCAAAGATTATCAATAAATAATAACACTTAAAACACCCCTCATACATCTCTCTAGGGGTGCTATCCTCCTAAAAAGCTACCGTTTTATTCTTTTTCGGGTACACTATGCTCTACATCTGTAAGCCAGGCAGTCATCTGAACATCGGCGACAGTGCTATTTTAAGGATGTGGATTTCGGCAGTTTGGAGGAACAGAACAGGTGCGCTGAATGTTAGTATTGTTGAGAAAGCATCAGAAAGCCTGTGGAAAAGGGGAAGGAGGGATCATGGACCATGAGATGTTCATCATCTTTCAATATTTAACCACTTAAACCCTTTGTGTGTTTTCGTTGACCGGCGTCCCCCAGGGCACTGTACTTGGTCCACTAGTATTACTGCACCCTTTACACCAATCGAATCGCTTCTCTGAAAATAGCTAATGGCTCACAATGTTGTCACATTGGCAGTGGTTTTCAAACTCTTTCATGCCAATTAAAGGACCCCCAGATTGCGTATTTGTTTTACAATTTCTTCAAAAAGAAATCTCAACAAATGTTTGATTATGATTTTTGTTGGGGAAAAAAAGCAGATCTTAAAACTCACATCGTGTCACATCATGACACACTGTGTGAGCTTGTAGATTGGCTATTAGTCCCCCCCCCCCCCCACTAACCACTGGCGTTGTGTGACCTTGCAGATGGCCTATTTCTCCCCCACCTCCCCATAATAGGGACGCTAGGGTTCATGTGGTTAATAAAGATGCCAAGGTTTGAGGATGATCAAGGCTTTTCTTTTGGAGAGTAGAGTTATAGGTTGAGGTTACGGGTCAGGGGGGTGTGAGGAGGGGGGTCGGTGCATGGGTGTGCAGGGAGGCAGGGAGGAGGGCAGTCACGGTGGGGTATTAGTGCTTCTATTAGGGGTTAGTTAGAGCGGTCAATGGACCAAGGAGGAATGGATCTTCCGGTTTGGATCGAGGAGGGGTCAGACAAAGGCGATACTCTACCTGTGTTCTGGTGTCCATCTTCCACTGCCCCGTCTGTGAGGCGTTTTTTGAAACGATAAGAGAAGTGAGGACAAAACAAAAAAAATGACCTGAATCCATAAAACCTGAATAGTCCAGGTCAGAAATTAAAAAAAGATGAAGCCACCACCAAAACTGATTTTGTTTTAGCTTGTTTAGCCATTCTTCTTGCCCATGCTCTTGTCCCTTGAGGTTTATTTTAGGTGGTACTTTACAAAAATCGTTATTATAAGTGCATACAAGTTAAATCCTTGCATGCATATGGTTTTCAGCGAGGAAAGAAGGAATTATTTTTTTGCTGGATAACACAGTGACGCTACATTATCCTCAATGTCTCCATTGTGGGAAAAAAGCGTCCTACAACAATGTGCGTAATTCTGTCCTGTTGAATCATTACAAATACGTCCCATTTATTTTTGAAAGACGTTATCATCAGTTAAGATCATCCTTCACATTGCAACATACAAAGCTTTAATGGCTCCCTGGGGGGCAGTACAATCAATGAACAAAAATGTTAAACTTAGTGGTTTTAGCATCTGCCCGAACATTTATAACTGAGACAATTATATGCACGTGGTTATACAACACACTGTGTGTGGTAACATGTGAATAGAAAATAATGAAAAGCGTTTGACGGCATGAAGCACATATACATACCTTTCTTTTCTTTCTTCTGCTCTTCCTCGACCCCGGCCCCGAGCAGAGTGAAGATGATGCCTGTCTGAGAGTTGACTCCCACAGCCGTCACCAACATGCGCCCTGAGCCCTCCATCACATGGGTCCCTGCATGGGGATATAAGATATATATACATAAGGTAAGATCCCTTTATTTATTTTTCCTATACATTTTGTTTTTAATTATTAATAATTCAAAACATTTTCAAAAACACATTCCCCATAAAAGGTTTTCAAAACACATTTGAGCCCCGCAAAAGTGTCCTCCTTTCTGAGGTCTTGCAGGTGGCCACCCTACTTTGAAGAGGAGTACGCCATTCATGACCGGACCTCAAATTTGAGGTCCGGGCTAGGCTAGGCAAATAGGCTTAATGCTCCGGTTCAGTCTCTATCCTTGTATTACTTTACCCCTATGCCACCCGAGTGCCCAGCCCTATACCATCCCTAAAACACAAAATGGGTACATTTATGTGCCATCCTCGTTTTCTTCAAGGATTTATTTTACATAAAAAAACCAAAGCTGCAAATATCCATTATGAATGAAAGCCACTAACATAATAGAATATTGTTAAAAGACCAGAGTTAACAGCTAAAAGGAAGCGCCGCAATTTCTCCAATAACAGTTAATTGTTACCGGTTCCTATTTAGTGAAGAAACTTCACTATTACCAGCAGTAATGTGTTGGGGTCATTGTTAGGTCTTCAGATTCACATTTAATTATCTTCGGACAAGAAGACTGGAAGCTAGCAAGGTGGTGCTTTAGATAAAGAATGAACGGAACATCTATAATTAACTTCGCCAGGAAAAACTCAATTAGCCTTTCTGCATGCGCGCGCACACAGACACACACACACACACACACACACACACACACACAAACACACACACACACACACACACACAGAGGCGGGCCTCGATGCCGTCGTAATGACTGTTTTTACACTTGCTAAAAATAGCCGATCTACAAGCTCACAACGCGTCGCACTATGACACGTTGTGAGCTTGTATGTCTATTTTCAGCATGCAACCAAGTGTAAAATGACTTATAGACCTACTGGATCTCTTGTCCCTTCCTAACATTCTAGCATATAGTTTTTATTTGTTGACAAAATTGTTAATATATTTAGTCTTAGTTTTAGTCATCATAGCTTAGTTTTAATTTAAGCAATATTACACGAGAGGTGTGGTTTAATGTGATTATTGCCACGACAGTGATGCGGTAAGGAACGAGAGAAAGTCGATTTCAGCAAGCATCACTGAAGTGGCAATAATCACGTTAAACAACACCCTCAAGTGTAATATTGCAATTCTACAAGTTACCCTTGTATAGGCTTACCTTTAGGCTAGACAGCCTACAAAAAGGATGCTTGCTCATTTGTGTTCATAAAGATAGCCTGATGAAGGCCGCATAGGCTGAAACGTTGCTACATTTCCCTTTAAATAAATTGGTGGTCACTGCATTTGAAGACAGAGTGCGGTTGTTTTTTCCTTGTTCATTTTTGGGGCACCGGACCCTCTCCTACGCACCTGTCGCTTGTAGGTGTGCAAAAGCTTTGCATTTCATACAAGTTACCCTTAAAACTAAGAAAATCGCTGAAAAAAAATATTTTTTTAATGACAGATGTAGTCACTACGACCACAAATGTCCCAATAAACTAGCTAGCTTAGCTAGCTCTGGGAAAACAGAGCAGCTGAATTATTTGTTTTGATTAGGTGGTGAATGATGCTGGTTTGATCCACGGCTAGAAGCCGTTTCAACCAATCAGATTACTTCCTCGAAACGACCTGTTGTAGAATTAGTTTTCGTCAGTGAAAAAAGGTAGTCGCCGAACATTTTTCGTCTTAGTTTTAGTCGACGAAAACAACACTGATGCCGGCCGGGTATGTGTATCCTTGTATGTTGCAAAAAAGTTGGTCATTAATTTTACGGGGTACAAAAATAAACAAGTTGAAATATGGAAATACAAGGATGCTGCCCGACAGACATGTTAGGGAGAGCAGCCTCCCTCCCTCCCAACCTTATCCACACTGATATTTCAGTATAATTAAGCTATTTAGACCCGAGCTCGATTCTTCTAAATCCTGACAGTTTTCTGAAAAAACCCATGTTTCTATGCGAGTGGTTCTCAAACATTTTCATGTCAAGGACCCCAAACAATGATATCTGAAAATATGTTGTTCCAGGGACCCCCCAGAAGCAGTTAAAAATGTTCACTCTGAAAGAATATACAGTATATTCGAAATTTGCACCACATTTTCACGATTTTTCAAAAATAGCAGATCTACAGGCTCGTAGCGTGGCACTCGGTGCCGCACTATGAGCTTGTAGATCTGCTATTTTTCCATAGATAAAGTATAACATAATGCTTAAAACACCAAAAGGGGTTCCCGCCCTGAATGGGTTAAGGGCCTGTTGTCTTCCCTCAGAGGGAAATGTCATGACAGCGTGACTTGAATAATAGATCGGATTTGTATGCGATCATAATAGATTCTGTAGCGACAGACAGCAAAGTAAGCCTGAGTGACTAATATGTGATGTGACTAATCTCTGCCCACACAGACCCCTGTCTGTCCCGGAAAACCTGACATTTGAGTACCTGAAGCTCACGGTGAGAAATAACTCCCCTACTTTGTTTTCGGCTGGAGGCAGGCAACTCTCGAACCCTCGTCTTTCTCACCAGTGGCGTGCACCGATAGACACTAGAGGGTGCTAGAGCACCCCCTGCCCCTTTCCCTCTGGACAAATGTGGACAAATGTACACAGTGTACACTGTACACTGTGTACAGTATGTGGACCATGGTGACATTGATCAATTCTTGATAAAAAGCTTCTAATATATTATTTAGGCCCCAAAATCTATAAATGTCACACTATTAAGGCAACCGGCCGGTTCCACGTGCTGCACAATGTGCCCTTTTTTCACTAGAGCACCTCCTCCTCTAAATGTCTCCTCTGTGCACGCCACTGTTTTTCACAGAAACGAAGAGGAACATTTTGTATTTCCTTTTAAACCACTTAAAGGACAACTTTAGTTTTTTTCAACCATGGTTCATGTTTTAGGTTGTTATTAGAGAAAGTAAAAGATGTGTTATTTATTTTTTCATTTGCTGCTTTCTTTCGTTCGAGGGATTTCAGCCGTTTTTGACAGGGGGGCGGGGGCATTCGAGCATGGGGCTAAATATGTATTTTTTTTTACATTTTATAGCGATTTATTTTGTTATTTTTTACTATAGTCCTACCAATAAATTACATCTGGCCACAAAGGATCACGTGATCTACTGAATGTGTCAAACTGACATATTGAGCCTATGACACACAGTGTGTCTTCCCCCCAGTAGGCTACCTTAATATTCAGTAGATCCTGTGATCTTTTGTGGCCTGATTTAATTTCTTGGGGTCTAGTAGGACTATAGTAAATGATAAAAAAAAAAAATTGCTATAACATTTTGTAAAAAAATAAGTATTTAGCCCCATGCTTGAATGCCCCCGCCCCCCTGTGAAAAACAGCTAACATCCCTAAAATGAAAGAAAGCAGCAAATGAAAAAAACATGAACACTCATATTTTACTTTCTCTAACAACAACCTAAAACATGAACCTTGGTTGAAAACAACTAAAGTTGTCCTATAAGCCCTGCACAATTTGTCATACTTTCAATAAATGGGAAAATAATAACTGATCATTGCTTACACAATGCATCGCGATGTAAACATAGCGACTTGACAAGTTAAGATCTGCTAGATTAGTTGTTAAAGATTACATGGCGATAGTGGGGTCCGGGGACCCCCCCAGTGGTCCCCGAGGGGTCTCCGCCGGCCCTATGAACAGGCCGGAGAAAGAGAAATGGGCGACACATACCAGACAACACCATGGGGTCCTTGTAAGAGAAATGGGCGACAGACACATACCAGACAACAACATGGGGTCCTTGTCCGCTGCCTTCCCGACGTGGTCGGACTCTCCGGTCAGAGAGGACTCATCGATCTTCAGGTCGTTGCCCTGGATCAACACGCCGTCCGCAGGCAGCAGGTCACCTGGAGGAACACACAGCAACAACAAGCCCACACAGCTTTCAATATGTTGGCTCTATGTGGCATTAACTGTAGTTCCCAGTGGTGTAAAGTAACAAAGTACCTTTACACTGTAGTACATTTGATGCAAATACTTTTATACTTTTACTGAAGTACATTTGGAATTCCGGACTTTCACTTGTAACCAAGTATTTCTATATTGCAGTATTGATACTTTTACTTAAGTAAAGCATTTGAGTACTTTTTCCATCCCTGGTAGTTCCCCTCCTTTCCCAGAAGGGGACATAATAAGGGGACATGTCCTGTTTCAGGTCAGTTTTTGTTTTTTTCTTTTGTCTTCAACTCTGCAGTTCCATGGACCTCTATCATGGACCCCTCAACTGCAGTTCCATGGACCTCTATCATGGACCCCTCGACTGCAGTTCCATGGACCTCTATCATGGACCCCTCGACTGCAGTTCCATGGACCTCTATCATGGACCCCTCAACTGCAGTTCCATGGACCTCTATCATGGACCCCTCGACTGCAGTTCCATGGACCTCTATCATGGACCCCTCGACTGCAGTTCCATGGACCTCTATTATGGACCCCTCGACTGCAGTTCCATGGACCTCTATTATGGACCCCCAACTGCAGTTCCATGGACCTCTATTATGGACCCCCAACTGCAGTTCCATGGACCTCTATTATGGACCCCCAACTGACTATGGAGTGTGACCGTGGACCCAGGGGCGGTTATTAGCTCTACTCAAACTACGCAACTGCGTAGAGCCCCGAAGGCTAGAGGCCCAGAGAGTTTCTCCCTGAAAAATGTCTAATATTGCAGCCCGTTCCGTTGCAGTTGATTTTTCACCTATTAGTAAGCTGTGGTCGGTTTGGGGCCGGGGGGACTCCCCAGGGGGCCTTGTAGTCTGCTATGCCGTTTTGCACGCACGCACAAAGCACAAACAGCCAATCTTCCGCGCGCGCGCAGCAAGGGCCCCCTGACAATCCTTTGCTTAGAGCTCCCTGATTGTAAATCCGGCCCTGCGTGGACCAGGCCTCTTCACGGAGCCTTCACAGTAGTGTTGTTTTTGGCAGCAAATTTAGATTTTAGTTTTAATCATAGTCTCTTGAATAGTTCATAGTTTAATAGTTTTAATGATATTTTAAAATATATTTCCGTGAACGGAAATGGCAGCTTCCGTACACAGCTCATTGGGGCTATAGTTCCAGACTCTATATAGCATTCGGAGAGTGTAGTTTTAACAACATTCTCCTCAGTGCCCCTCCTCCTCCAGTACTGGCCTATGTTTAGTGCAACAAAAAACCACAGTAGAAGCGTAACATGGTGCCATGATGTTTGTTAGATATGGTACAGTACATATGTTATGTTACATTATGTTACATAATTATGGTATGATGACACCACGCATCAACTGGCTCCAACAGTGGTCTGTTTGAACCGTCAGGGATCAAAGTGCAGGCAGATTCACTTTCCTGGAGCATTTCTCTGCAATTTGTTGATCAAAGAGCAAGAGTGGAGCCCAACAGCTACTATTTCATTAAACTACACACCCCGCTCAATCCCATCTATCAGTCTACTGAGTGTCTTAGTTACTTGTATTATAGCAGTGTGTTATACAGCAGTACACAGTAAAGTCCCCTGTGTTTTAATGTAACTCCAAAGAGTGTACCAATTCATTGACAAACATGCAAATGTAATTTATATATATTTTTCTACTCGGTCTGTGTCTCACAGGAAGGCTGAGGGCAGTTCAGAAACCCGTCCACCAGCGACATCATTGATGGGGAATCCAAACTGCAGGATTTCTATTCCTGAGGTTTTTCTTATTATAATTTATTTAATCACCCTAACGATGATGTCACTGGTGGACGGGTTTCTGAACTGCCCACAGCCCTCCTATGAGACACATCTTATATGAAGATAGGTTGAAAAGTGGTCCTTTAAATCCCAGCATCCACATTGAGGGGAAAAGCTTTCGCAGGAAAAATAGCAGATCGTCAAGCTCACACGACATGCTGCCTGTGACGTGTTGTGAGCTTGTCGATCTGCTATTTTTCCTGCGAAAGCTTTACCCCCCTAAAAAACAGAAAACAGAAAAAGACCATCGCATAGGGCCCTCGCATAGGGCCCTGAGGGTCTCCATCGCATAGGGCCCTGAGGGTCTCCATCGCATAGGGCCCTGAGGGTCACCATCGCATAGGGCCCTCGCATAGGGCCCTGAGGGTCTCCATCGCATAGGGCCCTGAGGGTCACCATCGCATAGGGCCCTCGCATAGGGCCCTGAGGGTCTCCATCGCATAGGGCCCTGAGGGTCACCATCGCATAGGGCCCTCGCATAGGGCCCTGAGGGTCTCCATCGCATAGGGCCCTGAGGGTCTCCATCGCATAGGGCCCTGAGGGTCACCATCGCATAGGGCCCTGAGGGTCTCCATCGCATAGGGCCCTGAGGGTCACCATCGCATAGGGCCCTCGCATAGGGCCCTGAGGGTCTCCATCGCATAGGGCCCTGAGGGTCTCCGGTCAACCGTAATGTGACCATATTCCAGGGGCTGCCATCGCGCAGCCTCCAGCTTTTTCACCAGAGGAGAAAAACTGATTTATTTTGTATAATTATATAAAAAAATAGTTATTAATAGCACAGGCAGACAGTTCACATAGAGCATGTCTGAAATAAAGGTCAGAGCTGAAATCGACATGTAAATATGAAATAAATGCTTAAACATGTAGCTAGGTGTAATGTTAGAGACAACTGAACAACCAATAATATGTCAATTTGAAGCTATCCCTGCTTTCATACACGCTGGGCACAATATACGCTGTAGAATGCTGTTTTGGGCAGCATATTTTGATTTTAGTTTTAGTCGTAGTCTCTTGAATAGTTTTCATTTAGTTTTAGTCACATTTTAGTCACCTCGCAGCACAACGCGTTGTGAGCTTGTAGATCGGCTATTTTCAGCATGCAACCAAGGACTTAATGTTAGAGTCCACAGAAGTCAACCTTTCAAGCCTGTTTTCTCAACTCGCTGTTTTCTGCAAGACATTACTCTATAAGCCATATCTCCAAAAATTATAATAAAAAAAAATCCAATGGCAGTCCCTCAGTCAAATTTAGTCAAATGTAAAAAAGAAGAAAAATAATGACTTATTGTTTGTCAAGGAGGGCCACAATTTAGCAGACGCTTTTAATCCAGAGCGACTTACATTAAGCAAGAACAAAAAGCATGGGAATACATCACATAAAAAGCATTTATGCTTATGAAACATGCATAAGCTAAGAAAGTAACAGTGGAATATCTATATAATGAAACTATACATATATACTATACTATGCTATACATATGTACTATGATGTGCTATGACTACATACAATGCAATTCTAGTGCTGTCTACATAACATGCTATAAGTCTGTATCAAATGCTATCTAAGTCTACAGAACTGCTATCTAAGGGGGTAGGGTAAGTGCTATGGGCCATGATGGAGTCTGAAAAGGTGGGTTTTCAGACTACAGCAGAAGATTGGGAGTGATGCTGCAGTTCTGACTGCAATGGGAAGTGCATTCCACAGTTTTGGAGCCAGAAGGGAGAAGAGTTTGGGACGTGTGAAATGCAGCTAAAATGTCTGGCAAATAGACCAGTCACCCACGTATAAGAAGAAGAACCAGGTAGCTCCCCCTTCACGCAACACTATCTGGGTTTTGAATGACGCTTCCAGAACACAACGTGGTTGTGGCCGTCGCTCGCTGCCTGCTTTCTACTAACACATCAAGGTGACACACAGGCTGACAGGCAGCACAGAGCATGCAGGCAGAGTGCGCCACGGGATGGTTATATATTTTATAATACATTAGGCTACATAAACGCTGCTGCCTTCTATCACAAGGCATTTTATTTACATCATGGTTTTACATAAACCATCGCTGATTAGCAGCGCTTTGTAGGCGAGGAGGGAGGCTTGTTCAGGAACTCCATGGCTCTGCATCAATGTAATAAACATATGCGCTGTGGGCCATTCACCGTTTTGCCCATTTACCCGTAAAGACCACCTTAGATAGCATTTTACAGATTTATAGCATGTGATGTAGACAGCACTAGAATTGCATTTTATGTAGTCATAGCACTTTATAGTAGAAACTCCACTGTTACGTTCTTAGCTTACGCATGTTTCTTGATAACTTCTTTTCATGTATGTGATGTATTGCCATGCTTTTTGTTCTTGCTTAATGTAAGTCGCTCTGGATTAAAAGCCTAATTGTAAATTGTAGTCTAAGCATATGTTGACGAAATTGTCAATACATTTAGCTTAGTTTTAGTAAAAATAGCTTAGTTTTCTGTGGCATCTCGATGGCAGAACACCGCCCAACAGCAGGTAAGCACACCCCTGGAGGCCGGCAGAGAGAGAGAAGAGGAGCGCACCAACCTCTAGGGCGGGTACTAGAGGGTACGTACGTCCCACGTCACCTCTTAGATCAGCTGGAATGCGCGTCAGCTGTTTTCAGTCAGACGCGCTAGGATTCAAAAGGCAGTTCTCTCTGCCGGTCTGCCTCAGTAGAGATCCAGGCTCCAGGGGTGAGGCAACACGCTGTTGAGCGAGTTGGGCGGTAAGTCGAGAGCCACAGTTCATGATCCCATTCTATGTGACTAATATGAACAGCAATATATTTATGGTGTCTTATCCTCTGCCCTACCAGGCTTCTACGACGCTCGCGCTAAGCGCGAGCTTGACGGACTGTCAACTGACAGACTGGTGAAGAGGAGGAAGAGGAGGAGAATAATAAATACAGTTACGACTCGTGGGATGGAAAAGGAGGAACCCGGTTCCGACCCTAGTACACAGAGGGGGAACCAGAGTAAGGGTACTCGTCCCCAGCTGAGTAGCGATACTCCCCATGTATATTGAGTGCCGCAGGGCTGAAGACGAACAGTGTTTAGATCACGCCGTTGATGTCCAGAGACTCGGTCCCGAGACAACGGCAGTATAGCACCATCGTGCGGAGAGAAGGAGGAACTGACAATACCTGTATATGCCCTGCTCTGCACTGACAGTACTTGAAACTGAGTGATAAAGACTGTTTTGTTAAACTGACTTTTGTGATTAAACGCCTTGGAATAGGCAAACGTCTTTCTGTCTCCTGGGTGTGTGTACCAGTCGCCACATTTCATTTAGTTTCCATTTAGAACATTTTCCGTCGTATAGTTTTAGTCGACAAAATCAACACTGCTTCTCAGTCTCACACCCACCGTATTTGATCTGCGCGATGTCCCCCACCACGATGTCGGCCACGGGCAGCTGGATGACCTGGCCGCCGCGGACCACCTGGAACTTCTGCTCCTGCTCGATGCGGCTCTGCAGCCCGCGGAACTGCTTCTCCTTGGACCAGTCGTTGAAGGCCGTCACCAGCACCACGCACACCACCGACAGCAGGATGGCCGCACCCTCGATCCAGCCCGCCTCCGCCTCGCCCTCGTCCTCCACGCCCGCCTGCACCGTGCTGCAGCCTGGGTGGAGGGGTGGATGGAGGGGTGGATGGAGGGATGGAGGGGTGGATGGAGGGATGGAGGGGTGGGTGGAGGGGTGGATGGAGGGATGGAGTGATGCAGCCGCATGCGGTGGTGGTGGTGGTGAGAGAGGGGGAGGGGAAGAGAAAAATGCAAAATGTGGAACCCATTTAGACCGGAGGCCGTTTTTCTGAAAAACCTATGTTTCTACTGTATGTCAGCGGTGCTCAACTTTTTTCATGTCAAGAACCGCCCAGAATTATATGTATTTGGGACGCTGACCCCCATCTGAAAATATGTTGCGTTCAATTCTTATTTTAAACTTGGTGTCAGTAAAAAGGAACATCACAGGTGCAGCATGGTGCCATGGTGGGCATATCATGTTTGTTTAAATTCTTTTATAAAAATGATGTTGTAGCAAATTCAACATAAACAAGGCGGAACCAGGGCGGAACAAGGCAGAACGAGCCTGCTGGTGAATTTTATTTCCAGCCTGGGAACGTTGCCGCCTGGGATAGAGAAGCTACAGGACAGAGCAGGTTGTCAGTAGCTGTGTCTGGTGCTGAGAGTAGAGTAGAGCGCACGCACGCACGCACACACGCACGCTCAGTAGATGTCTCTGGTGCTGAGAGTAGAGCACCGCACGCACGCACACTCAGTAGATGTCTCTGGTGCTGAGAGTAGAGCACCGCACGCACATACACTCAGTAGATGTCTCTGGTGCTGAGAGTAGAGTAGAGAGCACAATCAGACAGTACAGAGGGTTTGTAGCTGTCCGTGGTGCTGAATAGCAGACGGTCACATCGCAGCAGACCACTATAAGGCAGGACAGTGCATTACTGTAAACATTGCTAACACAACATGCTTGGGCGTTAATTTGCAGCGGTGGAACGTAACCAAGTACATTTACTTGAGCATATCCGATATAATGAATTGCTGTTATGGCCGATAACCGATATTACCGATGTCGATATGATATCATTCTGTAGTGACAAATTATTCCATTCTGAAAAATACATATAACAGGGTATCTGCACTGCAGGCTTAGACAAGTCAGATTTAACTTAAATACCTTTATATTAAATATAGTGAGCTTGTAGATCTGTTCAAGCTGTTACTTTGGGCTTGTTTATCAGTAAAGACCGACCGATTAATCGGACCGATTAATTAATCGGTCTGATTGATTAATCAAACCGATGCCGATTAATCTAAAAACAACAAAAAGCGTCCGATATTTTTGTTAGGGGGGCGGGGGCATTCGAGCATGGGGCTAAATATGTATTTTTTGACAACATTTTATAGCGATTTATTTTTTTATTATTTACTATAGTCCTACTAGACCCCAATAAATTACATCTGGCCACAAAAGATCACAGGATCTACTGAATGTGTCAAACTGGCATATTGAGCCTATGACACACAGACTGGGATTTTGAACGTCCAAATGACATTTTTGGCCTCGCTCTGCGCCCTTTCATATTATGGAAGCCGTGCTGAACGCACACACATATGGCATACCACGTTCCTGCATATTTTAGCATTGGGGGAGTGTCCATATGTTAATTATATTCGCAAACTATTAAGCCCCTTGACCTAAAAACACTCGCATATACCGATTACACCTGGGTCTGACCACCTCTTAAATGCAAAGAGCAATGTTTGATTTGACACAAAAGCGCTCTGTGAGCTGCTCAGCGGTGTTGCCATGTCTGTTTATTATAAGCGACTTTGGGCATCTTTTTCTGTAAAGTTGCTTATAAATATTGGTAGTTGTGGTTGCTTTTCTTGTTTCTAAAGTGCTTATTTGGGCTTTTCTCCTAATGTTGTTTAAACCAGTGATCCTCACACAGTGACATTCCCATGTCAAGGACCCCCAGATGAATGCATTTGCCCAACTAATTTCCGATACCCGTACCCGCCCCGCCCGTCAATCATCAGTTCCGCAACCCGCCCGTTACCTGAGATTTATATAAAATTCGAAAACCAGATCCGTCCCGCCCGTCAAAAAATGTACCCGTTACCCGCCCCGTAGCCTGAGCTAACGCTAGACATTTCTGGCCTAGATGGGATTGCCGCGGTTCAGAAAAACGCGCACCCTGATTGGTTCACCGATCTGTTCGTCACCCCCGGCCTCTCCCCCCCCCCCCCCCCCCCCCCCCCCCCCCCAGTGCAGCACTGGTATTGTGTCGACCAGAAGCAGAAACCACTGGTTGATGGAGTATACCATTCTAACAGACTGTCAAAGTTATTTCCACAGTCGGCACACGTTGGTTTTTTTCTTAGATGGTGTGGTGGGTTCTTCAGCCATTCTCCTCATTTTTCTCGCATAGCCTTGTTTGAATTCCACTGGTAATAATTTCCTCACTGTGTTATTTTGAGGGGTGCACACCACTCAGAGCCCTGACGTCACATCATTTGGAGCAATCCCACTTTTAGATGCAGTGCAGCCCATGCGTAAATCCAGGCTTTCATTTTTCGCGCAGACTAAATGAAAGCCTGGGTATCGAGGCTACCCGCCCCGTTACCTGTTCGTATCCCAGGCACCGATAGCTATTATTGACTTTATTTCATCCAACACCGCATGTGTGGTGGTGGTGGGCGGTAGCAGATCTACCATGAGCTCACAATGCATCACATTGCGACAACTGAGTATTGTCAGTTTAAACAGCTATAGTCAAATAACATTCTGCACAGCACATTCTATACATTCATTCAAACTATGAACTCTGACTGCAGGGGGATATATATATAAAACAGCTACAATTACTAAAACGAAAGAAAGGAGCAAATGAAAGAAAATCCTTTACTTTCTCTAATAACAACCTAAAACATGAACCTTGGTTGAAATAAACTAAAGTTGTCCTTTAATAACTCCATGAAATGCTAAAAAGTAAGGCAGGCAGTTGAAACCATCATCACACTCAGTGTTATTACAGTCTGACCAGCCAAACCATAGGGGTATTTTGTGTCAGTCGTGTGTGCATGTCCGTGTGCTACGCACATGCGTGCGTGCGCATGCTTGTTGTTTCATATGCCGACAATTAAAGTCTTTCATGCTTATAGCTGCAGCTAAAACCTTTCAGATGTAAATGTGCATTAAGTCAACCGACTGCTGTACTGTTTCTAGTCTGCGTTCCGTTTGGACCTATTAAACAGAAAGACATGAGCGGTGGAGTCTCTCTCTCTCTCTCTCTCTCTCTGTCTCTTATAGGCTAGCTATCTCACTGTTTACTGCAGCCCCCACACCCCCCCGCCCCCCATCTCAGCACCAGGTCCATTTGAATGTAAATCAAATCAATTCAAATGCGAGTGTGAACGAGGCGGTTCAGACTCATATATACAGTATATATGTATTCTTATCAGTGTGAATCACTGATTTCACTCGTGCTTATTCATACCCGCCTGGAGGTTTTGCCGCTCAGACTTATAGAATGTGTTTGGTATGAGAGGGGGCGGGGCTCACGTACAATACCAACCAAGTATCAACCCCAGATTTTCCTTCTACGCATTAAAAGGCAAACCTGATTAGTATGCATGTGCAGATGGCTGCAGTAATTAGCATAATGATTCCTTTTAGCATTTCTATGCGTTTAAGCAAGCTAATTTCGTCGCCGACACTACTAGTCGTGACATTTTCCTCATTGGCTGCATGGCTTTTAAGCCAACGGGGGACTCCCTTCCCAATCCCATATCCCTGAATGGGCACAAAAGCACTTAATGCACTCTAAGGCCTCATTCACACCTAAAAGACACCTTGTTAATGGCCGCCCCAATGCATTTCCAATGGAAGTCATATGGTTTGACCAAACATTTTTGTTTGATGGCTGTGTTCTGCCCCCCTCCCCCCCATTAATCAAAAATGTTTGGTCAAACCATATGACTTCCATTGGAAATGCATTGGGGCGGCCATTAAGACACAAGACACGGACAAGACAGGTGTCTTTTAAGTGTGAATGAGGCCTAAATACGCACAAACGATCCAACATCTAACGGTAAACATAAACAAAAATAACTTTGTAGTAATAATAATCGTGATATTGCTGAAATCACCAATCGTACCATCAAATGGTCGCATTCCCAGATTGGTTGTGCTGGCATGCAGGGTAATGGAATTCCATTAAAGGTACTGCATGGGAGAGATGATTGATGTGGCCGACTCAGCAGCTTGTTCTGCCCCCCCTGTCTTCATTTCCTGTTTCATGGCCGGCAGAGCTGTTGTACGTATGGGAGCCCGCACGGAGCTCAAGGTTATTTCACTACTCATTAACCTTCACACAGCTTTATATACGCACGCACGCACGCAAGCAATTGCACACACACACACACACACACACACACACACACACACACACACACACACACACACACACACACACACACACACACACACACACACACACACACACACACACACACACACACACACACACACACACACACACACACACACACCAATGTACCTTTCTCTTGATGAATCCACTGACTGTATACTGACTGTATACTGTGACAGGTATTGAAGTCACAAGTAGCAGTTTGACACTCACTCTTCACTCACTCACTGTGTGACAAACGTCATGGTCTGGTCTGTGTGTTCATGCGTCATGCATGTTTCTGTAGCAATGGTCCTCGGGTTAGGTTTCTGGTTAAAGGACTTCAGTGTTTTGTACCATACTATTGTGTCCCCGTGAGACACTAGTACTGTGTTATGGTTGGGAATGTGTTACCGTGTGTGTTCCTTTAAGGTCGGCCCGGGGGGGAAGTACTTCCGGGGGAGGGCGGAAGCACGTTTACTAGGGGGGCTGTTGCAAGGGGCCAGCTATGCACTCCAATGTTGAAGCGCTGGGCCCTAGTGGTAAGGGGAAGGACTGCAGGCGGACCCGTGGATTCTTGACGAGGAAACCCCGTGCAACCGAGCGCCCAATGTTAAAGCCCAGCTGCACTTCCGCATTTGGACACCAAAATTTGGTGTCCAAATGCTGAATCAGCGAAAATATGCGGAAATAGAAGGTACTTCCGGCAGCCTTCCGGGTGCTTCAAAACGCCACTGAGCAACTTCCACTGACATGAATAGCGGAGGGGGCGGAGCCTCGCGCCAGTTTAGTCTCTATCCTTTTAATACTCTATGGGCTGTTGTTGTTCTGAGCCATTGGGTTTGGCTAGCATTAGGCTATTCATTGCTATCCAGCCTTTACAACTGTGTGCCTTGTTGTTATCTCGTCTATTTCTGAGGTTACTGGAGGTCAATGCTTAAAGTGTGATTACCTTTGAGAGGATTAAGCATGTTTATCTAAACCCATCGAACCCATTAGTGTCAGACCATCAGATCATAGTCTGATTTTGAAAACTAAATGGCTTTATGTTTGTGTCAATCTCCAAAACGTCATGGTCTGTGTGTTCATGCGTCATGTTTGCATGTTTGGAATTGTAACAGCTGAAATCAGCAATATAACAATATTCGGGTATTAACCTGAGGGCCACATTATACGTGAAGGTGAGGGCCGCATGTGGCCCCCGCCGGGGCCGGCAGTTGCCCATGTATATGCTACAGGTGACCGTCAGTCAGTCAGTCAGTCAGTCAGTCAGTCAGTCAGTCAGTCAGTCACTCACTCACCCTCGGCGGTGCCCTCTCCAGGCGGCTGGTAGAAGGACAGGCCCAGAGAGATGATGGCGGCCAGCTCCAGGATGATCAGGGTCACGTCCTGCAGAGCCTCCCAGACCAGCTCCATGAAGGTCTTGGCCTTCTTGGGAGGGATCAGGTTGGGTCCGTACACCTCTTTCCTCTTGTCCAGGTCCACTGGGTCGCCCCCCAGACCTGAGAGAGAGAGAGAGAGATTAACAGTCATCGCAACCAGTGTTGATTTCGTCAACTAAAGCAAAATATGTTCGTCGACTACCTATTTTCATTGACGAAAAGAAAATAGAAACAAAATAAAAAATAAGCTAGGATGACTTAAACTAAGACTAAACTGGCCATGCATTGTCAACGGCATTTAATGTTTGTGTTAGGACAATGTTTGTGTTTACACAAACCCTCAAAGACATAGGGGCTAGCACCCCTCAATAAAACATGAATAATGCTCATCTGTGGGGGCAGTTTTCCTGCCACACACACACACACACACGTGTGAAGTGAGGGGCGCTCTTATCATCATACATCAGCATGGATCATCTCATTCTGGCCAATCTTAATTTGCGTCCTCACTTTTGTCTTCACAAAAATGTGTGTTTACAAAAATGAGTGAGAGAGAGAGAGAGAGAGAGAGAGAGAGAGAGAGAGAGAGAGAGAGAGAGTAAGGCATTGCTCCCTGTTGTCTTGTCTCTCCAACGCTGCTTGAATACACACATGTGAAATTGACAGTGTTAATTGTAATTAACGCAGTGTATGGGTGTCAAAGAAATATAGATAGACAATACTCTAATGATCTGCCGTTCTTTTCTTCTGCTCACCCACACACACACACACACACACACACCCTCACACACACACACACACACACACACACACACACACACACACACACACACACACACACACACACACACACACACACACACACACACACACACACACACACACACACACACACACACACACAGCAGCCTCTCTAATTGCTCGTCTTAGTCATAGAGTCATGACAGGCTCCACATGGCTCTCAGAGTCTTACATAATGCCTTTCAAGAGAGGCAAAGCCTTTCTGACCCCCCCTCCCGTCCTCCTCCTCCTCACAAGCCAAGAGCCGCACAAGTATCTCCCTCTCCTCTGCCAGGCTTTAAGCACACGTACGGCAGAATACTATTAGCATATCGTTTAGGAAATTAATCTGGTGGATAGCACCCATGCTGGATTAATGCATTATGGGTTAATGACTGATGATTTGTGTGGATTCGGTAATAACTCCAACCCCCGTAGCGTTGAACTGTTGAACTCCATCCACCTCCGTGAATCACGATGAAAAGTGCAGCCATAACTACAGTATAATGCAAGTTTCCCCAATGAATATAAAATCAAATTGCATTGTAAATGTTTAGCACAAAGGTTGAAGTTTGGCTTAGATCTTTATTATTTCAATGCTATCAAAGGCAGGGTAGCTTTTCACATGCAGCAATGCATTACTGGGTCATGTAGAAGCACATGCAGTGTTGTTTTCGTCGCCTAAAACTGATGTTCGTCGACTACCTTTTTCCACTGACGAAAACTATAAATGAAAACTAAGCTATGATGACTAAAACTAAGACTAAATATACTATCAATTTCGTCAACAGATAAAAAAATAGACTAAAACGTTAGGAAGGGACTAGTGGACAAGAGATCCAGTAGAAGTCATTTTACACTCGTTTGCAGGCTGAAAATAGCAGATCTACAAGCTCTCAACGCGTCGCAGCGCAACACGTTGTGAGCTTGTAGATTGGCTATTTTCAGCAAGTGTAATTATGAGTGTCATTATGACGGCATCAATTAAGGCCCGGCAAAATACATTTGTTCGACTAAATCAACTGTAGATTTAGTCGACTAAAATCTTATGATATTTAATCGACTAGAACTCGACTAAACACTAAAACATTCCAGGTGACTAAAAGACTAAACCTAAATGAAAACTATTCAAGAAACTGACTAAAACTAAAATCTAAATTTGCTTCCAAAAACAAACACTGTACCAAAGGCAGCTAGGGTAGCTTCACATGCAGCAATGCTGCGCATTACTGGGTAATGTAGTACATGAAGCACAGCTCAGCTAATCATCATGTCTCCATACTCCAATCACACCTCATTCACCCTCCACAAGGAGGTCCGTTTAACTCTTTCACCACCAGGGGGCAGTAGCAAGATTTCAGCGACTGCCACCAAAGACTCTAGTTCTATTTTGCTTTACTGCACACTCCAGGGAACAGATATATAGTTTAATTCTGAGAAAAGGCCTGTAAGTGCTCCCAGACCCCAGCATATTGTGTTCGTGCCTCCGTCTTGTTGCAGGCGAAACCAATGGAGCCCAGATCTGCCAAACGAACAGTATCCTTGATATGCGGTAAGCCAATATTACGTGATTATGATGATAATTAATTCCTCAATGCTCATTTGAATGTTGTTAAACATCTAATTAGGAAGTTGAGTAAACGCACGCACGATCTACAAGCTGGCGACGCGCGTGTAGATTGGCTACTTTTGTTCGATGCACGATGCAAGCGCACAACTAATTCTATAAATCTGGCATAATTCCTTCACCAAAGCCTAACCTCTAAAAATGTCTAATCCTATAAAGGCCCAACTAACCACACCAATGAGTCGCCATGCTACTCCTTGCAACCAAGCGGTTGCGAGTAGTTGCATGCAGCCATTATGCCCAGTGGCCAGGGACATGCACACAGAGACATCAAAGGGGGCTTCAGCCTAACCCATTCAGGAGAATTGCTTTTTTTCCTCGAAGTCTCCTGAACGTGAACACAGTATTTTGGGTTGAACAAATTTGTTTAGAAATCCATGTCGTACACACCGCATCTACACTAGCTAAAGAGTGCGCCCCGGAAATAGCTGATTTACAAGCTCTCAACGTGTCACAGCACGACTCGTTGAGAGCTTGTAGATCTGCTATTTTTGTCCAAAAGTGCCCTTTTATGGGATTTCAGCCCCTAGCTGCCCCTCTAACACTCTCTGCAGTTGCAAGGAGTTGCATTGGTGTGATGCCCTTAAAAACCGTGCCACCCCAATAGCAGCTTTTCAGTGCCTTCTGCCAGCTCTATTCAGATTTTTAATTCATAATTTTAATGCCAATAGAAAATTCCGTGATATACACAATATATCTCATTTTGACGGGGCAATCTGATAGGCAATTCACACTGAGACGGACTGAATCTGTTTCATTGGAACCGTTTCCGAATACGGTTGCCTGGTCCCCGATGGCCATGATTCACATTGCCCGAGATTCAACAGCGCACCATGGAGGTACACTTGCATAACACACTTTAATCCTCCAGATGGCGGTGTGCTTGATGGCTGGCACGCCCGGACACTGACCATCAACTCTGCGACATTGTTTCAAATAAATCCAGACACACTGCATTGCATTGCCTCTTTGGCTCTTTGCCGTTATACTACTTCACTGTCAGCCTGCCTGCTATTCACTGTGTCAGTCAGTTCTGTGCTCCAGTGTTGTGTTTGATATTAGTTTGCTATGGATTCTACTTTAGCATTATTATTATTTTGTTTTACTTTGGAAACTAAGCCCAAGAGCCACGTGTAGTCCGCAGAATAAGATCAGCGCGTATACTGCGGTGCTGTGCGTATACGCAGATTCAACAGGAGACAGGCGGCATTGAGAAATCCGCTGGTGTTACGCGTCGTGCAGCGTCTGTGTGTTTTCTTTTTGTTGATGCTTGGCTCGTCGACTACAGATTATGTCACATTCTTTTTTTTAAACAGTCCACTTCCTTCTGTAGGTAGGTACGCATGCATTCACATTGGAACGATCCGTATCTGAATACACTTCAACGGTCCAGAGACCCGCCCCCCATGCGGTCCCGGGGACGGTTGGGCAATCCGCCCCCGGGAACGGTACGCATCATTCACACTACCACAACATCTGCCAAGTGGTCCCTGGATCTGAGCCTATAGTATATCCACAACATGAAACGTTCTCTAAAGATCTTTGAATAATGAAACTAAAACAATTCTTGTGAGGCCAAGGAAAACAGTCCTCACAATGTCGGTTTGTCTAATTCTAGTACTGTATACTTGTGTGGACACACACACACACACACACACACACACACACACACACACACACACACACACACACACACACACACACACACACACACACACACACACACACACACACACACACACACACACACACACACACACACACACACACACACACACACACACACACACACACACACACACCTGACTGCACCTGGTCCTAAGAGGAGCTGGTTGTGCATGAGACATACGATGCATTATGAAAGAACACCACTCCATGGTGCCTTATTAGCTTACGTTCTCTCCCATGACACCCAGGGCTGTGATCAGCAGACATACTGTATGGGAGGCTGCCTGGGCTCAGATGCAAATCTATACCACCAACAAGGGACGGAAACCATGCATGTCTCTTTTTATTATTATTATTATTTTATGAGCTAGTGAAAACAGTCGATATACACGCTCACAGTGAGCTTGTAGATTTGTTATTTTCACTGCTTTCGCGTGACACTCTTGTACGGCCTTCATTTGTGACAAAATAAAGGAAAGAAAAGCTGACATTTGGAGGTGCGAGGATTCTGACCACTGCCCGAACGGAGGATGAGAACCGTGACCATGGCCAACACCTTTTTTCCCAATAAATATTTAATTGAAATGTGTTTTTTTCTAATGAATACATTTTATATTTTTACTAAACATAATTAATAATGTGAATTCAGTTTGAGTAAAATCCATATATCTTATCCAATCTAAAATACAGTCTAAGCGCCACTAAAATGAATGTCGCTGCATTGCGGTAATGAGAATTTCAGCTAAAAATGCATACAAAAACAATAATAAATTTTCAGATCTAAATAAACCTCTGTACAAGAAAGAGAAAACTATTATGTTTAAAATGATAATTTAATTTAATTATCAAATTGTGACTTTGATATTGAAATGTTCACTGCCATGCTATTTCATTGGTTTCTTGAGAATGACCCAACTAGATCCAGTCATTTCACACTTGGTTGCATGCTGAACGTAGCAGATCTACGGTCAAAAAACCGTAGGTTTCGTTTTTGGCTAGGTGGCCCAGCCTTCATCCAATAATGACAGAGAGGGGCCTTCTGCCAAACATGAGCGGGGGCGGGCCTTATTGTGCGTGCTGTTGACCTGTCACATTTCTAAATCACCCAAATCACTGAATGCCCCTTTAACTATTCAAATATGTTTTTCAAAATAGTAAAAGAAAAGTAGTTTAGGGATAAGGGATTTAGCATGGACAAAAATAGTACGACTCAAAATCAACGCTGGGCGGAAGAGATGGGATACAGTGTGGGCTGGAGGGGGGGTTCAGGGGCAGAGGGGGTTACAGTGTGGGCTGGAGGGAGGGGGGGGGGGTTCAGGGGCAGAGGGGGTTACAGTGTGGGCTGGAGGGAGGGGTTCAGGGGCAGAGGGGGTTACAGTGTGGGCTGGAGGGAGGGGTTCAGGGGCAGAGGGGGTTACAGTGTGGGCTGGAGGGAGGGGGGGAGGGGTTCAGGGGCAGAGGGGGTTACAGTGTGGGCTGGAGGGAGGGGTTCAGGGGCAGAGGGGGTTACAGTGTGGGCTGGAGGGAGGGGGGGAGGGGTTCAGGGGCAGAGGGGGTTACAGTGTGGGCTGGAGGGAGGGGGGGAGGGGTTCAGGGGCAGAGGGGGTTACAGTGTGGGCTGGAGGGAGGGGGGGAGGGGTTCAGGGGCAGAGGGGGTTACAGTGTGGGCTGGAGGGAGGGGGGAGGGGTTCAGGGGCAGAGGGGGTTACAGTGTGGGCTGGAGGGAGGGGTTCAGGGGCAGAGGGGGATACAGTGTGGGCTGGAGGGAGGGGGGAGGGGTTCAGGGGCAGAGGGGGTTACAGTGTGGGCTGGAGGAGGGGTTCAGGGGCAGAGGGGGTTACAGTGTGGGCTGGAGGGAGGGGTTCAGGGGCAGAGGGGGATACAGTGTGGGCTGGAGGGAGGGGGGAGGGGTTCAGGGGCAGAGGGGGTTACAGTGTGGGCTGGAGGGAGGGGGAGGGGTTCAGGGGCAGAGGGGGTTACAGTGTGGGCTGGAGGGAGGGGGGAGGGGTTCAGGGGCAGAGGGGGATACAGTGTGGGCTGGAGGGAGGGGGGAGGGGTTCAGGGGCAGAGGGGGTTACAGTGTGGGCTGGAGGGAGGGGGGAGGGGTTCAGGGGCAGAGGGGGTTACAGTGTGGGCTGGAGGGAGGGGGGAGGGGTTCAGGGGCAGAGGGGGTTACAGTGTGGGCTGGAGGGAGGGGGGAGGGGTTCAGGGGCAGAGGGGGTTACAGTGTGGGCTGGAGGGGGGGGGGGAGGGGTTCAGGGGCAGAGGGGGTTACAGTGTGGGCTGGAGGGAGGGGGGAGGGGTTCAGGGGCAGAGGGGGTTACAGTGTGGGCTGGAGGGGGGGGGGGGGGTTCAGGGGCAGAGGGGGTTACAGTGTGGGCTGGAGGGGGGGTTCAGGGGCAGAGGGGGTTACAGTGTGGGCTGGAGGGGGGGTTCAGGGGCAGAGGGGGTTACAGTGTGGGCTGGAGGGAGGGGGGGGGGTTCAGGGGCAGAGGGGGTTACAGTGTGGGCTGGAGGGAGGGGGGGGCAGAGGGGGATACAGTGTGGGCTGGAGGGAGGGGGGGGCAGAGGGGGATACAGTGTGGGCTGGAGGGAGGGGGGGGCAGAGGGGGATACAGTGTGGGCTGGAGGGAGGGGGGGGCAGAGGGGGATACAGTGTGGGCTGGAGGGAGGGGGGGGTTCAGGGGCAGAGGGGGATACAGTGTGGGCTGGAGGGAGGGGGGGGGGGTGGAGGCGACGGAGGAGGGCAGAACAAATATGCTTCTCGGCGTGGCTCTCCTCTCCTACGCTACGTATACTGCAGGAGAATGCCCTGGATTCAAATAGATCAGCCTATAAATAGGCTCATTACACATTCTCTTTTAATTGTCTCCAAGAGAGGATGCTCTGCCATTGATCTCTGCGGCTCCCTGCCTCCCTGCCTCGCATGCGGGTTGTGTGGGTGCATATGTGTTTGTGTGTGTGCATCTGTGTCAGGAAGCCGTGCACGCCTGCACACAGCCAAACGGAAATGTTTCTTGCATGCGCTCTGTCGTGGGCATGTGTGTGCCGCGTGTGTGTGTGTGTGTGTGTGCATGTGTGTGTGTGTGTGTGCGTGTGTGTGTGTGTGTGTGCGTGTGTGCGTGTGTGTGTGTGTGTGTGCGTGTGTGTGTGTGTGTACGTGGTTTTGCGAGACTGGTATGTATTGCATTATTGTGTGTGGCGCCAGTGGTGGAGAGTAACGTAGTATAGGCTATACATTTACTCAAGTACTGTTCTTCAGTATAATTTGGAGGTATTTGATACTATCACTTAAGCAAAAATATTTGAGTACTTTTTTCCCACCACTGTGTGTGCCTGGTACAGGGGGAGGGGATACGGTACAGTAGTTCTCTATGACATGCCACAAGCACTCACATAATCAGGCTTTAGCCTGCGCACGCACGCACGCACACACACACACACACACACACACACACACACACACACACACACACACACACACACACACACACACACACACACACACACACACACACACACACACACACACACACACACACACGTCAGCCCATAAGACATCTCAAGAACAGGTCCACATCAGCTATAAGCCTTTCAATCGTGGCTATTTCCAGGCATTGCTGCATCAACATATTTCTCTTCTGCACAGATACAGTACAGCACAGTACAGTATATGCACTAGTGACAGCTATAGCTCTGTGAAGACTCTGGTGGCCGAACATAAATACATATGCTAATATTTCTGTTGCATTACATTCACTTCAGTCCAGCTGACAGCGGGGAGCTAGTTAGGGCATGCAAATGCACCAATCTGCTAGTTATAGCATGCACATGCATCAGTCTGTACAATCAGTTCACATTAAAATGCAACATGCTGGCTTCCTCAGCAGTTTATCTCATATATATATATATATATATATACACACATGCCCCACTTTAACAAGCTGTGAGCTATAGAAAGCGATACTTAATGATGTTTAACCTTGTTAAACTGCCTTTCTGCACTCTCCTTAAATTCCCTGGAGAAAGTACGGTATAGGGCTGCAGTCCATCTTTTTTAAATAGCGCTGCATTATTGCTTCCTGGATTACGCTCGGCAAAACATTATCAGTGCTTCCTGTACGGCTGATCGCTGCCCGCGATACGACAACCATTTGCCATTTTATGACAAACTGCTCCCTGAATATAACGAGAAAGCCATTTCGTTGTGTCCTGCCGTAGATGCCAGGCGGCCAGTGGTGGACGTTTGAGTCTCAATGAACCAAGTTCATTGAGACACATGTTAGTATGGCGGTGTGGCTCTGCTCATGTGATATCAGATAATCTGTGTACTGAGACACAGGTCTGATATCACATTTGATATTTCCGATTATATGTGCACCGAGACACAGCTCTGATATCAACGACCCCCTCCAGAACAGAGCCAAAGATACAAAAACTCCATGAACAACAATACACAGTAATAACACATGATTCAACACAATCGCAAACAATCCAATAATATCCCATAACCCCTGGACTAAGAACTACAGGTTGGAGGCCGGGGAGGTGGGGGAAAACTTTCACACAGACACTGAACGAGCTGCTTTGACAGCCCAGCATGGAGAATGAGTAGTGAGCTGAGGCTGCTTAAGTAGGCCGCCTGAATTGCACTGTGGGAATGAGGGCGTGGATGAGATAGCTCATAGTGAATGAGTGAGAAGGGAGATGACCTGGAAAGGCAGCTGATTTAAAGAAGCAGAACGAATTACTAAGGGGAATGAATGAGGGGAACTACTGTATAACCTTCTGCCTTCCGTGCCTCAATGAACTATCGCTTACGCTGGATTATTACAACGCAAAATGAACCATAAATGGCAAATTGTACATTAATCTTGCCTCCTCCAGACAGTAAAACACTGACTGCAACTTTGCAACTTGTCGACAACTCGTCTGTCCACAACAATGCCTACGACAAGTATGCACACGCACACAAACTTTTTTTTTATATCATTAGGCCTATATTTGCTGTACATGTGCGTGTGTACAATTCAAACTGTATAAGATTGGTTATTGTCACGGACAGAAGTGATTCTTTCCATGCGTGCGTGCAGTCGGAGAAGCCATTAATTAGCAACTCTGTACAGCCGTGAGACTCTGCCTTTGATGTGCATGGCCGTTCGCTGACCACTCAGCTGCGTGCTATTGTCTCACTGATTGACTGGCTGAAGCGCAAACCTTATCCCCAAACGTCCCCTGTCAATGCTGCATATAGAGAGAGAGGCTCGCGGCTACTCTACTCCTTACTTACAACCGGATTGTGCTGTTAAATAAATAAATCATTAGAGCTTGACTGCATGCGCATGTCTGTACGAACCGATAGTTAGAACTGACATTTAATTAGTGTAATGGGTACCCATGCGTGTTCGGTCCTGTACCTGCTTGGTCCCCCCCCCCCCCCCCCAGAGAGGATGTATAGGGCCTTAGTCCTACTCCTCCCAGCCCAAATCACACCTTGGAAAGTGTCTATGAGTGTCTATTTCAAACAAAGTGTTTTTTGACTGGGGGGGGTCATATTTTGACAGCAGGAATTGCCTGTCATGATTTGACCCCCAGTATCAGGATGTATTAGGATGTTGATAATCATTCATCAGCCAACACTCCCCACTCACAGGTAGTAACTAAGCCTATACTACTACTAGTACTAACCAATCAATATCATGCTATTGGGAGGACGATACAATATTGCAGCGATATAATATATAGCGCGATATATCGATATTGTGATATATATCGCGCTATATTATATCATGATATATATATATCGCAATATCGATATATCATCCCATTGAGTATGCATATTTTTCGATTCAAGTATTGTACTTACTAAGAATGGGAAAACTAATTACATAGGGAAGGGAGCTCTGAGGGATTACTTGGGCCATGAAAGTGTCAAACTTCTTCTGCTCTGCCTGATGGGGGAGAAGGGCAGAACGGAGCCAACAAGCAACAAGGCTGTTTATTCAAAACCAGGTGACTCCCATTGAAAATGAATCGCGAGCTGCTCTTCCCCCCTCCCCTCTCTCCGCAGAACAGAGACAGACGATGTGTTTCGACAGTGTGAGCGAGGCCTGTAAGTAATAAGTATAGAGGGTTTGTATGACGGAGAACAATTTCACGATAAATTTAAATCTCCGCAATAAATAAATCTCGTATTCGTCTCCTAGTTAGGCCAACGATTTATGAGTAGGTTTTAAAACTCTCCCCAGAAAGTTTCCAGCTGGCTCGTTGTTCCTTCCTCTCCTCTCTGCTCTTCCTCTATAATTCATGGTTGGTTAATGCTCCGCTGTCTGTCAAACACAGCAGGATCTGCCATCTAAATCCGTTGTGACAAATGGTACCTCCCTCAAATCCAGCTGTTTCTAAACAGACAGGACGGACGGGGACATTTAACACTTTGAACCCTACCGTCACTGTATTCTGGGGGGCAAACATTCAGACAAAATACTAGATCTACAAGATGTTGGCAGTGATATTTAGTGTAGAGGTGGTTAAAGGAGGAGGTCTGGTATATACACCCTTAACCCATTTAGACCTGAGAACAGATTCTACTAAATCCTTAGTTTTCTGAAAAACCTCATGTTTCTTTCTGAAAAACCTCATGTTTCTATGTCAGTGGTGCTCAACCTTTTTCATGTCAAAGATCCCTAGAATTATCTGTATTTGGCCACGGACCCCCCATCTGAAAATGTTGTTCCAGGGACCTTGCATAAGCAAAGATTTGAGTTAAAAACGTTCGCTCTGAAAGATTAAACTGTATATTCAAAGATTTGTGCCACATTTTCACGATAAAAAAAAAAGTAGCAGATCACAAGCATGCAACAGATCACAGGCTTGTAGATCTGCTACAAGCTCGGCGCTAGCACCGCTAGCGCGCCAGTGCCAGACGTTTTTGAAAATAAATCCTAAAATGGCCAACAATCAGTTCCGGTTCAAACACTAAAACTTCCACTAGTTATTTCACAGGTCAGGAGGAGAGGTGATCCGATCGGGGAATAATTGTTTTTGTCACATCTAAGTCAAATTAAGCTCTAATCAAGCCCTGAATATCGCATTTTAAGCATTATGATCCATAATGCACACAAAGACCGCATGTGTGCGTGCACGAGTATTTTGGCTGTTTTTAAAGGTAAATGTCACGGTCCGTTAGCATAAAAATGCTAATCATGCTAATTATATATTTTTTCCGCTGGATTATGGGGAATAAAACAAATCTCGGGATGCCAGGCATGGCATCCATTGCAAAGGTGAATTAATCTCGTTTTCTCGGGGCCGGTGCGGAAACAGTTAATGAACTGGTGGGTGTGGTCACATAAAAAAAAACATCATTTTAACGACACTGTACAATGTTTTGAGAAAAACAAATCCTCCTAGTACTCAAAGAAAGAAAGAAAGAAACAATCAAACAAAAGCCTTTCTGCATGAGAGGAAATGAGATTGTTCGTTCTCAGAGAACATGGTAGCAGTTTCTAACAGTTGGCTTTTTTTTTGTCCGCCACTAAAGATAGATCTCCATGGAAACGCCATATGCATCCCACTCGTCGCGTGGAAGGACCCGAGACTCTGAACCGCGGAGAATGTGCACGTGTGGGTGCATGTGTGCGTGCGTGCACCTGGTCCTATTAAAGAGAAATTGCCAAGAAAAGGACCCGGTCTACCGACCGACCGACCTCCAAATGTCCTTTGAAAAAAGAAGAAAATAGATAACGACGGATTGTGAATAACAGCATATTTTAGCACATGAGTCTAACAAACCTGCGACCTATTTCTGCTTCACACTCTACACTCTACAAGCAACGTGCAACACGGTCAAACAATGAGCACATTGCCGCGGAAAGTTGGAAAGTTTACTTTTCAGAAAGTGGAAAAAGATAACCTGAGTTCCAATGGATTCAATACAGTTTTATTTAGTCACAACACTTGACTACGTTCAACTTTCAGGCATCATAATATAGAATATCATATATTATTTAGTAATAAAATAAAAAAGAAAACTGATCTACAAGCTCACAAAGCATCACGGTGTGACGCATTAAGAGCTTAACCCGGTCGATGCCAAATTTTGCACACACTCCCTGGATGCCAGCGATGAACCTCTGCCCCGGATTTTCCAGAACGGCCTGTTATAGCGCCAGGAGGCCGACTTTTGAAAAACACATTTTTAGTAGTCATGTGTTCATAGTCAAATGTTCAAGACGGATCTGTCCGATATTTCATATTCCATTCGAATTGGCTAACATTGGCTTTCAAAGTTTGCAGGATTGGCCCGTTTTTCACAAAAACCCTGAGGAATATATCCCAACCATTTCACATTGGCCTGTTATAGCGCCACCAACAGGTGGATTTTTGCAAACACATTTTTTGAACAAAATGCCTCAAATCATCTAATTGCCATCCAACGCGTAAGAAGAAATGTCACCCTTTTCACATAGGCCTATTATAGTGCCACCAGGAGGCCAAAACCTGACCTGTGGAGACCTGTGTCCAAGTGTGGCACTTTATCTAGTTTATTTATGTATAATTTATAGTACCAAGGTGGCAGTGTGTGTGTGTGTGTGTGTGTGTGTCAGGGGGGCAGCAAGACAGATATTTTGTGAAGCCATGGAAATCGGGATTTCCTGAAAGTTCATATAATGGCCTGTTGTGACGCTGTCATTGGGCCCAAAAAATCCCATAGCCCCATAGAAGTCCATGTATTCTCGCCTCGTTGTCTGGGCCAGCCAATGGGCCAGCTGGGCCCAAACGGATCTAGAAAGATGGCGACTTACAATTCAAGGACTGACAGGCTTCATTTTACGTTCATGTTAGACCCGGGGAACGCTTTGTCCATATTTTTTACAGTCTATGGTGTGTGTGCGTGCGTGTTGTCAGGTTCAAGATAGCCTGGTACAGACGAAGGGGACCTCACTGTACATGTAAAAACATGCTCTCCATGTGTCTTCGAGCCAGATAGTCCCAATGTGAAGACAATCTGCTTGCTTGTCTCTCTGCCCTCTCGCCGTTCTCTGCCTCTCTGCCTCTCTCTGCCTCTCTCTCTGCCTCTCTCTCTCTCTCTCTCTGCCTCTCTCTGCCTCTCTCTCTGCCTCTCTCTCTCTCTCTCTCTCTGTCCATCTGTCTGCCTGAAACCTCCAGCCTGTCAAGATTTTCACATCCAACATTTCTCTCTCTCTCTCTCTCTCTCTCTCTCTCGCCTGCCGCCACGTCGAGCAGTAGGCCTATAGCGAGGGCCCGTTGTCCGCCAACCCCCCCCCCCCCCCCCCCCCCACGGTCTCCATAGCAACAAAGCCATGCACCATGCTGCTGACACGAAATAATGACGCCGCGCCGACTATTTCTCTGCTGTCAATCAATAACGCGCCGCTGTACGTTCCCCCTAACTCGAGTCATTTACACGCACTCGTACGCACGCACATGCACGCACGCACACACACACACGCAAAAAAGACAGAAATAAATAAAAGGATGGAGTGAGAGACAGAATGATTGTGTTGTATAGGCTGAGCGGAGGGAATCAGAAACGGGAGCAGGCAGCAGTATAACTATGAATAATAACCAATCACGTGGATGAAAGATGGATAATTAGTGTGCTCCCATTAAGCGCGGGGACAGAAAGGAGAAAAAAAAGAAAGAGAAAACGTGTCACGGCGTCCTTGAGAACGCCCTTCGCCAGATACGACACCATTTTACACGGTGACACACCACGCACGCTGTGGTTCTCTGCGTATGCAGAGAGGCGCAGCATTGGTACGATGTGATCTGCGTCTTAGAAACCATTCCCCCGAAGCATAAGGTGGATCATAAAAATGAGAGCTATGAAGCCTGATTTATGCTTTGTTGCCCTTGAAGTTATAACCTGTTGCCCTACATGTGAATTGTGGGAGAGTCAATAACTTGTTAGACTGGAACTGACCTACTATGCTTTCTATGGCATTCTCCATATGCAGACCGCGGCCATCTTACCATATAAGTTAATGGCAAGGTGCTACCTAGGTGCAACTTCCAATGGCAGCCCATTCATCCAAACAACGTCAAACTCACCAACATTGCAGCTGTACGGAAAGTTTGAATTATCCTCTTTGTATCCTCAAAGTGTTATTTTATGAGCTACTTTGTGTCCTTGCAAGTGCTGGAGTTTGGAAGTGCTCGTTAGATATCACTCAACTGTGTACCACCTGTTTTGAATTAGCACATAATACAAGAGGCAGCAGGACATTGCTTTACTGAAAACGAGTGCTTCCAAACGCTGATGGAAACATGGCCGTGGTCTGCAAATGCTCATTAGGCAGCTCCTGGCAGAATCCGCCGGGGTAAACTAGAGTGTGTGTGTGTGTGTACGTGCATAATATATATTTTTTTTTAACCCATTATTTTGCAACCCATTTTTTCACCCCCAGTATAAATAATCTAATGTAATCCTGGGCGCTACACTTCCTCTGCCAACCTGGGGGGGCAGCGGACTGACCTCATGCTTCCTTCTATGCATGAGGAGTACAAGCTGCTTCTTTTCACCTGACAGGGGGGAATTTACCCAGCCGGACGTAGCGCGAGGAAGGAATACGTTATTCCGACCAGTTAGTTCCTTTCCCCTCCATCAGGCTGGCCAGGGGGAGGTAGTTTAGAGACCATGCTTGTTTTTTGTGAGGGTACCTACCCTAGGGGACACGGGGAGAACATGCAAACTCCACACAGAAAGGCCCTTTCGCCAACCCCGCCTCGGGTATGGGCACTGATGACGCGGAGGAGGGAACACGCCCTCAGCGTCCCCAGGGGGAATCGAACCCAGGACCTTCTAGCTGTGAGGCGACAGCACTACCGACTGTGCCACTGTGCGTCAATTTAACAAGGGTGCAGACGATCAGAAATCAGCAGAGCGACGTTAGTGCTACTGTATGCCGACTTGAAGCGGACTCAAGCCCAGACTTTTTTTTTTCTTCCTGGAAATGGTCTGGATTTCTGAGGCTACTAAATTGTCTCCACCAGGCTGAAGGCATGGGGGGAGAGTATATGTTTTACATGGTCATTCCATGTATGTAGTGTTTACGCCCGTCCGTCCGTGTATCCGTCCATCTGTGTACAGCTAATCTCCGGCTTGTTATAGCGCCACCATAAGGCAGATTTTTTTTTTAAACACAGTTCTTGATATTACTCGTACACATTTTATCCATACATCACGCAAATCGGTACATATCTATAGTGATGTGATCGACATGGATCTGTCCGATTTCCCATATACCATCCCGGATTGGCTTCGATTGCCTTTCAAAGTTTGCAGGATCGGTCCGTTTTGAACAAAATGCCTCGAATCATGAGCGTGGTGCAAAATGTATGTGCATGCACATTCCCGCTAGGAAGAGGACAAAATGCCACTTGAAAATGTTCATATCAGCCTCATGGTGGCACTATAACAGGCCGACTTTCATTTTACCTATAGCCTATAACTGCCACGATCTGTGTAAAACTTTGCATGCACACTCTCAGAGGCCAAGGAAAAACCTTTGACTTGCATTTTTCACATCTGCCTTTTATAGCGCCACCAGGAGGCCAACTTTTGTAAAACACGTTTTTTATATATCTCCTTCAGATTCTGTCCAAATTCTGTTCTTTCATGTTCCATCCTAATTGGCTAACATTGGCTTCCAAAGTTTGCAGGATTGGCCAGTTTTGAACAAAATGCAATTTAAGGGAAATGTTGCACACACAATCCTACTAGGCTGAGAAATAAATCCCACCCTTTTCACATTGGCCTGTTATGGCGCCACCAGCAGGTGGACTTTTGCTAAACACATTTTTGGAATAAAATGCCTCAAATCATGTCTTTGAATGTCGAATTGCGTAAGAAGAAATGGCATCCTTTCCACACCACCAGGAGGCCACGATAACCTGGCCTGGTGGAGACCTTTTTTTTATTGGCCTAAAATATTGTCTATTAAAGCAATAAGCCACAAGAGGTCTTAGGTTACCATGGACTTTACAATGGGTGAGAGGCGTGGTGAGACTCCAATATATGATATAAATTATAAAGTGATTGAAGGTGGATTATCGGTGAGATTTACAACGGTCACGTGACGGTGACTAGCCAATCAGAATCAATTTGCAATTTGTTTCATAAGGGTCTATATGTGATCCTACCACTAACATCCTATATAAGGCAAAAATGTCAAAATGTCATTATGCTTTAAGTAGCATGTGACATGTTAAACTAGGAGGTTGTCCTGATTCTGAATCCATTCCAAGCATTGATTTTTTAAACTCGGCCATATATATATATATACACACCGGTGTGCAGTAAGCATGAATCCAGGCGAGAGAGAGAGAGAGAGAGAGAGAGAGAGAGAGAGAGAGAGAGAGAGAGAGAGAGAGAGAGAGAGAGAGAGACAGAGACAGAGACAGAGACAGAGACAGAGACAGAGACAGAGACAGAGACAGAGAGAGAGAGAGAGAGAGAGAGCCAGGGGTGAGATGGAGGTCGGGGTACAGAGCTGGGAGTGAGTGGTTCTAAGTGCCAGATAGGAGGAGGAGGAGTGGGACGACAAGAGAATGGCAAATGGAACAAAAGAAGACGACAGATCAAAAGGAGAACAAGAAGGGAAGGAGAATGGAGGAAAGGAGGAAAACGCCACAATGCCTCTAATTGGTTCCTAATAGGTAGATAACGGTGGACACAGGTGGCGAGAGGGGTTTTTGACGATGTTGTGCTGCTGTACAGCTGATGCAATGTACTGTATGTACTGTACAGCTAATTACCTTTAGTACCGTGATTTTATTTATCATATCATATTGCAGCACTGAGAAAACTGTTGCGCCTTTCTTCGTCCTTTTTTTCTCTCTTCAAACTTAACTACGGTAGCGGTGGTCTCAAAAACATAAGGAAAACTTTGACTGGAAAAGACTCGCTCACCGTATAGAAAAATAAGTAAAACTCCTTAGACTGAGACTTAGAAAAATATATTTTATTTTATTTTATCATGCTGTGCTCATGGTGCTCTGATAGCACTGACGAAGGTCTGAGGACCGAAACGTTTGCTTTTTAATTGCACCATGAGCACAGAGCACCATGAGCACAGCATGATAAAATAAAAGAAAATATATTTTTCTAAGTCTCAGTCTAAGGAGTTTTACTTCTTTTTCTATACGGTGAGCGAGTCTTTTCCAGTCAAAGTTTTCCTCATATCATATTGCAACACGTATTGTATTGCATGTCATTTTAAAATGTGTTGGTTGATGTTTTGTATAACACACGTTGGCATTAGTACGGTGTGCACATTTGTGTTTATATTATATAACAGAACAATAATGTGGTGGCCCGTCCATAGGGGGCGCTGCAGCCTCACCAGACTATATTATATTTGAAATGAGCAAGCCACCAATGTAAACATTATATAATAGTACCACTAATAGTGAGTGACAATTATAATATAGGCTAATATAAGCCATGAAATGTCAAATGTTGATACCCAATCTTCAGGTTACGTTTTAAGCAGCATACCCCACCTGTGCCAAGACGTAAAGTTACGTTAATTTTTATTTCATATATATATATATATATATATATATATATTTTTTTTTTAATGTTTTGTTGTTTTAATTTCCCATCATTTCCCTCCATAGCAGCAGTCATCAGCCTTTGGAGTAGTGTGGTGCAGGTGTTTACCTGCATGCAGAAACACACTGCCCTATTTTGGTGATTTCACTTTGTTTGTTTTGGTAGACCAAAAGCGTCCCCGTCTAAAACATAAACCGTGAAAGCATCCACATAAAGTATAGCAAGATGGCAATGTGTTTCTGCAGGCTAACACCAGCACCACCACCACCACACTGCAGTGGCTGCAACTGCTGATATTTAGAGGGAATTGATTTGTAAAACATGTATGTATTGCAGGCTACAGGGCAAAGTACAGTAGAATGTATTTAACATAATAAGTAATGTAATCCATAGTGTATAAAATATTATGACTAGATCCTACGGGTACATATAGCGAGTTTTTATCTATTGGCATCACTATGAAAACAACATTGTCAAGAGGTAAAAGGTTGAGAAGCACTGATTGCTTTAACAAAAATAACGACCCAAAGTTGAAGTGCATGTGGAACCTTTGCCTGAAGGGAAAATCAATTCAGAAATCCACACACGCACAACAAAGCATTTACAAGCACACATCATCTAACATAACCAAAACACACAACCTGCAGTCTAGCCCATTTAGACCGATTAAAAAAGGCATCTAAATCTTAACAGTTTTCTGAAAGTCGTTCTCAAACATTTTCATGTCAAGGACCCCCAAAAATATATGTAATTGGCCGCCGACGCACATCTGAAAATATGTTGTTCCAGGGATCCCCCCGGAAGCAAAGAGTTAAAAATGTTCGCTCTGAAAGATATATATATATTCAAAGATTTGCGCCACATTTTCACAATTTTTCAAAGCACGTAGCACTTGTAGATCTACTTTTAAATAGCTAAAGTATAACATAATGGGTTAACAAAGTAACGGTCCGAAGTTGAAGTTCATAATTATGGAACCCTGCCTGAAGAGAAAATCTATTCAGATTCTTCAGAAATCCACACACACAACAAAGTATTTACAACCACACATCGCATCTCTAACCTATAACCAAAACACACCGCAGGGAATCAAAACAACCTGCAGTTTAGGGGCTGAGGGAGAAGACACATGCATTTATGAGCTAAATATGCCTTCCAACAACAACAATCCCTGTGATCTGTCAGGTGGTTGAGGATCATCTCTCTCCTCTGCTTCTGTCCAACAAGTGCTTCTCAAAGTGAGGTCCAGGGACCCTTGAGGGTCTGGTCTCCTTGAGGGGGGTCCAAAAATGGTGCATTTATATAGTGCCTTTATCCAAGACCGCATCAGAAATGTGGACCTATATGGGGACCTACCACGGGTCACGGACAAAGTCAGAGAGAGAAGGATGAGGCTGGCAGGGCGCTGCGTCAGGCACACAGAACTTGAGGCAAGTAAATTGACTCTATGGGAGCCAACCCAGGGCAAAGCCAGGAGGGGAAAGAAGCATACCACCTTAACTGACAACACTGCAGAGCTCAAGAACCTGATGTTGGATAGGAAATTGTGTAGGGCAGCGATCCAGGAATCCCGAGTTGGTATGTTGGCTAGACCTCACTCTCGCAGCAACTACTTATCCAAGGCACTTTACATAGATGGTGCATTACATTCACACATTCATACACCGATGGCGGCGCCGCGGCGGAAACCATGCAAGGCACCAACCAGCACATCGGATGGGTTCAGTGTCTTGCTCAAGGACACCTCGACACTAACTCTGGGGGAGCCCACAGGGTTCAAACGGGCGACCTTGCGGTTAACATTGCTGTTACCATCCGGCGACTCTACACTTGAGCCACCGCCGCCCCCGGTTCCAAGGGGTCCCTAGCAAAGATTAGTTAATATATAACATTCGTTTTAGCCACTTTAGCCATTACAACGGCGTTGTGAGCTACTATAGTCTATAGTCTGCTATTTTGAAATGCATACTTTTTTTCAACAACACAACTCTTGCATGAGGGTGTTTCAGAAACACTGTCTGCATTATAGACCACAAGTATCATATTTTGGTTTTCTTTCCAGAAAGTATACAGTAGTAATCATTATCACGTAGGGGAGTAACGATACATTTTAACAGCGATACGATACGTATCACGATACATGGATGATATTGGTTAATTATGGCGATACGACAATTCAACGATTTAGAATCGATACAGTGACTATTTCAACAATAAATAAACGATCAACATAAATAATCTGTCTGAAACGTGGATAGTGGAGGTTTTTTAAGGGACAATGTATGAATATGGATGTATAAATAAAACACAATTCATACCTTTATCAACAGACCAAGTGTAGCGATATTGAATGGAAAAGTACATAAACCCCTCTTTCTTTCTTTTTTCTTTTTCCGATTTTCGATTATTTGCATTGCAAAATGATACGATAAGATACAAAGTCAATGTTGCCGTTTAAATTTCGATATATACTTCGATTCTTGAAATTAAAATGGATTTTTATGGATATGCATTTACTTTATCGTTACACCCGGCATAGAGCACTATATGACAGAGAACGAGTGTTGTTTTTGTCGACTAAAACTAAGACAAAAAATGTTCGTCGACTACCTTTTTCCACTGACGAAAACGAAATGGAAACTAAATAAAAACTAAGCTATGATGACTAAAACTAAGACTAAATATACTGACAATTTCGTCAACAAATACAAACTAGACTAAAATGTCATTTTACACTTGGTAATTTTACACATTTTGCATGCTGAAAATAGCAGATCTACAAGCGTTGCAGCGTGACATGTCGTGGGCTTGTAGATCTGCTATTACAAAATGTATCAAGGCCCGCCAAAATACATTTTGTTAAAATCTTACGATATATAGTCGACTAAAACTAGACTAAAATGTGACTACAACTAAATGAAAACTATTGAAGAGACTTTGACTAAAACTAAAATAGAAATGTGCTGCCAAAAACAACACTGCAGAGAACGAGGCAGAAAAAGTAACAAACACATTCATGAATGCAAAACAGTGAGTCACGCACGCACGCACGCACGCACGCACGCACGCACACACACACACACACACACAGTCACACACACACACACACACACACACACACACACACACACACACACACACACACACACACACACACACACACACACACACACACACACACACACACACACAGACACACACACACAGCTTATACATTTATGTGTGGACAATTGAACAGTCAACATTATTCACTACAAGCTGCAGTTGCGCCCACTTGCTCTGTGGGCAAACACGCTCGCACAGAAACTGCACCCACGTGTGCGTGCGCTTATTGTGCTCACGCCTGCACACACAATCACACGCCCGCACACACAACGCCTGCACACATAATCACAAAGCCCAGCACTGCACAATTGTGCTTAACGTAACCTACATCTTTACACGGATGGTGACACGCTCTAACTTCATGGTCAGTCACAGAGGGAGGCACGCGCACACGCACAGTACAGAGATCAACCATTCACACCCCTGAGGACACTCTGCATGGAAAAAGAAATGGAGTGTGAAGTGACAGGCAGTGATTTGTGATGTCATGCCGTGTCTGTGGAATGCGCGTGCGTGCATGCGTGCGTGCGTGAGTGAGTGCGTGCGTGCGTGCGTGCGTGCAGGCCTATGATGCCACGCTCTGCATGGTGTGGACAAAATGACAGATCAGGATCAAACTAAGACGAAAAATGTGTAAGCCTGTAGATCACCTATTCTCAGCGCTGTGAGCCTGTAGATCACCTATTCTCAGCACTGTGAGCCTGTAGATCACCTATTCTCAGCACTGTGAGCCTGTAGATCACCTATTCTCAGTGCTGTGAGCCTGTAGATCACCTATTCTCAGTGCTGTGAGCCTGTAGATCACCTATTCTCAGTGCTGTGAGCCTGTAGATCACCTATTCTCAGCACTGTGAGCCTGTAGATCACCTATTATCAGCGCTGTGAGCCTGCAGATCACCTATTCTCAGTGCTGTGAGCCTGTAGATCACCTATTCTCGGCACTGTGAGGCTGTAGATCACCTATTCTCAGCACTGTGAGCCTGCAGATCACCTATTCTCAGTGCTGTGAGCCTGTAGATCACCTATTCTCAGCACTGTGAGCCTGCAGATCACCTATTCTCAGTGCTGTGAGCCTGTAGATCACCTATTCTCAGTGCTGTGAGCCTGTAGATCACCTATTCTCAGTGCTGTGAGCCTGTAGATCACCTATTCTCAGCACTGTGAGCCTGTAGATCACCTATTCTCAGTGCTGTGAGCCTGTAGATCACCTATTCTCAGCACTGTGAGCCTGTAGATCACCTATTCTCAGCACTGTGAGCCTGCAGATCACCTATTCTCAGTGCTGTGAGCCTGTAGATCACCTATTCTCAGCACTGTGAGCCTGTAGATCACCTATTCTCAGTGCTGTGAGCCTGTAGATCACCTATTCTCAGTGCTGTGAGCCTGCAGATCACCTATTCTCAGCGCTGTGAGCCTGCAGATCACCTATTCTCAGCACTGTGAGCCTGTAGATCACCTATTCTCAGTGCTGTGAGCCTGCAGATCACCTATTCTCAGCGCTGTGAGCCTGCAGATCACCTATTCTCAGCACTGTGAGCCTGTAGATCACCTATTCTCAGTGCTGTGAGCCTGTAGATCACCTATTCTCAGCGCTGTGAGCCTGTAGATCACCTATTCTCAGTGCTGTGAGCCTGTAGATCACCTATTCTCAGCGCTGTGAGCCTGTAAATCGCCTATTCTCAAATAGCCGAAGTATAACTCCAAATAAAGTAAAAGTATACCTCAAAATGCTATTATGGTCTATTCTGGAAATACTAAAATTGTATTTAAGTATACAGTACTTAAGTAAATGCACTTAGTTACTTGTAGGGATGTCCCGATCCCACAATTGCAGTGTTTAACACGTCACCATTTAATGGTACCGAGTACTGAAACACCGTCACCACTTACTGGTACTGAGTACTGAAACACCGTCACCATTTACTGGTACCGAGTACTGAAACACCGTCACCATTTACTGGTACAGAGTACTGAAACACCGTCACCATTTACTGGTACTGAGTACTGAAACACCGTCACCATTTACTGGTACTGAGTACTGAAACACCGTCACCATTTACTGGTACTGAGTACTGAAACACCGTCACCATTTACTGGTACTGAGTACTGAAACACCGTCACCACTTACTGGTACTGAGTACTGAAACACCGTCACCACTTACTGGTACTGAGTACTGAAACACCGTCACCACTTACTGGTACTGAGTACTGAAACACCGTCACCACTTACTGGTACTGAGTACTGAAACACCGTCACCATTTACTGGTACTGAGTACTGAAACACTGTCACCATTTACTGGTACTGAGTACTGAAACACCGTCACCACTTACTGGTACTGAGTACTGAAACACCGTCACCATTTACTGGTACTGAGTACTGAAACACTGTCACCATTTACTGGTACTGAGTACTGAAACACCGTCACCACTTACTGGTACTGAGTACTGAAACACCGTCACCATTTACTGGTACTGAGTACTGAAACACCGTCACCATTTACTGGTACTGAGTACTGAAACACCGTCACCATTTACTGGTACCGAGTACTGAAACACCGTCACCATTTACTGGTACCGAGTACTGAAACACCGTCACCATTTACTGGTACCGAGTACTGAAACACCGTCACCATTTACTGGTACTGAGTACTGAAACACCGTCACCATTTACTGGTACTGAGTACTGAAACACCGTCACCATTTACTGGTACCGAGTACTGAAACACCGTCACCATTTACTGGTACCGAGTACTGAAACACCGTCACCATTTACTGGTACCGAGTACTGAAACACCGTCACCATTTACTGGTACCGAGTACTGAAACACCGTCACCATTTACTGGTACAGAGTACTGAAACACCGTCACCATTTACTGGTACAGAGTACTGAAACACCGTCACCACTTACTGGTACTGAGTACTGAAACACCGTCACCATTTACTGGTACCGAGTACTGAAACACCGTCACCATTTACTGGTACCGAGTACTGAAACACCGTCACCATTTACTGGTACCGAGTACTGAAACACCGTCACCATTTACTGGTACCGAGTACTGAAACACCGTCACCATTTACTGGTACAGAGTACTGAAACACCGTCACCACTTACTGGTACTGAGTACTGAAACACCGTCACCATTTACTGGTACCGAGTACTGAAACACCGTCACCATTTACTGGTACCGAGTACTGAAACACCGTCACCATTTACTGGTACAGAGTACTGAAACACCGTCACCACTTACTGGTACTGAGTACTGAAACACCGTCACCACTTACTGGTACTGAGTACTGAAACACCGTCACCATTTACTGGTACCGAGTACTGAAACACCGTCACCATTTACTGGTACAGAGTACTGAAACACCGTCACCATTTACTGGTACTGAGTACTGAAACACCGTCACCATTTACTGGTACTGAGTACTGAAACACCGTCACCATTTACTGGTACTGAGTACTGAAACACCGTCACCATTTACTGGTACTGAGTACTGAAACACCGTCACCACTTACTGGTACTGAGTACTGAAACACCGTCACCACTTACTGGTACTGAGTACTGAAACACCGTCACCACTTACTGGTACTGAGTACTGAAACACCGTCACCACTTACTGGTACTGAGTACTGAAACACCGTCACCATTTACTGGTACTGAGTACTGAAACACTGTCACCATTTACTGGTACTGAGTACTGAAACACCGTCACCACTTACTGGTACTGAGTACTGAAACACCGTCACCATTTACTGGTACTGAGTACTGAAACACTGTCACCATTTACTGGTACTGAGTACTGAAACACCGTCACCACTTACTGGTACTGAGTACTGAAACACCGTCACCATTTACTGGTACTGAGTACTGAAACACCGTCACCATTTACTGGTACTGAGTACTGAAACACCGTCACCATTTACTGGTACCGAGTACTGAAACACCGTCACCATTTACTGGTACCGAGTACTGAAACACCGTCACCATTTACTGGTACCGAGTACTGAAACACCGTCACCATTTACTGGTACCGAGTACTGAAACACCGTCACCATTTACTGGTACAGAGTACTGAAACACCGTCACCACTTACTGGTACTGAGTACTGAAACACCGTCACCATTTACTGGTACTGAGTACTGAAACACAGTCACCATTTACTGGTACTGAGTACTGAAACACCGTCACCACTTACTGGTACAGAGTACTGAAACACCGTCACCATTTACTGGTACTGAGTACTGAAACACCGTCACCACTTACTGGTACAGAGTACTGAAACACCGTCACCATTTACTGGTACTGAGTACTGAAACACCGTCACCATTTACTGGTACTGAGTACTGAAACACCATCACCATTTACTGGTACCGAGTACTGAAACACTGTCACCATTTACTGGTACTGAGTACTGAAACACTGTCACCATTTACTGGTACAGAGTACTGAAACACCGTCACCATTTACTGGTACCAAGTACTGAAACACCGTCACCATTTACTGGTACCAAGTACTGAAACACCGGCACAATTTCCTCGCAAATGTGCCACATGACTAGAGACGAAGCAGTTCCGCTGTAGTAAGTCCTGGCGCAGTTGTAACAATTAAGCCATGGGCCATATAAGAAAAGACTGTGTAGCAGGGAATGATTCCCTGATGAAGGCTTAACCACCGAAACGTTGGATTAATTTGTCTTACCTGCTATGTCCTAATAAACTATATTGGCACTCTGGCTATTGGCGTGTGCGGCCACCTTCTTGTTTTTTCAAGATTTCCTCTCCATATAAGAAAAGATACATATACCTTTTACTGATAATGAAAGTACAGCATAGAACTGACATGAGGAAGATCATGACAAAGGTGACGATGACGATGAGTGTGCGTGCGTGCGTGTGTTCGTGCGTGTGTGCGTGAGTCAGTACAATAGTGATGTGAGTGGGTGAGCTTGGCTGTCAGGCACTATTTGTGCTCTGACAGTCTGACTCATGGCAGAGATGGGTGGGCACGCCACGCGCACATGCTCAGTGCACATAAACAATCCTGTGTAAAATGATGGGAATGAAATAACAACTGCATCGATTTTATACCCAGGGCCTGTACAAGCCGATGAGCTTTCTGTACTGTCCAGGGATTCCCAAAACTGTGGGCTGTAAGTGTGAATGGATGGATGGATGGATGTGTCAAAGTGTCCCTGAGCCTTGTCTACGTGTCAAAGTCTCCCCGACCCTTGTCTACGTGTCAAAGTGTCCCTGAGCCTTGTCTACGTGTCAAAGTGTCCCCGACCCTTGTCTACGTGTCAAAGTGTCCCCGAGCCTTGTCTACGTGTCAAAGTGTCCCCGAGCAAGAAACTCGACACGCAACTAGGGCCCTGCACGGTTTCTGAGTCTGATAGGGTGGGGTCAAATGCGGAGGGCACATGTCACCGCGTCTGCAAATAATACAGTGACAAATCCCCCAGAGGAGGGGAAACAAATTATTATTAGTTAGGACGCTCGTGTGTGATTTATCGCCAAAAGGAATTGGTGCCTTCACGTACAGTATAGTGGTTGATTTGTAAACAGAGATGACATTTCTCTGGCTTCTAGATGTCAGTACGATACTGTACTGCATACAGAATTCCATGCTAGAAGGCTTTCTTTATACCTTTATTTGTAGTTGTTACGTCCCCACCAAAGAGGTCCAGGTGTTATTTTGTGCAAAAGTGCATTATTGGCTATTTCCCCTAATATAAGCCCTCAATGGGGGTTGGGGTTTTGTGCTAATTCGCTTATTTCCATCAAAATAAGTAGTAAAGTGTGCCGCTTGGGATAGTATTTACATTATGAAGAGATGATATATACAATTTATATTGCGATGGAAATAAGCGAATTAGCACAACACCCCAATGCCCCATTCAAGTAAAAAAAAAAAAATCAATTCATTGAGGGCTGATATTAGAGGAAATAGCCAATAATGCGCTTTTGCACAAAATAACACCTGGACCTCTTTGGTGGGGATGTAACAACTACAAATAAAGGTAAGAAAGCCTTCTAGGCATATAATTCTACTTTAACCCTGCATACGTCCACACTGAGGACACAGTGTCCTACATAGCGTGTGACTACACTATCTGTATAGTCACACATGAGAGGAGTGACGGACGTGCGAGTGTGTTTGAGTCTGTTGGACAGGTGTTGACAGCTTGGCTATAGCAGCTGACCCAGCCTTTTATGCATGTCAAAGGCTTTCTAAAGACACAAGCAGTACAATGTGACTGACAGACGGACGGAAAGGTCACCCTGTTGATGGCGTTGGCTGTTTGGTGATTTGAATGGCGGGCCACTGGACAAAAGATGTATGGATGGATGATTGATTGGATGGATGGATGATTGATTGGATGGATGGATGTATGGATGAATGGAAGGAACCGCAGAAGCCACGGCTGAGTCTTAATAACGGGCCAGGCCACGTATAGTGGGACTAGCGGGATGTGGGACTAACACGTGCCAACCCTATCACAGTGGGTTCCAACCTCCTCTGGACCAACCCTATCACAGTGGGTTCCAACCTCCTCTGGACCAACCCTATCACAGTGGGTTCCAACCTCCTCTGGACCAACCCTATCACAGTGGGTTCCAACCTCCTCTGGACCAACCCTATCACAGTGGGTTCCAACCTCCTCTGGACCAGGGCCAACCCTATCACAGTGGGTTCCAACCTCCTCTGGACCAGGGCCAACCCTATCACAGTGGGTTCCAACCTCCTCTGGACCAGGGCCAACCCTATCACAGTGGGTTCCAACCTCCTCTGGACCAGGGCCAACCCTATCACAGTGGGTTCCAACCTCCTCTGGACCAGGGCCAACCCTATCACAGTGGGTTCCAACCTCCTCTGGACCAGGGCCAACCCTATCACAGTGGGTTCCAACCTTCTCTGGACCAGGGCCAACCCTATCACAGTGGGTTCCAACCTTCTCTGGACCAGGGCCAACCCTATCACAGTGGGTTCCAACCTTCTCTGGACCAGGGCCAACCCTATCACAGTGGGTTCCAACCTCCTCTGGACCAGGGCCAACCCTATCACAGTGGGTTCCAACCTCCTCTGGACCAGGGCCAACCCTATCACAGTGGGTTCCAACCTCCTCTGGACCAGGGCCAACCCTATCACAGTGGGTTCCAACCTCCTCTGGACCAGGGCCAACCCTATCACAGTGGGTTCCAACCTCCTCTGGACCAGGGCCAACCCTATCACAGTGGGTTCCAACCTCCTCTGGACCAGGGCCAACCCTATCACAGTGGGTTCCAACCTCCTCTGGACCAACCCTATCACAGTGGGTTCCAACCTCCTCTGGACCAACCCTATCACAGTGGGTTCCAACCTCCTCTGGACCAACCCTATCACAGTGGGTTCCAACCTCCTCTGGACCAACCCTATCACAGTGGGTTCCAACCTCCTCTGGACCAACCCTATCACAGTGGGTTCCAACCTCCTCTGGACCAACCCTATCACAGTGGGTTCCAACCTTCTCTGGACCAACCCTATCACAGTGGGTTCCAACCTTCTCTGGACCAACCCTATCACAGTGGGTTCCAACCTTCTCTGGACCAACCCTATCACAGTGGGTTCCAACCTTCTCTGGACCAACCCTATCACAGTGGGTTCCAACCTTCTCTGGACCAGGGCCCCGTTTGAGAATCTCCTAAAGTGTTCTCCCATCTGACCACGCAACACGACAGCCGTCCGGCTGCCTCGTTGACCCAATCTGTGCCAACCTCTCCTAATCTCAGGAATCCATATGTTATGTTAATCCATTATGTGCCAACCTCGAGATTATACAAGGTTTGTTAAAAGAGCATTAGTCCAGAATTGATACGAATATTTTTTTACCTTATTTTAGCTTCTGTGGCTATAGCCTGCACCGCTCTATGGCTTCGAGAAGAAGCAGCTGAAATGCACGCACACGCAGTCTTTAGTCACGTCATGGCTCAGAATGAGGTAAGTGCTCCTCTCTGAGCTGGTCGTTAGGGAGCATACCTCTCTCCAACACCTGCCTGACAGAGAGTCCCTGGTTCCATTCCACAGGCCGGACGGATGGACGGACGGACGGACGGACGGACTCATTCCCGTAGTCCCGTATACGCTCTCTTCGTCATTTTCTGTCTGTCACTGGGCTATCAAAATAAACCTTAAATATCGGCAAAACATTTCTTTACAAAAATGAAAACAAAATCATGACACAAATGTTAGTTAAACGTTCTTAATTTGTCTCAGCCCCATTTACAAGGTCGCAATATAGTGGACCCAATAATAATATACAGTCACACACACACACACACACACACACACACACACACACACACACACACACACACACACACACACACACACACACACACACACACACACACACACACACACACACACACAGTGAAAGGGAGAGCAGGTTGAAAGGGAGAGTGACAGTGGCCTATCTCCTGGCTGTCTCCGGTCTGCGGTGTCAGGCTCCAGTGCGCCGGGACACAATAGGGGATGGCCATTAAAATGCAAAGTACCAGAAAAAGTAATGAAACTAGAAAAAGTGCCCTTCCGGGCACAGGTCTCCACCAGGTTATCCACAGATCCGTGCAGTTAGAGGTAAAAACACTTTTCGGCCAGTTATAGCGCCACCTTGAGGCTGAGTTGAAATTGTTCATGTGGCATTTTGTCCTCGGCCTAGTGGGAATGTGGGTGCACAATTTCACGGAAATGACGCAATGTGTTCATGATTTGCAGCATTTTGTTTGAAACTGAGCACTCCTGTGAACTTTGGAAGCCAATCTTAACCAATCAGGATGGAGTCTGATAAATCTGAAAGACCCGTTTCGTTGAATGGCTCTAGAGAGACTGTGTACCAATTTGCGTGATGTTTGGACAAAATCTGTAGGTGTACTGTGCAAAAACTTGTTTTGCACAAAGCGTCCTCCTGGTGGCGCTATAACAGGCCGTTCTGGAAAGTTTGGGGCAGAGGTTCATGGTTGGCATCCAGGGAGTGTGTGTGCAAAATATGGCATTGAAAAACTTGTTTTGCACAAAGCGGCCTCCTGGTGGCGCTATAACAGGCCGTTCTGGAAAGTTTGGGGCAGAGGTTCATGGTTGGCATCCAGGGAGTGTGTGTGCAAAATATGGCATCGACCGGGTTAACGGTGGCCGAGATTAGCTGTTCACGGACACACGGACACACGGACACACACACGGACACACGGACACACGGACGGACACGCGGACGGACGGAGTGCAAAACATACTCTCCCCACATGCCTTCGGCCTGGTGGAGACAATAATCATGACAGGTACGAGAAATCTACACACTCTAATGTCCTCCCATTGTCTGTCTGTTGCTCCGCAGTGCTGCTGCTAATATGTTGTTTGGCACGACAGCTACTACGGTACAGTATGATATGCTGTATGTGGCTAACATGGCAATTAGTAGCCTAATTGTGGCTTGTTAATGGACTTGTTTATCAATATAACACTCTATAGTGTATACACCTGTAGTTTCGTTCGATAGATTTCACTGTTATAGGTTCTTAAGCTTATACGTACGATTCATGATGATTATATTTGATGTATTTGATGTATTACCATGTTTTTTCAGGAACCACTGTTGGTGTTTTAAGCATTATGTTATACTTTAGCTATTGAAAAATAGAAAATCTACAAGCTCATAGCGCGGCACCGAGTGCCGCACTACGAGCTTGTAGATCTGCTATTTTTTTGAAAAATCTTGAAAATTTGGCACAAATCTTTGAATATATATATTATTTCAGAGCAAATTTCATATATTTCTGGGGGTCCTTAACATTAAAATGTTTGAGAATGAGAACGACTGACATATAAACATGAGGTTTTTCAGAAAACTGTCAGGATTTGCACCCGATTTAGAAGACATTTGTATAATCGGCGGCAGGTCTAAATGGGTTAAGAGTGTGTGCTAAATGCCTAAATTGTAATGTGCTATATCACTGCGAAGTATAGACAGATCATGTGCCATTCCAATTAACTCTTTGCGCTTTCCTGTCCTATCCCTGAAGGTTTTCTGAATGCATGTTTTATATTTACTGATTAGCCTTTAGCTAATTCTACTGCTTTTCTACTGAATAGAAGTGTCCAGCCGAGGAATCTATCTATCCAGGGAATCCCAATAGAATTAGCATATAACCAGTGTTGTTTTCATCGACTAAAACTAAGACGAAAGGCCTGGGCTGTGGCTCAGCGGTCCAGGCACCCGCTGCAAGGTCATGAGGATCAGGGGCGTGCACACAGACATAAAAAGGGGGCTTCAGCCCCTGCCCTTTTACTCTCTCCAGACCACGAATGCAGCATTTACTACACGGTGAAAGAAATGCAAATGCCACTCCTTTCCTTCCATGCCATGCCGGAAGGCAGCATTCAGGAGAATAGCTTTTTTGTGTTTTCGGATCTCGCGGGGTATACCCGCAGACCTCTACTCCAATGGCAATAAAGCCTTGCAACCCTGATCTGCTATGTATTCACAGGACACAAGAATAATAATAATAACTAGAAAAAGTGCCCTTCCGGGCACAGGTCTCCACCAGGTTATCCACAGATCCGTGCAGTTAGAGGTAAAAACACTTTTCGGCCAGTTATAGCGCCACCTTGAGGCTGAGTTGAAATTGTTCATGTGGCATTTCGTCCTCGGCCTAGTGGGAATGTGGGTGCACAATTTCACGGAAATCACGCGATGTGTTCATGATTTGCAGCATTTTGTTTGAAACTGAGCACTCCTGTGAACTTTGGAAGCAAATCTTAACCAATCAGGATGGAGTGTGATAAATGTGAAAGACCCGTTTCGTTGAATGGCTCTAGAGAGACTGTGTACCAATTTGCGTGATGTTTGGACAAAATCTGTAGGTGTACTGTGCAAAAACTTGTTTTGCACAAAGCGGCCTCCTGGTGGCGCTATAACAGGCCGTTCTGGAAAGTTTGGGGCAGAGGTTCATCGTTGGCATCCAGGGAGTGTGTGCGCAAAATATGGCATCGACCGGGTTAACGGTGGCCGAGATTAGCTGTTCACGGACACACGGACGGACACACACACGGACGGACGGACGGACGGACGGACGGACGGACACGCGGACGGACGGAGTGCAAAACATACTCTCCCCACATGCCTTCGGCCTGGTGGAGACAATAATAATAAAACTTTATTTGTATAGCACCTTTCATGACATCAAATGCAGCTCAAAGTGCTTTACAGAACAATGGAGAATAAAAGAAAAGCAAGGCAACGACATTAAAAAACAAGCAGTAATGCAATACAGTGAGGACATGAATAACAAAAAAATATAAGATCACTTAAAAGCAATGTTGTAGAAGTGGGTCTTGAGCTGAGCTTTAAAAATGTCTACAGAGGCTGCCTGACGAAGGTACAGTGGGAGCTTGTTCCATGCAGACGGCCCGTAGAAGCAAAAAGCTGCTTCCCCGTATTTTTTAGTTGCCATTTTTTTAGGCAAAGCGAGCAGGCCAGCAGTGGAAGACCTTAGCGGGCGGTTTGGGACATATTTAGGCAGGCAGTCATGTAGGTAGGAAGGTGCGAGACCATTGAGAGCTTTATAGACAAGTAAAATAATTTTAAAATCAATCCTAAAAACAACCGGAAGCCAGTGCAGTGATGCCAAAACTGGAGTAATATGTTCTCTCATCTTAGTTCTAGTTAAAACTCTGGCTGCTGCATTTTGGACAAGTTGTAATCTGTCAGTTGTTTTCTTAGGCAGTCCTGAAAAAAGTCCATTGCATTAATCAAGCCGAGAAAAAACAAAGGCGTGGATTAGCGTTTTTGCATCGTCCAAGGACACATAGGCTCTGATTCGTGCAATATTTCTAAGGTGAAAAAAGGCAATCTTGGTAACATGATTAATGTGTGAATTAAAATTCAATTCGGAATCAATAATAACCCCCAGGTTCTTTACTGTACTGTTACTGTCTACAGTCAGGTTGCCAAGTCTGCTTAATATTGATTCTTTCTGCTCACTAGAAAGAAGGACAATTACTTTCCAGTAGCAAAGGCAAAGAGGAGACTGCATGGCAACTAAATATACCCACGATCACTAGTGTGTGCAGCAGTATGCACATTCCCTCGGGCAAGAGTTGATTTGACCTTGAGCATTTGACCAAGGCAAGGCAGATTTGACTGCTGTGCCTGTTGTTGACATGATAATATTCTTCCCCCCATAGGATCATTCTTGAAAAACGTTGAGATGTGGGGGCCTATAGTACCTTCCAGCAATTGTGCCAATGTGTCCCTAGGCAAGACACATTCTGTAGATGTGGCCTGTGCTGTCATCACCCCTAGAGCATTATCTTCCACCAACGACGTAGAGTCTGTGGGGACCACGGGGCCGCAGCCCCCATGAAGACTCCCAGGGCCCCTTTAGGCCCCCATGAAGATTTTCGTGGACATTTTACATTTACATTTACATTACATATTTTCTGGGAATTCCAAACATTTTGGACCTCTCCGCCGGCAAATACAGCGCCTCCCCTGTTGTTCCTCAATAATTGTTGCGAGGCAACAGCTTGAGAGACTACTCCGCCGGCTGTCCAAGAGGTGTTAAAAAGTAGGCTACTAGTCTCAAATGCTAATCGGGTTTCTTTTGTTTTCACCTAGCCAGATGTCCACAACATCAAAGCGTGTCAGAATTTCATGGTAGTTGTTCTGGAGTCGTGACATAATAACACTGATCAAGAATTCACCAAAGAGACCTAACCCTACACAGACTAGTGAGACTACACACTGACTCGAGAAAAGATTGATCAAACTCTTCGGCTCTGTCTTCCACTATAAACTGGAAGTTCAGAGATGACACATTTGTGCCCTTGGGCAAAGTAGGGCTGTGGGTCCATTCAAGAGCCAGATCATTCTGTGTTGCACCAAAGCACCGCACAGCGGGTGACGAAGACAGGTCAACAAGAGCTGACATGGAAGGACAATGGGCTGTATGCACAGAGAATAACTCTTCCTACTTCTGGGCTATTAACCCATTTTGGGGCGGGAACCCCTTTTGGTGTTTCAAGGATACTATGAATGCATAAACTGTAAAATGACCTAAATCTCCTTCAATCCAAGCCTTGGAATGCTGTCTTTTGTTTAGTATACTAATAAAGTAAAACAGAGTATTGCATGCTACGGAGAGTCGGAGACCCTCTCGTTAAACTGCCACAATCCATTAGGTTGAGATGGTTATCAATGCACTGGGGTCATGAATCACCAGGCCTTGGTTAGTCCTTGGCTATACGAGTCCGAGTCCCAGAGAACCAGAACAATACATTAAGGCTAATCGATGAGCCTTCATCTGTAAAATATGACCTGGAAGATGATTTGAAAAAAAATACAAAATCAGCTCAGATATGGAATCGTTCATGACGTGTGTATGCTAGAATAATCAGAATGAATTAATGTGCAATCTGATATCCGTGATAGTGACCTGATAACTGGTCAATATTGGACAGAATTGTACTGACTGAAGTATAATACATTGAAACAAATGGATTCAAAGGGAAAAAAAGATTTAGAGAATGAATAACAAAATGACAAGTATATGAACACAAACACTGTAGCTACTTGCATCCACAGCTGCGTGTGTGTGTGTGTGTGTGTGTGTGTGTGTGTGTGTGTGTGAACACTGAACCGCATAACATGCATATTATAGTGTTTGATCATCAATGTCTGTCCTGTTAATTCACTCAGGCATCTCACGAGACAGCTGACTTCACCACAGGCCTTGGCCTGTATCACAATACGTGTGTGTGTGTGTGTGTGTACGTGCGTGTGTGTGCACACATGCAAACTGTAAACTGCCACACTTGCATGCATGCCTGTGTGTGAGAGAGATAATCAGTGTGTCTTGTATATAGGACATGTACTGGATGTGTTTGCATGTGTATGTGAATGCATTATAGTCATATAGTAATACAAGGATAGAGACCGAACTGGATCGTTAGCCCTAGTTAGTTAGCCTCTGACTCTTAAAGTGAAACGCATGCCTCGGTTTACCGAATTTCGGTAATACCGCGACAGGAAAAGCCACGGTGTTGATACCGTCAGATCTCCGCCCTTCACGGTATTTCAATACAGCGTCGGCGGGCGGCGCATGCTGTGCAACTCCACTCGCAGACTAAGGCAAAACATTTATTTTCACCACACAGCACGGTAGATTGAAAGGTTGCTTCCTACCTTTGAGTTAATGTGTTGCTGAAAGACACCCAGATCCAATTGTATATTCCATATGTATTTCCATTGGCTGCCATGTCGGTTCGGTCCAAGCAAGAGCAACCCCCCCCCCCCCCCCCCCCCATCCAGAAACAGTTTGTATTGAGTCATGCTTCATGGGCAATGTACCCATTCTGCAAACTGTAAATACTTCAAACAATAAAGACGGAGAGCAAAAGTTGTCAACACCACTAGACCTACATAGAGTTGTGAGCATGCGCAGTTGGTACGTACATACACGTACCATAAACGGTCATTACGTGGGAGTTGGGGGGGCAATCTTTTTTTATTTTATTTTATTTTAATATATACATATTTTTAATACCGTGTAATACAGAGGTATAGGTTACTAATACCGGCACCATACCGTACTGTAAAATATCAACTAAAATAACAACTGATCAAATTCACACCTGTGTGAACTGAGCGGTGCAACTATACATGTATTGTTATAGTTACTGTACTGTACTGTACTGTACTTTGAGAAATGACAGTTGTTTTATAATCGCAATATTGCCCAGTGATGCTTGCACTGATGCTTGCTCGTGCCAATAATCACGATAAGGCACACCCTCTCGTGTAACATTGTGACCACAGCCGGAAAGAACAATGGAGTCTTTCACTGCACCTCTTCAACAGGTCTTAATTGTATTTTATATATATATATATATATATATATATATATATATATATATATATATATATATATATATTTCTATTTATAATTTATGTCAGTAGACATATGACTGCAGTTAACTTGATTCAGAATGCTGCTGCTTGAGTCCTGTACCACAGATACTAAGGAGGTGCATGAATCATACTGTAAACACTAGCGTCCTTGGCTCTTGCACCATCTTCCATGTTTGTCAAATAATTGATTTATAGAGCCAGAAATGCATTTCTGACCTCCACACTTCCACACAAGTTGTCTGGAACAGGAATATGCTTTCTGAACCCAGAGTCAGAAAATGTGAGTCTGCTACAACTAGCTGTTGAATCATAGCTTAGGACATTTTCTGTTTGCCGCAGCCTTTGACTTACGAGCTCACTCAAACTGCCTGTGTGTGTGTGTGTGTGTGTGTGTGTGTGTGTGTGCATGCGTGCGCACGTGCGTGCGTGTGTGTGTAGGTGTGCGGGCCTCCGCACGTGATGAGGTCCGCTCCCTCAGAAAGCAAAATGGCTGAGTATCATTTATAATGTGCCCTCAGAGTCTGCCTCCCTGCTGCTCTGCCTCCTCTTTTTCCTCTGTCTCTCTCTCAGAGGAGAGATGTAGAGAGGAGAGTAGAGGAGTTGTGGAGCAGGATGAAAACTGTCCCTATTAAAGAAATGGAGGCTCCGTGTGAGAGCTCCCTAGCGAGACAGAGATTAAATAGACGATTAGCACGATCGAGAGAGAGAGAGAGAGAGAGAGAGAGAGAGAGAGAGAGAGAGAGAGAGAGAGAGAGAGAGAGAGAGAGATATGGGGAGGGGGGAGAGGGGCAGAGGAGGGAGACGGCTAGAGAGGGAGGACATAAGGAAAGACATAAGGAGACGTGGGAGAGGAGGTAAAGAGGATAGAGGGAAGTGGGCCGGATCACGATTTTGAGGATAATTGCTAACAAAAAATGTACACATAAGGGGCGTATACAATTGCCAAAACCGCTGTCGTCAATCAAATCAAATCGATCGACCTGGTTCTAAACGGAACAGATGAACGTGATCACGAAGGATAAACTATAGGAGAGAAGTTCTCCTGGCTGGCCCGCATGCACAGAGAGTTGAAATACTTTCTAGGCTATAACTTGAAGAAGTTCTGAGGAGCTGAGGGAGACCAAGAGACGCAGCCGGCAGACAGACAGACAGACAGACAGGCAGATCTTTCCTTGGTTCCATTTTATTCTCGGAGACAAACTACAGCAGAGCAGAGGCATATAGTCTCCTTCGGCCTCAGAGTCACAACACACATACAGCCAGAGGGATCCTTTGGTTAGACATAGCATTGGTTAGACATAAGGTTGGTGAGGGGTGCGTTAAGACGACCGGATTAAGGTTGGTGAGGGGCGCGTTAAGACAACCGGATTAAGGTTGGTGAGGGGTGCATTAAGACGACCAGATTAAGGTTGGTGAGGGGTGCATTAAAACGACCGGATTAAGGTTGGTGAGGGGTGCGATAAAACGACCGGATTAAGGTTGGTGATTATTCTGTATCCTATATGAATCATAGATGTGCTTGATTGATCCTCCAGAATTTGGGTCACAAAACCCATTTCAGTCAGCGTTAGTCTGAAAACCATTTAAAACAAAAAACTGAGATGATTTGAATCGAATATTTAGGAAAAGTAATAAAATATCTCACACTCAGGTGTTAAAGCAGCAATTTGTAAAATTGATTTCCATCCTGTGTGTGTGTGTGTGTGTGTGTGTGTGTGTGTGTGTGTGTGTGTGTGTGTGTGTGTGTGTGTGTGTGTGTGTGTGTGTGCGCGTGCGTGCGTGCATGCATGCATGCGTGAGTGTGCACAATAGTTACAACTCACATCGTCAGAAACTACAGTTTCACACGATAAATGTTGGCCTCCAAGGAGTCTTTACACATAGGAAACATCAACATTTTCTCCCATGAGAACCATTGTCACGGCTGCTACATAAAACAGATACAATTATCACGCAATTAAATGCATTTCTGGAAGACTCAGTCACACGTTTATTTTATTTTCTTTTTTTTGCCTGCGATGAAGCGCTGTCTTCCCTATCATTATACAGATGCTAGCATCCCCACTGATACAGTACATAGCATAATTGCACTATTATCTTCATAATCACCACTTTCACATCATATTGCTCATTTTAACACAAGGAATTTAATTAATCCGTGATTAATTAATGATTGTGATTTGGGAGATACGTGCTGTATACATAAAATACCTCGTTTGCTTTACTGTGTCGTCGCCGTCAGGTGGAAATATTGCATTATTATTACCTGGATAATGCCATTTTCCAGCCAAAATAGCCAATCCTGAATTTGTGCGAAGTTCCATCGTACAAAATAGAGCTTATTAACCCGACACGCATCCTCCTGGGTGATGGCAGACTGCTGGGCAAGCGCTGGCGCTTTGGCATGGGGGGGGTCAGATCAACATATGGAATGTCAGAACCGGTCAGCTGTTTTACAAGCTCAAAACACGTTTTGAGCTTGTAGATCTTGTAGAGCTTGCAGATGTGGCCCTCTGGAGTGAGTGTGGAAATATAGTAAGTGGCCCCTCTCCATCGTCAAAGTTGCCCACCACTGAAATACATGAAGATTGAAAGCTTTCTGCACGACAGCGACAGAAACAGTATACATGGCCGGTTTTCGAACTACAGTCAAAACTATATGAGAAACAGCATGTTCTACTTGTTTGGTCGTATGTGTGGCGGCAGTGAGACATAGCGAAGGTTATGTGGATGTGGAGCAGCTCCATTTGGGCTAGGCTGTACAGCAGCCCACTGGGACCCTCTGAGAGAGACGACCAGCTTCACTGAAATAGAAATGAGAGCAAGAGGTGGGGCGGGGGGGGGGGGAAGAGAGAGAGAGAGAGAGAGAGAGAGAGAGAGAGAGAGAGAGAGAGAGAGAGAGAGAGAAAGCCAAATTCCAATACCCAAAATCTCGGCCCTCGTTCACTCACTAAACTAAGCTATGGTGACTAAAACTAAGACTAAATATATTGACGGTTGTCAACAAATAAAAACTAGACTAAAATGTTAGGAAGGGACTAGTGGACAAGAGATCCAGTATAATTCATTTCACACTTGGTTGCATGCTGAAAATAGCCGATCTATAAGCTCACAACGCGTCGCAGTGAGTTGTGAGCTTCATTGACGATGTTGGCTGGACAGTGCTGGAAAGTAACTGTACTTACTGCACTGAAGTACAATTTTGAGGTATGTGTATACTTGACTCGAGTATTTCCAGCACTTTTACTTATACTCCACTACATTTCAGAGGCAAATGTTGTACTTTTATTGGCACACAACGAGGGGGGGGGGGGGGGGACTCAATCTGAGGGAAATGGAAACCTGTGTGCATCTGTATACTGACGAAGATCTATCAAGATCGAAACGTTGTCATTTATTTATTCAATAAAGTAATTATTTACCAAAATAATGGTGTGCGGGCCATAATTCCATAATTGGCCCTGCACACTGTCGAGGTGCGTGTATGCTCTGTACTTTTATTCCATTACATTTATTTGAAAACTGCAGTTACTAGCTACTTAAGTTGTAGATTTTGATAATTATTACAAAACTTGCATTAACCACTCTAGCCCTATATACATTTCGACCATTTGGAAATAGCCGATCTACAAGCTCACATTGTGTCGCAATGTGAACACATTGTGAGCTTGTATTTTCAAAGTAAGGACAATAAAGTAATATAAGACAGACAGACAGCCAGGCAGACAGAAAAATAGTTGAAATGTGGAGCAATGATGAAGGTCCGGCAGTAAGCATAGCCTACAGTATGTGGGTTGCAGACAGTCAGTGAGAGGACTGTGACTCAGGGGGGAGACACACAACTGAGGAGGACAATCTGGGCCAAGGAGCAACAGGCCCAGTGGTGGACAGTAACCAAGTAGATTTACTCAAGTACTGAACTTAAGATACATACTGTATACAACTATACATATTGCGACCGAAGGTGCAGAGGCTTTCACTGCGTTTGCCTCTGCAGTGAAAGCATGACGCATCGCAACGTCACGTCCCGATAGCACCGTTAACCCGGTTGATTCCAAAATTTGCACGCACACTCTCTGGATGCCAACGATGAACCTCTGCCACCACATTTTCCAGAACGGCCTGTTAAAGCGCCACCAGGAGGCCGACTTTTGTAAAACACATTTTTGGATATTACTCCTCCAGATTCTGTCCAGAAATCCCACAAATCATTACACAGTATCTCTATAGTCATGTGTTCAAGACGGATCTGTCCGATATTTCATATTCCATCCTAATTGGCTAATATTGGCTTGCAAAGTTTGCACAATTAGCCCGTTTCGAACAAAAAGCCTCAAATCATGAACACAGCGTGCAATTTACGCTACATCTTTCACAGACTTTCCTACTAGGCTGAGGAATATATCCCACCCTTTTCACATTGGCCTGTTATAGCGCCACCAACAGGTGGATTTTTGGAAAACAATGCCTCAAATCATCCAATTGCCATCCAAGGCGTAAGAAGAAACTCTTTTCACATTGGCCATATTATTAGTGTGTCAGCCCTTCGGTCGCCCGTCACCTTAAGGCGTCTTACTGGTTTAGTATATTGTTTTGATTGTTTTGATACCTTATACTACATCTCAGAGGCAAATATTGCTGCCAAAAGTTGGCTTTGTACGAGGCTTAAAAGGTCTTTAAATAAATACTTTTTGAAATGTCTATGAGGAAAATGAACGGGGAATCATTTCCTGGGCCCTGGTAGGGGGCGGGATAGACCGATTCCGTAGCGGTTTCATGGTCGCAGCCTACGTATTTCCTGTTGGCGGACTCGACGTAGCTGCGGGGATAAAACCCTCACCAGGCGCACCTCTTCCACTACAGTGAACGGCAGAGTGACTGATGTTAGTTTGCCTCAAACTTTACTCCTTTACCTGCTTTTTTACTAACACTAACATTACAAAGATGCCCAGAACATCGAGATGAACCTGTGTAGTTTATGGCTGCTCCAACAGTAGTGGCAACATAAAAAATAAAATAAAACGGAATGTCTAATATCCACCGCGGTGGCTGAGACCAGAGACATTGAGTAATGGTTGAGACGAAGCAGGGAAAGATACATATCGCCAGTCTTACCCAATACCAAATCTTTCTGTTTTATGAACACAAGGCTGCTGTATTTTATACCTCATACTAAGCATTTAAAGTATGAGGTATAAAGTACACTGGCGTTATGTATCTTTCACTGCTTCGTCTCAACCATTACTCAATGGCTCTGGTCTCAGCCACCGCGGTGGATATTAGACATTCCGTTTTATTTTATTTTTTATGTTGCTACTACTGTTGGAGCAGCCATAAACTACACAGGATCATCTCGATGTTCTGGGCATCTTTGTAATGTTAGTGTTAGTAAAAAAGCAGGTAAAGGAGTAAAGTTTGAGGCAAACTAACATCAGTCACTCTGCCGTTCACTGTAGTGGAAGAGGTGCGCCTGGTGAGGGTTTTATCCCCGCAGCTACGTCGAGTCCGCCTACAGGAAATACGTAGGCTGCGACCATGAGACCAGCTACGGAATCGGTCTATATCCTTGAGGGTGAAATTAAATGCCCTCTCACGGCCCACAATGCTCGCCACCAGTGGCGTGCACTAGGGGGTACTAAAGCACCACCTGCCCTTGCCCTCTGGACAGCAATGTGTCATTTTGGAGAAAAAAAACACAGTGTATACAGTGTACAGTACGTGGACCATGGTGACATTGAACAATTCTTGATAACAGAAGCTTCTAATATATTATTTATGCACCAAAATCTATTAATCTCACTATTAAGACAACCAGACGGTTCCACACGTTGCACAAGGTACCCTTTTTTCACTTGAGCACCTGCCCCTCTAAATGTCTGCACGCCACTGCTCGCCACCCAGCGCCCTGAACCCGTTGAAACAGAGAAAGCTTCTGTGTCATTGAACACACTTTAACCATTATGTTATACTTTGGCTATTCATATACTTTGCGGGACTTTGGTGCCGCACTATATGAGCTTGTACATCTGCCGTTTCTGAAAGAATTGTACAAATTCTGAGATGGGGGTTCGCGGCCATTGTGGGGGTCCGTCTTGACAGAAGGTTTGAACACCACTGACATAAAAACATATAGATTTCCTCTTCATCAGATGAAGACCTAGGTTGAAACGTTGCAATTTGTTGCCTCTAAATAAAGTACGTCTCGGATGTTCTTTCTCTTCCTTGATGTTTGCCTTGATGCCTGACATCCAGCACCAGGCCTAAATATAGGCATTGAGATGCGCACACAATCTTCTCTGTGAACTGTCTGATTTAGAAGAAACTCAGGCTGTATTTTGCGTGTCTTAAGTACCAGGTCTTATTAACTAGAACTAAGATGAGAGAACATATTACTCCAGTTTTGGCATCACTGAACTGGCTTCCGGTTGTTTTTAGGATTGATTTTAAAATTATTTTACTTGTCTATAAAGCTCTCAATGGTCTCGCACCTTCCTACCTACATGACTGCCTGCCTAAATATGTCCAGAACCGGCCCCTAAGGTCTTCCACTGCTGGCCTGCTCGCTTTGCCTAAAAAAATGGCAACAAAAAAATACGGGGAAGCAGCTTTTTGCTTCTACGGGCCGTCGGTGGTCGGCATGGAACAAGCTCCCACTGTACCTTCGTCAGGCAGCCTCTGTAGACATTTTTAAAGCTCAGCTCAAGACCCACTTCTACAACATTGCTTTTAATTGATCTTTTATTTTTTATTTTTTTGTTATTCATGTCCTTACTGTATTGCATTACTCCTTGTTTTTTAATGTCGTTGCCTTGCTTTTCTTTTATTCTCCATTGTTCTGTAAAGCACTTTGAGCTGCATTTCATGTCATGAAAGGTGCTATACAAATAAAGTTGTATTATTATTATTATTATTATTATTATTACTTAACTTAAGACCTGGAGGCGTGGTCAATGCTCTTTGGCCACTCAGAATAGCCAAATGGCATTGATCACACCTCCAGGTCTTTTGATTTTAGTTTTAGTCATAGTCTCTTGAAACGTTTTTATTTAGTTTTAGTCACATTTTAGTCACGTGGAATGTTTTAGTGTTAGTCTAGTTTTAGTTGACTAAATGTCATAAGATTTTAGTCGACTAAATCTACAGTTGATTTAGTCGACTAAAATGTATTTCGGTGGGCCTTGATGCAATCGTAATGACTGATTTTACACTTACACTGATTTTACGTGATCTACAAGCTCACAATGCGTCGCAGCGCAAGGCTATTTTCAGCATGAAACCAAGTGTAAAATGACTTATACTGGATCTCTTGTCCACTAGTCCCTTCCTAACATTTTAGTCTAGTTTTTATTTGTTGATGACATTGTCAGTATATTTAGTTAGTTAGTTTAGTTTTAGTCATCATAGCTTAGTTTTCATTTCGTTTCCATTTAAAACAACACTGCTCTGTACCAATGTTGAGAAACGGTGATCTATCCCATAAGTATATTCTATACATAATGAGAAGCTGCTCGCTGCTGCAGCGAGCCCACTCAAAATAATGAAACTGATCTATAAGCACATGCACAACACATTGCAGCTTGTAGATAAAACTATTTTCACTGGGATAACTTGTAGATCAGCTCTTTGTGCTGGCATAGCTTGTAGAGCTGCTGCCATTTTCGCCGGAGGACATTTTGCAGAAACTAGCATTTGCCAATATTATATACTGTATGTCATGGCCGGAAATAGAAAAAAGTGCTCCTCATACAGTAGCACAGCTCTCCACCAGGTCAGGTGGTCAGGTTGTGGCCTCCTGGTGGCGCTATAATAGGCCTTTCACGGCAATTGGATAATGACAATTAGTTAATGATTTGAGGCATTTGGTTCCAAAAAACATGTTTTGCAAAGAATCTACCTGCTGGTGGCGCTATAACAGGCCAATGTGAACAGAGCATTTAGTGGGAATATGAATGCAAAATTTCACGGAAATACCATACAGCACTCATGATTACTATGTATCAATTTGCGTAATTAAAAGTTGGCCTCCTGGTGGCGCTATAAAAGGTGAAAAAATGTCGTCGCAGACAGACGGATGGACTTTTCAATAAAGATACTCCATCTCTACTCTGTGCCAGTGGTGGAATATGCCAGAATATGCCATTTCACAAGTTCAAAATGTGTACAAAATCTATTGAAAATAGCTGAAATGTATAGGGTTGAAGTGGTTAATGTATGTTTTCTAATCAAAATTAAAATCTCCAACGTAACTACAGTAGTAACTAAAGTTTTCAAATAATTGTAGTGGAGTAAAAGTACAAATGTTGTCTCCGAGATGTAGTGGAGTAGAAGTAAAAGTACTGGGAATTGGAAATACTCAAGTAAAGTACAAATACCTCAAAATTGTACTTAAGTACAGCGCTTAAGTAAAAGTACATAATTACTTTCCACCACTGCTCTGTCCAAAACATAGCCTCACTCTTCATGGCCACACCTTCGGCCTGGCGGAGGCGATAAGAAGGATGCTAGGGTCCATGTGGTTAATACCCTGGAGGAGCTGTCAATACCATCGTTATATATATATATATATATATGTATGGTCCCGAGACAAGAACCATGATCTCCGTCCCCAAGGAAAAACAGAGCACAGGGTTCTTACTATGGAAGACAGTCTCTCTGGATAAAATAATGACTTTTTTTACTTAGATTAATTGCCTGTGTGCTTAATACATTATAACACGTGTGTTGATCAATCTAAACGTGCTTGTTAATATCATAAGTCTTTGCGTGCAACGGAGCTTAATTTAAAAATCTATCCAAAATCCAAAGCAAGAATCCCTCTGGAAATCTGTGGTGCGAACCAAAAGTGGTTCTCATTCCCGGGTTCGCTCATCGTCCCTATAGCATTCTACAAAAGAATAAACCATTGTCCCTATAGCATTCTACAAAAGAATAAAACATCGTCCCTATAGCATTCTACAAAAAGAAAAAAACATCGTCCCTATAGCATTCTACAAAAAGAATAAACCATCGTCCCTATAGCATTCTACAAAAAGAAAAAAACATCGTCCCTATAGCATTCTACAAAAAGAATAAACCATCGTCCCTATAGCATTCTACAAAAAGAATAAACCATCGTCCCTATAGCATTCTACAAAAAGAATAAACCATTGTCCCTATAGCATTCTACAAAAAGAATAAACCATTGTCCCTATAGCATTCTACAAAAAGAATAAACCATTGTCCCTATAGCATTCTACAAAAAGAATAAACCATCGTCCCTATAGCATTCTACAAAAAGAATCACACTTTGTGGTTGCCACACGATTGCAGATTCACTGCCACTATGATGTCAATATGATGTCACTATGATTGACCACATGACGTCTCACGTCAACATTAATTTAGTGCTCTATACAAACATTAAAAGTCCATAGACTTGGCTGGCAAACGATTTATGTCATAGGCGCTCTAAACAGAGCAGACATAGAATACGCTCATCGACAGGCTGGGTGCTGGGCTAAAGTGGATTGGATGGAGCCCGCACACCATAGGTAATATCAAGACGTTCTTTATTTAAATACTGACAACGTTTCGATCTGTTTGATCTTCATCAGGTCATGTGAACATACACACAAGTTTGTACATTTATAATAAGGGAGTGCCCCCATTACCCAATCAAAAACACCACATTTTCATCATAGTTAAAACACTTTTTAACTAGTGCACTAAAACTTCTGAACAGACTATATTCACATCAATATGTCTGGGTCCCCACCCACTCACTCAGGGTTGACGTGTCACACCTGTAGTGATGGGAGGGGCACCAAAATGTGGTGTTTTTGATTGGGTAATGGGGGCACTCCCTTATTATAAATGTACAAACTTGTGTGTATGTTCACATGACCTGATGAAGATCAAACAGATCGAAACGTTGTCAGTATTTAAATAAAGAACGTCTTGATATTACCTATGGTGTGCGGGCTCCATCCAATCCACATAGGCGCTCTAAACAAACATTAAAAAGCTCATAGACTTGGCTGCCAAATGACGCATCATCGTATGGGGCCTGCATGCAGTATATATGAGTGTCATTTATGTTGCCAAAGGGGTCACGCTGGGTCAAGGCCGTTCACCGTTGCAACCAGGCCCGTGGGACACATACTGAACAGAACATACACCATTGCACATGCCACACATGTCGACAGCAGCAGGCTGTACGCAACATCCCTTCCACCACAATTACCACAACGATCGCATTTCTAAGGTGGAGGTAACATATGTTCTGTGGAGAGAAACACACAGCGTATACACTGTGCCTCACTAAGCATAAACACACAGACAGACACACACCAGGGGACCACTGATACAAACAATACCCCCATATCATTTACTCACTTCCCAATTACTTATACCAGTGACGAATATGGTAATGATTTACGGGGTCAGAAAAAGGCATCATCCACTTTATGTTTTTGAGGATTTCCAGCGCTTCCGATGTACAGACTACTTAACCAACCACTAATACACTTCATTATCCCCCAGGGGTCTACATTTGCACCCCTCTCTCATTTTTCGCTCTACACAATTAATGTATTCAATGAAAATAGTCTGTCTACAAGATTTCTGCCAGTTTTTTCTTTTTTACAAATGTTTGATTATGGGTGCATGTGGTTAAAGTTCCAGTTTCTATTCTATTCTATTCTGCTCTATATATATTCTATATTATATTCATTTCAGCTTTTCCCAATTTACAGTAACAATGGAGCACTTCTACAAAATGCCTTCTAAATCCTGACAGTTTTCTGGAAAAAGATGTCAGTGGTGCTCAAACTATTTCACGTCAAGGACTCCAAACATTGCATGTATTTGGTCTCCGACCCCATATGAAAATATGTTGTTACAGGGACCCCCGCAGAAGCAAAGATTTGAGTTAAAAACGTTCGCTCTGAAAGAATACAGTATTCAAGATTTGCACCACATTTTCACAATTATTCAAAAATAGCAGATCTACAAGCTTGTAGCAAAATGAGCTTGTAGATCTGCTATTTTTCAATAGCTAAAGTATAACATAACGCTTTAAACACCAAAAGGGGTTCCTGCCCAAAATGGGTTAAAGGACCACTTCACCACTTTTCAACCTATCTTCATATAAAAGGTCCTCACTAATAATCATGAAAAAAAGGCGCAATTGTTTTCTACTTGGTCTGTGTCTCATAGGAGGGCTGTGGGCAGTTCAGAAACCGTCCTCCAGTGACATCATCGATGGGGAATACAAGCTAATAGAAACTGGAGGCTTTCTAGTCCTGAAAAGTTGCAATGTGAAAATGGAAGCCATCGTTCTCACGATAATAAAATCTAAAAAAAATTGTTAAAGAAATCTTGGTTAAAAAAAAGGTCTACCTAATGATGATGTCACTGGAGGACGGTCTCTAAACTAACAGCCCTCCTATGAGACACAGACTGAGTAGAAAAAATCGTGCCATTTTATCATGATTATTACTGAGGACCATATGAAGATAGGTTGAAAAGTGGTGAAGTGGTCCTTTAAGAGGTCGATTGTAGTCTTATCTGTCGTATCCGGTCCAGCTACTTGTGCTGTATCCTGGTGTCTACAACAACAGGTGACCTAGAATTGACACTATATATATATATATATATATATATATATATATATATATATATATATATATATATAATTATATATATATATACACTGTACACAGCAAAACATCCAATGAAACACAATTGACGGTGTCCATCAACCTATCAGCTTCCACATCACCTCTGATGACACAAGGGTGCTCACATGACAAGAGCCAATCCAGGCTCTCACAGCATCATCAATATTCAGCAGCACGTAATGGAAGTAACATGCCAATATTAGCGGATTTAGCGCCCACTCACACTTATACGTACAGTACCACAAATACAGTAGGGTTGTCCCGATCCGATCACGTGATCGGAAATCGGGGCCAATCGCGTCATTTAAAAAATGATCGATCGGAATCGTATCGGGAGCAAGAAAAACGGGACATCCATAGTATCAATATTATATCCATATCATGATATTAGACTGGATATTGTCTGTGATTTTGGATATTGTATAGGCTACTATTGTGATATGGTATAAGTGTTCTATAAAAATATAAATATCGGATTGGGAAAAATCGGTATCGGCAGATAACCAAAATCAAATGATTGGAATCAGATCGGGAGCTAAGAAACTTGATCGGGACATCCCTTAACCACAAGTAGCAAAAAATAGCAGGTTCTTGCTATTCAAAAACAAGTAAGTAGTACTTGTAGATCGGCTATTTTCGATATCAGTGCATTATATGTTAACCCATTCTAGGCGGGAATCCCTTTTGGTGTTTTAAGCATTACAAGCTCTACAAGCTCATAGCGGCACTGGGTGCCGTGCTACAAGCTTGTAGATCTTTTTAAATCGAGATATTGTATATCGTAATCGTATATCAGTGGTTCTTAAACTATTTAATGTCAAGGACCCCTTGACATTGTCTGTCCTGATGACTAAGCGACCGAAACGTTGACCTAATAAAGAGCAACATTGTGTCTGACAGTGTGCAGGACCTCTTCTTTGTTTTTCAAAGATACCCTTTTTAATGTCAAAGGACCCCAAAAAGTATATGTAATTGGCCACCGAACCCCCATCTGAAAATATGTTGTTCCAGGGACCCTCCCAGAAGCAACGATATGAGTTAAAAACGTTTGCTCTGAAAGAGCAAAGATTTGCGCCACATTTTCAAAAAAATCTACAAGCTCATAGCGCGTCACCGAGTGCTGTGCTACGAGCTTATAGATCTGCTATTCTTCAATAGCTAAAGTATAACATAATGCTTAAAAACACCAAAAAGGCGTAACTCCCGCCCTGAATGGGTTAAATAAATACGTTTTGAAACGTCTATATGGGGAAATAAAATATGGGAAATTATTTTTCCGATGCCCTGTCTGTGACGCTCGCCTCTATTATCCAAAAACGGTTGGGACGACAGGGAACCACTGACATGGAAAATGATTGGTTTAGATGCGAGGAGATGGGGCGGCTAAACTGTTGGTTCTGTGCTTGTTGACCCCAGCCCAAACTCAAAAGCAAGAGTGTACAGCATTATCTGCGTGCAGTACACTTTGTTGTGAAACAAGTAACTAAATGCATCTTCAACCGCTTATCCGCAGTCGGGTCGCGGGGGCAACAGCTCCACCAGAGTGCTCCAAACTTCCCTCTTTGGAGAACATGGTATAGACATTCTAATATAACTAAATGCACGACTAAGTAAATCAGTGGTTCTCAAAGTCCAGGGGTCCTTGAGGGAGTTCCATGGGGTCCCTATATAGCTAAATGATAGTTTGGAACCAAATGGGACCCTTATGGGTCTATAAATTAACATAGATTTTACAATATAAATTGGGGTCGCAGAGATAGAAATGCCATTAAATGGGGGGGTCCGGCATAGACTAATGAATGTCAAACTGGGGGTCCTTGAAATTAAACAGGTTGAGAATCACTGCTAGAGCCGTGCTGTGGGTTAATTATAGTGTCTTTGTGAGATTTGGGGGTCCTTGACATGTCATAAAAAAGTTCTGGGAACCACAGAAATAAATAATACAGGCACAGTAATGAGGAGTACTACCCTTTCAACCCTCCTATCCTTATTCCGGGCTTTGACTCCAGTATAATGGGTTTTAAGTGGTTAAAGGAAAATAGAATAATTATAATGCATTTAAAACATGTCTACATTACAAAATGTAGTAGCAACTAAAATAGCAAATGTGTTGCTCCGGCATCTGCGCTCGCTGCTCCGTCTCAGCAGTGGTGGAAAAGGTGCTCGCATTTCTCTTACATTTTTAACTCAAATCTATGCATCTGGGAAGTCCCTGGAACTACATATTTTCAGATGGGGGTCGGCCAGTGGATGGGGGGAGAAATCCGGTGCCGTCTCTATTCATATATAGTCTTAAGGTTCTACCTCCCCACCAATGAGCTGTGACAGTACTCATAGTTCTACTTCCCCACCAATGAGCAGTGAGGGTACTCAGTTCCACTTCCCCACCACTGAGCAGACGCCACATGCATTAACCCACATGGCTCTCTCTCTATATATGCCGTCGTGTTGCCGCGGAGACCTGCTCACTAATAACACAGCACCTGATAGGCTGGCGGGGTGGGAGGGGGACAAGGGGAGGAGGAGGAGGTATGGGTGGGGGGGGGAGTGCGTGACGTGCATGTGTCCGCACGTGTGTGTGTGTGTTAAGTAGAGGTGTGTGTGTATGGGGGGGGGGGGGGGGGGGGTGGCTTATTTTAAACTGTCCTGGGAGATAATGTCATGCATACTGATCACGTGTAAACATGCGGGCAGCGCGAGGGAAGGGTTTTCATTAGCCTGCTCATTCAAACGGGACTCCCTCTCCGTCTGTGTGCTGTACTGATGCTGTGCTTACGTATGTCCGCTGCTAGTGTGTGCCATGTGTGTGTGTGTGTGCGTGCTTGCGTGCACAGCATCCCATGCATAATGACGATTTTGGCGCGTCACAAAACCTGATGTAGATGATAAACCGATGATAAAACCGAGTATAATCCATACATAATAATCGCAAAAAACCTTAATTCCGTTCCATTTAAATGCCTCGTGTGCGTGTGGGTGTGTGTGCATGTGCATGTGCATGTGTGCGGGTGGGTTTGTGTGCATGTGCACGTGCGTGTGTGCATGTGTGCGTGTGTGTATGCGTGTGTGTTCTCTGATAATTTATGACATAGCACGGCAACACATAACCAGACGCTGCCAGCCTCCTTCCTGCAAAAAGGCGCACATGCACACACATGCATATACTGCACGCACACACACACACACACTGGCACACACACGGAGGACATGCGCCTCGCACACAACGAGATGTATCGCACAGACACACACACACACACACACACAGAGAGGGACACTCACCTTCCGTGGGGGAGGTCTTGAGCCGCGTGCACAGCCCCTCCGTGCCGCCATAGTCCTCCTGGAGCTTGACCACTGCCTCGGTGGCGCGGAGCTCCATGAGCGCGCGCAGCTCCATGACGGAGACGCCGAAGCCGGCCGCGTGGTGGTTCCCATCGTTCATCTGGTTCTTGGAGTAGACTCCACTGTTGGACATGTCCCCCATGGTGGAGACCAGAGAGACCACTGCTTCTTGGAGTCAGTCGAGATTTCAGGCGTTCGTTTAATTATTGCTTCGGCAGGCGATCGATCGCAAAAAAGGGAAGAAGAGAAAACTGCTCGCACGCAAAAAAAACAGAGAGAGATGAGTTGACTCTCATCCACGATTTATTTTCTTTTTTTAGAAAAAAACATCCAAAAATAGAGGTGCGGGAGGAGAATGACAGGGGGAGAGAGAGAGAGAGAGAGAGAGAGAGAGAGAGAGAGAGAGAGAGAGAGAGAGAGAGAGAGAGAGAGAGAGAGAGAGAAAATCAGAGGGGAATAATAAATCAATGGACGGTCTTCGCGAGGAGATCGATCAGCGATCGGCTCGGTGGCGCGAAGGAGAAAAAGACGAAAGAAAAAGAGAGAGAGAGAGAGAGAGAGAGAGAGAGAGAGAGAGAGAGAGAGAGAGAAAGAAAGAAAGAAAGAAAAATCGTCAGAGAGGAGAAACAGAAGGAGAGGAGGAATAAGAAGAAGAGAAGAGGAGGAGGAGGAGAAGAAGAGGAGAGGATACGCGAGAGGGGAGCATCCGGGAGCAGGATAGCGTGGTTTGGATTGACGGCTCCGGTGGTGGTCAGGTCCTGAGGAGAGCGTGGTTTGGATTGACGGCTCCGGTGGTGGTCAGGTCCTGAGGAGAGCGTGGTTTGGATTGACGGCTCCAGTGGTGGTCAGGTCCTGAGGAGAGTGTGGTTTGGACGACCGCGTTGGTGGTCAGGTCCTGAGGAGAGTGTGGTTTGGATGGACAGCCCCGGTGGTAGTCAGGTCCTGAGGAGAGTGGGGGCGGGCGGCGGGCTGGCCGAGTCCCGTCGTCGGTCTCAGGCTTCACCACGGCTGCGGTCCACAGCCACTCCACGCCGCGCGGCTTCCCATCGCTGCTGCTGCTCGATTCTTCACTGTTGCACTGCACACACACTGCTGCTGCTGCCTCCGCTGCCTCGCTCTCTCTCTCTCGCACGCGCTGCTCGCTCTCTCTACATGGTGATCTTCCCCATCACTGCTACAGAGGTGAGGGAGAGAGACAGGTGGAGAGACAGGTAGGTGGTGTGTGGAGAGAGAGAGAGAGAGAGAGAGAGAGAGAGAGAGAGAGAGAGAGAGAGAGAGAGAGAGAGAGAGAGAGAGAGAGAGAGAGAGAGAGAGAGAGAGAGAGAGAGATTCCAAAAGAGGACAGGAGGAGGAGCAGGAGAGAGCGAACGAGCGCAAGAGGGAGAGGGAGAGAGAGAGAGAGAGAGAGATATGGAAAAGATGAGGAGAAAATGGGAGATGTGGGGGAGAGAGAGAGACAGAGGATAAATGGTGAGCGGTGCATTGATCAGGGCAGAGGAGAATGCAGCGGTGTGCGCTGAAGGGCAGCCTCTCTTCTGAAAGCTGCTATTTCTACTGTATGCACTGTATGCATGTATGTATGTATGCACTTATACGTATGCATGTATGCACTGCATGTATGCACTTATATGTATGCATGTATGCACTGTGTGTATGCATGTATATACTACTGCCGCTGTCGCCACCCTCCTTCTGAGGACACACCGAGCGACCGACAAGGAGAGAGACAGGGAGAGAGAGAGAGAGAGAGAGAGAGAGAGAGAGAGAGAGAGAGAGGAGGGAGGATGCTCCTTTCTGCTGCAGCGCGTCAAGGAGGAGTACAGTGTGTGCGCGGGCGGACGGATGGACGGACGGACGGGAGGCTGTATGCTCTGACGACAGAGCGCGACAGCCACACGTATAACACTGCACTGTCATGAAGAGGATGGTGCCACCGAAGCCCCCCATCCGCTCTCTCTCTCTCTCTTTCTGTCTCTCGCTCTCATGCACAGCGAGCTGAAATGGATGCAGCGTGCGTGCATACGTTTGCGCGTGCGCATAGCCCAATAATAAGCATGTTCGTTGTATGACTGCACAAACAGGCGGCTAATTCTGTTGTCTAGGATGCTTTTTTTCATCCTTACAGACTGAATCAATGTTGGCAGTAAATGCAGTTAATGTATAATTATAACAATAATTAATCAATCAATTAATTAATACAAAAACAAACCATGTCTCTGTATAAACCAATAAGTAAAGCTCAGAGTTTTATGACTTTATGACTGGCTATGCATTGAGTAGAGGCTCCTATGTACAGTAGGTGATAAAAGTTTGGGGTCGAACGGACGTGTTGATGATTTGTGCCATTCGTGTCAAATAGGCCCCTCCCGCTAACTGTGGAAACCAATTGGAACCAGTTGGAAAGGAATATGAAAAAAAAATCATCATCACCCATCCCGCCGTATAGCACGGCGGCCTGGCGGAGATAATGCATGTTGCTGCTCCTCTGTGCCAGCAGACTGTCAAATGGAGGCAAACAAATTCTCGCTCAGGGAAGAGATGAGTGTGTGCGTGCGTGCGTGCGAGTATCAGAACGGCTAATGAAGTGACCAACTGAAGAGAGAAAGTGCATTACAGCAGGTAATTCTCCCAATAATACAACGCCAGCTGGCACCGCCTGGCAGACACCTCTGTGGCACCAGCATTTACTCTGCTGCTCCAAAGTGAAAATAAATGGTTTCAGACTTCGGAAGTGAAGAAGTTTTGTGATTTTTTAAACTTTCCTCACTTCTTCACTTCCGAAGTCTGAAACCAATTATTTTCCAAAGTGAAAATAAATGGTTTCATACTTCGGAAGTGAAGAAGTTTTGTGATTTTTTTTTAACTTTCCTCACTGCACTGTCCTTGAGATGCGTGGCGTGGTGCAGTGATGGTTTCAACAGCAAAACAAAACAATGAGGCAATAGCCACTTCAAAATACAAAGCTGGTGGGGCACGGTGGCACAGTTAGTAGTGCTGTCGCCTCACAGCTAGAAGGTCCTGGGTTCCCCCGTGTCCCCTAGGGTAGGTACCCTCACAAAAACATGCAGTAATCCTGGTCTCTAAACTGCCTCCCCCTGGCCAGGCGGGACGCCTGATGGAGGGGAAAGGAACTGGTTGGAATAACGTGTTCCTTCCACGAGCTACGTCCAACCAGGGAAACTCCCCCCTGTCAGGTGTAAAGGAGAAACTTGGACACTCAAGCATGAAGGAAGCATGAGTTAAGTCCGTTGCTCTCCCTAGGTTGGCGGAGGGTGTGTAGAGCCCAGGATCACATCACAGGATGATTGACACAGGGGTGAAAAATGGTTTACAAAATCGTGGGTCAAAAAATATAAATTATTAAAAAAAAATACAAAGCTGGTGATTCGCTGTCACACATAATTAGTCAGGTGTGTTAATCAATGTAAGTATGGAAACAATTTTCTCTAATCCCACATTTTTGTGTTTGGTGACAAGGCAGGCCTTGTGGTTATATTTAGCTTACAGATTTAGCCTTCAGAAGTGAAATGGGAGTGATGCAATTGGAGATGTCCATATACTGTATCGGTATTGGCTCTTTTTGATCATATCGGTTCATATCGACATCGGCGAATGTGCCAGTCTAACCACAGATCCAACACAGGAGTAAGCGGTTGACACTATATGGCAGGTAAATAAAATGTTGGGGCATGTGGAGTTTGCTTCGGAGTTGCCCAAACTGCACATTTTAATGAGGAGTCTGCTATGAACACAACAACGAGATTTATATAGCTAGAAAGCTATAAACACAACACGAGATATATAGCTAGATAGCTATAAACACAACACAAGATATATAGCTAGATAGCTATAAACACAACACGAGATATATAGCTAGATAGCTATAAACACAACATGAGATATATAGCTAGATAGCTATAAACACAACATGAGATATATAGCTAATTAACACTATTCCCACTCGGTGGACTTCAAAATAAGATATTTTGTCTTTTTTTATTAACACTGGTATCGGTATTCGGTATCGGCTAACACAGAAACTGTGGTATCGGATCGGGAATGAAAAAAGTGTAACGGGACATCCCTAGATGCAATTTATGACAATGTTTTCCCATAGTATTAGCATACTATACCATCAATACATGAAGATACACATGGCATCTCTCACACAATATGTAGTTTTGGTTATTAGCATTAGTTCAAAGACTTGTTCCTTTTCTTTTCCTTTTTTTATTTTTATAGCTTGGGGGTGCTTCCATTATAAGAATAGCAATTATTTCAAAATAGGTTCTCGTGAAAGGAATCCCTTGGCAATTCAACCACATCTGTTGTATATATATGTGACTACTTGACAGATAAACATGTTTTATTGCAAATACTGTGAGTTTCAAAGGAGAATTCTATGCTAGAAGGCTTTCTTTGTAGTTGTTACGTCCCCACCAAAGAGGGGTAAAATCAATGTTAATTTAACCTGTTCTGACATTCCATATGTTGACCCCCCCCCCCCCACCCAGGGTGGCGGGCCGGTTCCGAACTGCCGCCCCGCGTCCGAAACGGTTGAGAAATGACAGAGTTACTGTGTGCCAGTCCCTCTACTGTACCCTCTACTGTACTGTACTGGCACACACAAAATCATCATGTATAGCCTACAGTTAATATGTGCGTGTGTGTTAGGTTGCGCACAGGTGGTGAAAAACAACCATTCTGTTTTCATGCTCATACCCAGCCAGCCAGCCAGGCAGGCACCCACACAGATAAGTTAAGCTTGCACCACTCAAAAAAGTTTATTTATAGCATTTTATTTTTTTAGCATATATTATTTTATTAGGCATTTCTGCCTTTTCATTATTTTAAAGGGAAAAAACCCTTATATTGCTATTTTAATGTGCCTCATCATTATTATTTTCAAGGGAGAAAGAATGCACCTATGCCGAGAGAAGAGTGGCTCCTGGGAGGGGAGGGATTCACAGTGCCGTGTCGCACAGACAAATACTAAAGTTTACAATAAAGATCTCTGCATGAGGATTTAAGGATATTATGCTTATATTATTAGAATAAGGGTTTCTATCTACAGTCATGGATTGGACAATGGACATGGAGTATTTTGTTGGGACATTTCAGACGGAATATTCTTCTCCTGCTCCGGGTGGAGAGAGCAACAACAACGAGTTGTTTTTGCTATCCCTCTTTAGCACTCAAACAGCGAGTGCAGATGCAGAAGCAGATCTGAACAAACTTACAAAGACGGTGCTTAGAAGCCTGTTGATTCGAGGTTACACCGCTGTGTGTGTCTCTGTGTATGACGATGAATAATTATTCCACAGAGTGGTCTTTTCAAGAACGACGTTTAAAGACGAGGGCTGGATTATCCTCATCATGCCGTCTCTCTCTCTCTCTGTGTGTCTGTGGTAGAGGGGGTGGGCCGACAGAGTGCTACACTTCTGTGACCGAAAGAGTGCTAGACTTCTTAGTAGGACGGTGTGCGACCGATAGAGTGCTAGACTTCTAAGTAGGCCGGTGTGTGAGAAATTAATTAATGCAAACCGAAATAGCACGGTTCATTGGAGCGCAATGAACCGTGTATGCTGTACCAAACGGTTCGGTTTTAAACCGAGAACCGCTACCTCATACAACAAAAATGTTGTGTCAAACCATTGGAAATGAATTGCGAGCTTGCATCAGTCTCATGCATCAGCTATACAACAATCTGTTGTGCAGGTGTGAGTGAAGCCGAAGGCTTGAAAAAAAAACCGATTGGAAATTAAATGAAAATATATGGGGGTACTTTGGCCATGGGAGGATATGAATATCTTACTTGTGTCACGTTTATTGAGGCCAAAACAATGAACAATATTATCACGATAATCCAAAACGCTTAACACAATGAGCGCCTGGATTTCTTTCAAAATAGGAGCTTGGGGTGCCTCTGATGTCATGGACACTGGGCTCACTTTCTTCCTGGACTACAATTCCCATAATGCTTTGGTGTACTGCTCCTCATTGTGGATAGGGGGAGGGCTGTCTCAGAGACACTGGGCTCACTGCTAAAATCAAAAATATCTAAAACCACATATTACACACATAAAGACCCCAGGAAAGTGTTCTAAATCTTCTAAACGTCATTAACATATATTGTTTTGCAAAAAGGGTGAAGTTTCCCATTAAAAGGTCTTTAAATAAATACTTTCTGAAACGTCTATGGGGAAAAATGCATGGGAAATGCTTTTCTGCGTCTGTCGTTGTCATGAAAGGGGACCTGATGGTGGCACTGTGGCACACATATCATTAAACAACAATAATAATTCATATAGGAGTGGTTGAATGAGCTCACGAAAGGGAAAGGAAAGTGGGGAGGTACCTAAGGAAGATGGAGGAAGCCAAATGGAGGAGGGAGTGAAGCTAAATGGAAATGGGGTGAGCGAGAGGGCGAGAGGGGGGGGGTGGGACGCGATGTTGATACCTGAGCTGAGCCACATCAAAGAAAAATGATGCACCGCTTTCAAGAATGCACACGCACGCGCATACGCGCACACACACACACACACACACACGCACGCACACGCACACGCACACACACACACACACACACACATGGAATTATTGGAACAGAATCTCTGTTTCTTTGCACAATGAAGGCGTCAGCGTGCAGCAGGGCTATTGTTAGCGTCTGCCATGCATTCACATATGAAACGCTGATGACTGCATATGTGTGTAGCAGGCGTCAAAATGGTTCTCCTTCCCTGTTCTAAATGCATTTGAACATCAAAGAGTGGGTAACTTCAGTCGCCTCGAGTGTGCATGGTGGATATACACGAACCCCGTTCAAAATGAGTTCATCTTCCTTGCCTGAATGCATCATGACTGCCTCCGTCTTGCTTACCTGCCGTGCGTGCGTGCATGCCCCAGATACCGTATAGTACTGTAGGTAATTGAGTTATCTCTGGCGTGTGCACACACCATATTCTATTTATGTATTCCCAGCACCCAGAGTAAAATAGTCAATGTTAATTTAAGACAGATATAGCGTAAACATTGACCCAGAAGGACCAATGAGAGAGTCAATGTCCACACTACTTATATTATATCTATACCAGTAAGACGAGGGAGAGAAGCGTGTGCACTCATCCACCCGGGTGACGGCAGACTGCTGGGGGAGCGCTGGCGCTTTGGCATGTGGGGTCAGAACAACATATGGAATGAATTCTGTACTGGCCATATATGGAGTGTGATTTGAGTGTACAGGGTTTGATGAGGCCAGATCAACATATGGAATGTCAGAACAGTAAGGACGGGGTGGGGAAGGATCAACATATGGAATGTCAGAACAGGTTAAACTAGAAAATTCGCAAATTAAAAAAAAGTGTGAGAGTGTGGTTGCCGCAGTGGCTTACATATGCCCCTCCCACTAATATTGCCAGCCAATTACAATGTCGCGTCACCCCTGTGATCATGCGTAAGTAATTGGGAGGGGATTTAACCCCCGAAATTCATGTTTTTGCGACAAACGGTTACATTTGTCGCATTTGCGGCGCCCCCTATGGATGAAAATGGAATTGCTTTTAGAACTTGGTTGATTGAACCACCCCGGACATGTGATTCAAATTTGGGATGGATTGGACATTCCGTTCGTGATTTATGGCATTCTTTGTGATATAGGCCCCTCCTACTAACTTCGGACGACGATTACGGCCGAACGATATGCACTATCAAAATTCCGCCATTCGAGTTTTCATCGGAAAGGTCCAGAGATCACGTGTACAGATTTTGGACAAAATATGTAGGAGGAAAAGCAAAAAGTGTGTTTTGGACAAAATTCAAATTTGCAGGATTTGTTTCCCTGACGAAAATGGGCGTGGCCTATATGTGGAAATGCATCATGGATGCATCCATGGAAAAAGACATTTTGATTTTACGACTTACGGTTCAAGAGTTATAGGGAAAAACGTAAAGTGGGCTGTTATAGCGCCACCATGAGGCCGACTGATGTAATTCCTTTTCAATTAATTTTCATAATTATTATGAACCTCCCTCCCAAGTCTTGTAAATATGGCGCTTACGGTCTCCAATGGAAAAAAATACTTACATTTAGTCTTCGATTTCCCCATTATAAGTCTATGGAGAACTAATTAATTAATATCAATTAAACTATACAACGGATCTCTTAGCAAATTACAAGCACACGATTCCCGATGAAGCCGGTCAATTTGACATATGGCTCGAGTGTGTGCGGCAAAAACTGTGTGAAGAGTAGTGCGTCAAAGTATCCTCATTTACAGTAACTAGAGTCTGGTTGCCCTTCGGGGCAACCACACTAATTAACATTGATTTTACAACAATGGGGTCCCAGAGATAGAAATGCCATTAAATGGGGGGTCTGTAGACTAATGCATGTCAAACTGGGGTCCTTGAAATTAAACAGGTTGAGAGTCACTGATAGAGCGGTAAAAGTCTTCTCTTATGGGGGTCTCTGGCATATCTTTTCAAACGGGGGTCCGCGAGCTAATTAGTGTCCATTTGGGTGTCCTTGACATGAAAAAGTTTTGGAACCACTGTCTTAGAATCTTGTTCAAAACAAGCTATATTATCTTAGATGACTGTTCAAAACAGTGTTGTTTTTGTCGACTAAAACGAAGGCGAAAAATGTTCGTCGACTACCTTTTTTCACTGACTAAATGGATAAATGAAAACTAAGCTACGATGTCTAAAACTAAGACTAAATGTAATGACAATTTCGTAAAACTACTAGTGGACAAGAGATGCAGTATAAGTCATTTTACAATTGGTTGCGTGCTGAAAATATATTTTCAGCAAGTGTAAAAACAGTCATTACGATGGCATCAAGGCCCGCCAAAACACATTTTAGTCGACTAAATAGATTTAGTCGACTAAAATTTCACAATATTTAATCGACCAAAACTAGACCAACACCAAAACATTCCGTGTGACTAAAATGTGACTAAAAGTAAATGAAAACTATTCAAGGAGACTATGACTAAAACTAAAATCTAAATGTGCTGCCAAAAACAACACTAGTTGAAAACAAGCTATTATAGATGACAAAACAAGCATTATTAGCTAAACAAGCTATGTTATCTTAGATGACTGTTCAAAACAAGCTATATTAATGGCTCAGATTGCAGCTAACTTTACATTCTGGTTTATACTTCTGGTGCCCGGACCATGAGTTTTTGTCTTCAATATAAGACTAATAAAAAGATATATAGAGCTTTATCATCGCGGTCAAGATTGTGAATTTCACAATATCACGCCAGACTTCCCGGTCCTTCATTGCCATCCCCAGTTCCTGCTTACTGATGCATGTGTCCCTAGCGATGACATCAGGAAACGACAGTTTTCTACCTCTGGTCTGCTTTGAGGAAGATATAACCTCATTGTCAGCTCTGTAGCAGTGGCCGGCAAACTGCGCTCTTCTGGATGGGACCAGTGAAGAAACACGGGGAAGGTTGCCGTATATTAGATTAGTGGATGGGTGGCTCTTCCAAGACTTTAGCTTTATACTAGGGCCTCCTACGTTTTGGGGGGTTGCCGATCAGTGTTGTTTTTGGCAGGACAATTTGATTTTAGTTTTAGTCATAGTCTTTTGAATAGTTTTAATTTAGTTTTAGTCACATTTTAGTCCCCCTGGAAACTACGGTTGATTTAGTCGACTAAAATGTATTTTGGCGGGTCTTGATGCCGTCGTAATAGCTGATTTTACACTTTACACATTTCCAGCATGCAACCAAGTGTAAAATGACTTCTACTGGATCTCTTGTCCACTAGTTACTTCCTAACATTTTAGTCTAGTTTATATTCATTGACGTAATTGTCAATATATAGTTTTAGTCATCATAGCTTAGTCTTCATTTAGTTTCCATTTAGTTTTTGTCAGTGAAAAAATATAGTAGCCTATAGTCAAACATTTTTCGTTTAGTTTTAGTCGATGAAATCAACACCGGTTTTGCGATGCGTTGTGAGCTTGTAAAGATCTGGTAATTTGCACTACATTGTGGCCCCAGAATAGGAACGCTATGTAGGGTCCTTGTGGTAACACAGCCCGTGAAGGACAATTTTAGAAGTGCATGTATTGATTTTAGAATGGAAGAATCGTCAGACCACGGACAACCTCAAAAGGCTGGAAATAGTGTTAGTCACTATACTTTAGTCCAGGGGTGGGCAACTTTGACGATGGCGAGGGCCAATATATTTCCACAATCACTCCAGAGGGCCACAGTGCATATTACTGTCGTAGCAAAACAAATGCCGATTTTTGCTATATTTGAATTGGAAACCTGAATCATTCTTTGCTATTTTTTTATTGGTATCCTGATAAGTAACCTTCTTATTGAATTTCAAATGCATTTTAGTCAGTCAGTCAGGTTTTATTTTTTCTTCCAATCATTCTTTGTATTTGGTAGTGTCTGCCATAAATGACATCTGCCACTTTTCCCTTTCTGTCTCTCTGTTCCGTCCTATATGATTGATGAACACGCAGCGTTGCAGAATAATTACTGTTCTCTCTACTCGGCCTGGCGAGAAGTGGGTGGTCCACAGATTCCAACTGCAGGGTGCATTCACTCTTTTCTGCATTTCACCACCTCTCTCTCTCTCTCCCCTTTAAAAATGTCCTTGAGCATTCTCTCACACAGAACAGTGTGAGCTAAAGCAGGCACTGAACAAACAACTCCCTCTGCCTGTAGTGAAGAGTAGTGCGGGATATACACCACTGCCTTTATAGCTTACAAATGAATTACATTTATAATTCCCAGACCTGTACTTGTAAGGGATCATTTCTATATTGCAGTATTGATACTTTTACTTAAGTAAAAAAAATGTGACGACTGTTTCCACCATTTTTATACTGAATACAATACTATACAATGTTTGGCCTCAATGATTGTAAACCTATAACGTAATATCGTACAACTGCCATGTGGTCACGAGTATAGGCATGTAACGGTATGATATTTTACTGTACGGTGACGGTATCGACACTGTATACTGCGATATTTCACGGTATTAAAACATGAATATATAGGCCTATTTTTATTTTATTTTGCCTCAATGAATGATTCGAGCAAAATGTTAAATTATGATTTTAAACGTATTAATTACTGTACTTACAAATATATATTGTAATAAATATATATTGTAGGCAATAGGGACTGTACAGGTGCCTTTAGAGGGTGTTGTGGACTGCGTCAAGTGCGCATAAAATAATAAATTAATACCGTCAGCTCAGAAATCACGGTATCAATACCTTGGCTGCTTTTGCCACGGTATACGGTATGTACTGTATACGGTATACCTTTACATGCCTAGTCACGAGATCCATTATCCATGACTCTGCAGGGGCCTGTCTGAATTCAATAGTCTAATAATACGACACAGATAAAAATACGAAACTAAATAAATCATTATGCACAATGCACAATGCACAATGCATCACTTGGTGCGCATGCACACATTTAACATCTTTATTTGTATTCACATTTTACAAGAAATTTCTTGAACACAAACAATAGTGGATGCACAAACTTGAGAAAACTCTACAACAAGTGCTTCAGATACAGATCACGGGTACAGAAAGCATCGCCTTCTCCATATATGGCGACTGCCAATTATTGCAGACACTGAACAGAATTTTGCCGATGCCTTAGCTCTCGGCTTGGGCATGCCTGCAATCTGCAGGCCCCTCACGACTGATTTGTGGACATTACCGAGGCTTCCAAATATGAACACAAGCAGTTTACATCTGTAGCCAAGCTGTATAATAGCATCCTTAAGACGCTGGTACTTAAGCACCTTGGTAAGGAATGCCTCTTCCATACTGTGGTCAAATGTACATGTCACTTCCAAAATGGTCACTTCTCTACTGTCCTCATCAACAACAATAATATCTGGTGTATTAGCTGTGACATCTGAAAAAGCATCATTTTCATTATTGTGCATGAACATGGCAGTTAAGACACGTGAGTGCTTATACATTTTGGCAGATGATGAAACATATGAACTTATGTCCTTAGCTAATAGGTCAACAATTCTGTCGTGCCTAGCAATGTACATTCCCTTATATACATAGCAGCCATTAAGAATATGTGACAGTGTTTCTGTAACTGGAGTGTGGTCATGGTGCAGACAATGAGGAGGAAACGTGTTAGGGTACCACAGAGAGAGATTGAGTCTGGTTGGAAGGACCTGTAATCTGGCTTTGACTGTAAAGGTGACTATGTCCTCATCGACTGCCTAATTCTTGAATATTGTATGAGATACGGTGTGGTCTGCATCGGGAAGGCAAGCTAGCTTCCCCTGTAGTTTTAAACCAGTCCAGTGTTGTTGTTGTTTTTGCTGTTGTAGCATTATAAGGTACCTCCGTGCATTGACTGGTGATATATGGTGTTCCGTATCAATTACAGTACTCCTTACTGAGATCGAACAGTTGGTAATAATGTCCTCAGAAACTTCTACAGATTCAGAGTCAGGTCGAACCCAGCACAGAGATACTCCAGTTCTCACACAGAGGTCATTGAGGTCAGGCCAATCTGACGACACCCCAAACCCAGTAGCATGTGAGTCCATTTTAAGGTTGGGCTTTTTTCTAAACCCCAGGAAACTTGGCTCGCCCTCTGCTGCCAGTGGCACTTTACGCCGTTTCATATCTAGAAACAGAGAAGATCTAGCAAGTTCCCTGACAGTCGTGTCATGTCACACACACACACACACACACACACACACACACACACACACACACACACACACACACACACACACACACACACACACACACACACACACACACACACACACACACACACACACACACACACACACACAGCGATATATAAGCTCTCAGCGCGTTGCGGACGAGACACATTTTAAGCTTATAGGCTATAGATTGTCTATTTTCAGAGGTGAATTCTTATAGCAACAAAGCAGCAGTGGTGGGGAAAAGTACTCAACTGTTTTTCTTAAGTAAAAGTACCAATACTGCAATGTAGCTAAATACTCAATTAAAAATGTACTTGAGTAAAAATAAAATAAAACATTGGTATCAAAATATACTTAAAAGTACCAAAAGTAGAAAGTATACTCATTATGCAGATTGTCCAGTTTCAAAAGTTAAAAAAAAAAAGTATAAGAATCTTTTGAAAATAGCCGATCTACACAAGCTCACAATGTGTTGCATTGCGACGCGTTTTTGTGACCTTGAGCCTGGCGAGATAGAGGGATGTGCAGGGAGGGAGTGGGGGATGTGTGGGGGATGTAGGGATGTATGTGTTGGAGTGTATACTAGCTCTGGTTGGCTTAGGGATGGTTGGTTGGATTTTCAACAAAGAAGGCAGTGCGTGCAATGTGTACTGCTGCAGGGTGTGAGAGAGAGAGATGCTTATACACATCGCTGGGAGATGGCTGCCGGGCTGGAGACAGAGTGATATAAGCTTTTGTTCCAGATAGAGGAGCCTTAATGGAGCCCGTCGTTCCGTGCCAACATCTTGTGAAAGGGCCCCTCTTTCCAGAGGACAGGCACCCCCCCCCCCCATCCACAAATGACACGTCGAGACGGACGACCTTACACGACTCTCCCTCCCCTCTCTCCTTTCCCCAATCTCCCGCTGCCTTTGATCCTGTTTGCTCTCGCTTACCTTGGCTGTCGCGCCCTCATCCCGCTGGATGGCCTGTCTGCCCGCCCCACCCCCCGCCCGCCTGCCAGCCTCGTGCCCCACCCCACCCGCCAGCCTTGTGCCCCGCACCGCCCCGTTGCCACTCGTTATGCTGATTTCACAGTTGCTTTCATTCCATACGCCGTGTTCGTTCTGGGTAGCCCGATGCGATTATTAAGCACAAGCAAGCAAAGATTGGAATTAACTACTGTAGGCCTAGGGTGCACGATTATGGAATTATGACCAATATCCCATCTCCAATTGTTTGTATAGGGTCATATCTGCCGATACCGATTCTGACCGATTCCGATATTATACAGAGGACCACAATGGAAACGAGCCTAGGCCTATAGGGGCTTAATTGGCCCAAAGCCTGTTAATAAAGTATTCAATTTTTGCTGGTGAAAACCGCTAAAATATCTGAAAAATCAAAAAAATATCGTATTGATAGCAGGGGTTCTCAACGTTTTTGTCCGGGGACCCCCGGAAATGCTTTGACAATGTTACGGGACCCCCGCCCCGCCCGCTCCCAATATAAATTGACTGCTACATTAACCTTAATATTAGAGACAATACACCATAAATAAATACTGAAACCAGATATAATCATTAGGGAAGGTGTATACATGTACTATGTGTACTATATGTAAACTCTTTATTTCCATTTCCATTTTCAGTTGCGAAAAAAAAGAAAAACAAATGGCGACCCCCACGGGTTGAGAACCCCTGCTGTACAACACCGTTTGTCAAAAAGGACCGAAATAAACTAAACTAAAACTAAACTAAGCAATCAATGAACACTGAATATGTCATCATGCGTCGTGAATTATCACTATAGTGGACGTGATCATTATAAGCAAGCTTGTCTATACATGTACAAAATGCAGAGACAAAGTATAAGTACAGTACAACAGCCCCGGGCGGGCACCATATTAATAGTGCCCACTGCTCCGAGGGTAAATGTCATGTACGTACAAAATGTACAGTGACAGATATACCCCAACAACCACTGCTACAATACATAATTGCCGATGCTGATGCAACAGCAATGTTGTTTTTGGCAGCAAATCTTGATTTTAGTTTTAGTCATAGTCTCTTGAATAGTTTTCAACTGCTACTAATTGTAAAATAGTTGCATGAGAAAAAGAGGTTGCACATCAGCAATGGTTTTCAGTGGAGTGCCAAACCCAAATCCATGTATACATCAAAAAATAGGAATTTAAATAATACCAAAAAGGTAGTGAAGAATATTTGAACGCTTACGCCAGCGCTCCTCAACCCGCGGCCCACACAACATGTATGTGCGGCCCGTCATGATCATACCAATATAATATACATATTTTTGTTCTGCTTTCAGTTAAGTGTGGAAAAGTCATTGCTAGCGTTTCTAAGCACAGGAAGGCGATCATGAGCTGTTTATCCAAGTGGGTGTGTTGTATTCATTCATGTCGATTTACAAGTCCACCAGCACTGCATCCACGACGCGTTGAGCATATACATCGGCTCGCGTCCGGTAGCCTACCCAATACCGTCGCACGAGGAAGTGCAACAATGAAGTTACAGACAGAGCACGTACAGAAAACAGCATGTCAACATCATGGCCAAAACCAAAAACAAAGCTTGCAGATGGTGTTTCAGGAAAGTGTCCGAAGAAGTGTTTGCATTTGTGGAAGAAAAAACCAAGTCAGTAATTGTGCCAGAGGCCAGTTGCCATTGCAAAACGTGACGATAGCTATTAAGCGTCAGTGCGTCACCATAATGCACTTCACAGACTTGTAGCAACATAATAAAAGACAAAATCCGCTCTGTTATTGCAGCAAAATAAGCTGAGAGTCGGCTAAGGAATTAAGTTACAGGAGGATCTCAGAGGCATCATTCAAAGTAGTGTGGAATGTGGCGAGAAGCCGCAGTCCTTTCACTGAAGGGGAGCTGATTCAAGCATAGTTGTCTGGACGCTAATCAGCGACTCACTGATTTTAAAAACAGACGCTATCATCATATCTAAACTGCAGCTTTCTGATTCAACCCTCCTGCTGTAATTTTCTCTCCCTCCCTGGGCTCCTTTCCCTCTATCTCTCTCTCTCTCTCTATTTGGTGAATAGAGCCTGTTTCTCAATTTGGAATCTATTATTTATGTTCAGAGAGCATTATTGTCATTATATCCAGAGAGCCTGAAACCCAAAAATTAGGAACAAGTTATGTTGTTTCCAAAACTGTATTTTAGGTCGCTAGGTATGTCTGTACCAGTCCATGAGAATGTGATATGGCTTAATTTCAGTTAATATCAACCTCTGATATTTGATTTATTGGCAACAGTAATCTGTTCATGTTCTCTTCACATTTTGTCAATAAAAGCCTCATTGTGTAACTTCATTTCATCATTAATCATTCCATGCCATGACAATATATTTGTTCAATGAGGTTTGGCCGTTTTATGTGCGTTTCCTCAATTTTTAGACCACTTCACTGACAAAAATCCAATATAGGACCAACATTATTTGGGCTTGTGGAAGTTGCAGCCCTTGAACTTTTGGCATTTTGCCAAAAGTTCTACATTGCAATACTGCAATGTAGAAATAGTCTGTTACATGTAAAAGTCCAGTACATTCAAAATGTATAGCCTACTTGAGAAAAAGTACAAACGTAAAGGTATCAAAATGTAGTTAAATTAACAAAAGTAGAGAGTACTCATTATGCAGCATGTCCCATTTCACGTTTTCAAATGTATTATAATCTTTTGAAATTAGCAGATCTACAAGCTCACAATGTGTCACATAGCGACACATTGTGAGCTTGTAGATAAGCTATTTTCAAATGGCCGAAATGTATATAGGGGCTGAAGTCGAACTATAGTAACTAAACTTTTCAAATAAATGTACAGTTGAGTAAAAGTACAATATATGGATGTGATATGTAGTGGAGTACAAGTAAGAGTATTGGAAATTGGAAATACTCAAGTAAAGTAAAAAAATAATATATACTGTATACAAGTACAGTATTTAAGTAGCCCAAATGTACTTTCCACGACTGGCCAAATGTAAGCTCATTACCTCAGGCAACCTCGCTTCCGTGATTCTGCTGTCAACACAACAAGGAGAATAGTGCATACTAAACAGCAGAGGGCAAAAAGGCAGCCCTTCGGTTCTACCAGCTTACAGCTGACACACATCTTACATGCCTTTTAGCGCCAACGCGGCACCATGGTGCAATATCATAAACTGTAGCCACTTGAGCCTTGTTGAACCTCACACCCGACCGGTCTCCTCTCATCACTGTCACCAAGAGACTAGTCCACTGTACCTCCAGAGGAAAATGCATGAGTGCCAAGCACTGCACAAGCACATCACAGCACTCTCGCTATACGCCATATATACACGCCGTGACATGCACTGCACTCGACATATACTGTATGATGCAACATGCAACGTCAGCAAACACCATGAGCTGACAGCCAGCAATGGGTAAAAGTCATTTCGACCGTTATTTATTTTTTACGACCAATGACAAAGCTTCTAGGAACATCTTTGAATACAGATTCTGGCCCCTAGATGTGTCACAGACTTTGTTTAGGAGAGTTTCAACCATTGCTGGCCAAAGATAGGTTGAAAAAAGTTGTCCATCAAGTACAATTTTGAGGAATGTGTACTTTACCTGATTATTTCTACGTTTGCTTCTACTCCACTACATTTCAGATCTAAACATTGTACTTTTACTTCACTACATGTATTTGAACACTTTAGTCACTAGTTACTTTGCAGATTTAGAAAATTATTACAAAATATAACAGTAACCACTTCAGCCCCTGGCCTACAGTAAATACATTCTGGCCACTTGAAATATGACAACTTGAAATGGGGCATTCTGCACAATGACTATGCTACACCCATAGGAAGACGGCCAGACTGACAAGCCCCAAGTGAGAAAAATAAATAAATAAATAAATCATCTGGACGGAAGGAATGAGTCTGGAATACAGTTTTTATGCATTCTTTCTAAAGTGGGGTCCATGCAGGGAGGGACCCTGGTTTTTATGGGGCGACAAAGAAGACACACACCCTAATAAAGCAGACTTGGCTCCACTGTCTGGAACTTTTGCCATTGATATGATGATGCTGAGCAGGACACCATGACATTTGAGAAGCAGGTTATGTAAGAGCTGGTGAACATGGAGACTGTCACTTTTGGACGGTTCATTCTTCTGAAAGGTCACTCTCTGCGAGAAAGAAACACAGACTCACGGGAAGCACCCACAAAAGTTGCACCATGCACACAAATGTGACCAGATTTGACTGAGAGCCTGCCATCGCGCAAATTCCAGCTTTTCACCAGAGGAGAAAAACTTTTTTTTTCCAAATATGAGTTAATAGCACAATAAGTCTCAGAGCTGAAATCAACATGTAAATATGAAATAAATGCTTAAACATGCAGCTAGGTGTAATGTTAGAGACCAGAGAAGTGAACCTTTCTCAACTCGCCGTTTTCTGCAAGACATTACTCTATAAGCCATATCTCCAAAACTGGTGGGTCAAACTGAACAATAATATGTCCAATGGCAGTCCCTCAGTCAAATATGGTCACAATTATGGAGATCACTGAGGTCTGTGTGGCACGTGGTGGCCTGTATATGGAGATAACACTATGGTTGTTTACAATATGGGTCTATGCCGGGGCACTGGATAGCTCCACATCGCCGGCTCTGTGCCATCAAAGACATGTTGTTTTGACCAAACATTCCATCTGGGACAAGGAATAGGAGATACAGGCGATTGAAATAAACTGATAGAATGGATTATTATGGCGAAGACAGCTACCCGATGCTAATGTAAGTAGCATTATGGCTTGATCGATCAAAAGCGCTATAAAAGCGCAATTGCCATTGATCAACGGCAATGGCGGTAAGCGTAGTATTAAATAATAGGCTTCAATTGACCTAGATGTACGGCAATGACGCGTTAGTTAATACATACAGGTATGTTTTACGTGTATCCTCTTCCTCTATTAATCTAACTCTAATATATTAAAGTCTAACTCATGTTGCTATGATTAGATGATGTAATGATGATGTAAAACAAACAATGTCAAAACAAACATTAAACTAGACAAAGTGCCAATCGGCACAGGTCTCCACCAGGGCAGGTCAGGTTGTGGCCTCATGGTGGCGCTATAACAGGCTGTTGAGGAAGATTTGGGCCGGAGGTTCGTGTTGGAGGGATGCAGGTACAATGTTTTTCCATGTGTGCATACATAAGTTGTATACAGATCGATGCAGTTATAGCTAAAAACAGGAATTGGCCTGTTATAGCGCCACCGTGAGGCTGATTTTGAGGAAAAAATTGTGGCATGTCGTCCTCGGCCTAGTGAAAATGTGCGTGTATAATTTAACGGAAATTGCACACTGTGTTTGTGATTTGTGGCCTTTTTTTGAAATGGTCGAATCGTGTGAGCTTTGGAAGCCAATCTTAGCCAATCAGGATGGATGATGGGAAATGGTGCCGCTCCGTGTTGATCACATGACTATGGAGATAGTGTATACCGATTTGCGTGAAATTTGGATAAAATCTGAAGGAGTAATAATAGAAAATGTGTTTTACATATGTCGGCCTCCTGGTGGCGCTATGAAGAGCAGATGTGAAAAATTCCAGGCAAAGGTTTTTCCTTGGCCTCTAGGGAGTTGGCATACAAAGTTATCCACAGATCCGTGCAGTTAGAGGTAAAAACACTTTTCGGCTATAGCGCCACCTTGAGTCTGGGTTGAAATTGTTCATGTGGCATTTCGTCCTCGGCCTAGTGGGAATGTGGGTGCACAATTTCACGGAAATCACGCGATGTGCTCATGATTTGCAGCATTTTGTTTGAAACTGAGCACTAAGCCAATCTTAACCAATCAGGATGGAGTGTGAGAAATCTGAAAGACCGGTTTCGTTGAATGGCTCTAGAGAGACTGTGTACCAATTTGCGTGATGTTTGGACAAAATCTGTAGGTGTACTGTGCAAAAACTTGTTTTGCACAAAGCGGCCTCCTGGTGGCGCTATAACAGGCCGTTGTGGAAAGTTTGGGGCAGAGGTTCATCGTTGGCATCCAGGGAGTGTGTGTGCAAAATTTGGCATCGATCGGGTTAACGGTGGCCGAGATTAGCTGCTCACGGACGGACGGACGGACGGACACACGGACACACGGACGGACGGAGTGCAAAACATACTCTCCCCACATGCCTTCGGCCTGGTGGAGACAATTATCTTTATTGTTGATGGCATTTGATGTTTGTGTTATAGGGACAGGATGACGTACATTTTCTCTTCATTGTCAATGGCGTTTTTAAAACAAACATTGAACTAAACACAAACATTAAACCTGTATGGGCCCTCAAAAAGTGAGGGCAGAAAAATTAAGACACAAATTGCGATTGGCCACAATGTGATGATGTATGATGATTTATAATGAGAAGAGCGTCGTCACTTCACACAAATACACACACACACACACACACACACACACACACACACACCTGACTTGATGGGGAAATCGCATATGAGAAAATGTATGAATTGGAAAAACAGTTTAGTACTTCCTTGTAGTTCTAAATGTCAGATGCAATCTGCACTCGTCCACCACACAACAAACAGCCTTCTGTTTCTAAAACACTAATGGAATTTGACCCCATCTGCTTCCATTTGTTTTGCTTTCGGCCAGTATTACAATAGTAACCTCACATGACCCGTTGGTTGCTAGACCTGGTTAAGCCCTTTTTCATTGAAAAACGGTTTTAGGATGCCGGTGCTTTTTTCACCATGTCAAGCCTCTTAATCTGTGTCTGGAAACCGTGGGATCAAAAACTATGATACAGCTCCTTACTCTAGCAGCTCTCCGGAGTTCAGTTATGCTAACTGTCAGTTAGCACGCACACAGCATGCATCACCCAAACCTATTCATTTCAAAGACCCCCATACAGATACGGTTCTATCTGGACCCCACTTTTAGAGAAACAGACCTAGCTACAATTATTGCTGCCACAAGTGGAGTGCGCAAGTACTGTAATCGGCTGCATATGTCGGTGGTGTCCGTCGGCCAATAGGGGGCCACCGTTCTTGATGACGTAACTAAGGTGCGTTTGGTGATCGGCTGGGTGTGTGCGTGTGTGTGTGAGCGTGTATGTGTGTGTATGGTTAAGAATGGTGGGCCCTTATTGGCTGTTGACGGTGACGTAACTAAGGTACGTTTCAAGGTAGGTATAAGGTCAACTATAGGTTTAGAATGGCAGTTATAATAGAGTAATAGACATTAGTTAGTAGCAGTACTTGCGCGCTCTGCTTGCGCACAAGTAGTAGGCCAATGTATGGAAGTAAAAACGAAAATGGATATAATTCCATTTTGTAGAGCTACATTTAAGCTGACTTCTTGCTCTCACATATGTTGTATAATGTTGTCTCACTCTAAAAATAGCCAAGTTGTAGATTGTCTATTTTCAGCATGTGCCGCCGGCCTGCCATGAAGTATACATGGGGCTATGCGTTTAACCCTCTAAGACCCAGCGTTGCTTTTTAGCAACAATTTAATTTAATTTAATTACTAATTCTTTTTTTTTTTCTGTTCTTTTTTCACCTAAACGTCATCAGTGATGTTCATTGCAATGCCATTGGTCATGATATTTGCATATAAATACCCCCCACAGAGGCTGAAATTCACACAAATAAAAAATGTCTGGACTGGTGCAATTTTGAACATTTTTAACCTAAGACTTTTGACCTTTACCCTAATAAAAGTAGGTAAAATAATTGTAATATATGTTTTTTTGTGATCATTAGAATGTCTAGAACATGTTTAATTCATTATTGTGAAAGATATCCCCAAAATGTAAATTATTAATTGTCTCCACCAGCCGAAGGCATGGGGGAGAGTATGTTTTGCACTCTGTCCGTCTGTGTGTCCGTCCGTCCGTGTGTCCGTGTGTCCGTCCGTGAGCAGCTAATCTCGGCCACCGTTAACCCGGTCGATGCCAAATTTTGCACACACACTCCCTGGATGCCAACCATGAACCTCTGCCCCAAGCTTTCCAGAACGGCCTGTTATAGCGCCACCAGGAGGCCGCTTTGTGCAAAACAAGTTTTTGCACAGTACACCTACAGATTTTGTCCAAACATCACGCAAATTGGTACACAGTCTCTCTAGAGCCATTCAACCAAACCGGTCTTTCAGATTTCTCAGACTCCATCCTGATTGGTTAAGATTGGCTTCCAAAATTCACACGAGTGCTCAGTTTCAAACAAAATGCTGCAAATCATGAACACATCGCGTGATTTCCGTGAAATTGTGCACCCACATTCCCACTAGGCCGAGGACGAAATGCCACATGAACAATTTCAACTCAGCCTCAAGGTGGCGCTATAACTGGCCCAAAAGTGTTTTTACCTCTAACTGCACAGATCTGTGGATAACTTTGTATGCCAACTCCCTAGAGGCCAAAGAAAAACCTTTGCCTGGAATTTTTCACATCTGCTCTTTATAGCGCCACCAGGAGGCCGACATATGTAAAACACATTTTCTATTATTACTCCTTCAGATTTTATCCAAATTTCACGCATTTTTTTTTATTTCTCATATTCCATCCTGATTGGCCACGATTGGCTCCTACAGTTTTCAGGAGTAGCAAATGGCCACAACTCCTCAACGCAGCGTCCGATTGCGATGAAACTGTGCACGCATATTCCCACTAGGCTGAGGAAGAATCCTGGTGGAGACCTGTGCCGATTGGCACTTTATCTAGTTTATTATATTATTATATAATTATTATACATTTTTCATCAAACTTTCTTTCTTTTTTTTTTACATATTTTTTAGTCTTAGTCCTAGTAGTACAAAGTAGTAGTAAGGTTGAAATCTATTTTTTGCAAGTAGAAATTAATGCGGGTGTTAGAGGGTTAAGCCCCATTTATGTTGCACTGAAGTCCAGGACTAAGACGGATGGTATAATTCAACATATATAAAACGAATAAAGTCTTCCCAGGAGGAAAGAAACACGATCACCAAGATCTCTTGTCAGTGGCGCTGCCTGACTCTGTTGTTCCATCCCTCTCGTCTCCTTATCCGTCTGTATCTTTCACTTCCTTGTTTGTCAGTCTATCTTAATGGTTCTCAAACCTTGTTGACTTCGGTACCCCCTTTTTCCTGATTTCTGGATCAAAGTACCACCCTTTACTCAACTACATGTTGCTCAGAAAAAGAGAAAACTATCGTTGCTGTTGGGCAGAAACCTCATAACTCCATATTTTAACTTTTGTTTTGGATAATTAAGGCCGTAATTTGCCTTACTACAGTGTCATACAAAAGATCTACTCAAAACGTGTTGCATTTTTACTTGAGCTCAAGTTAGGATAGGCAGGCCAATAGGCGGCAGGATAACAGTCTGCTGCCCTTGTCAGTGCCATCATGGTCATTTCACTGTACCTGCATATCAGTGAGTGACAAATAAACCCTCTTCTATTTTCAATCCTTTTGCCATCATTCTTCTCAATCATTCTTGAGAGAGCAACAAAGGGTTGTGTAAATGTGTAGTTGTCTGTTGGTTTGTATCATTTATGTTGTTCTGTAAAAGTGGTGGTACTGTATATAGGGGGGCGGTAGAGTGTCTCCTATGCGCGTTGGTTGTGGTGGGCCAATCCGGGCCAAATTTGCGTGGAAATTACCTGGCCAATGTTTTGTCCCAGTCCAGCCCTAAGTTCTGCTAGTTTTGAATTTGAATCCTGAAAAGTAGCAGTTTTGGACAGAGGTATCCACTTGATGCGATAAATTAACGCACAAAGGGGCCAGGGCGGCAGCAATTACAACAAAAACCAACAAACAGAATATTTTTGGATATCAGCCAAATAGACACAAGTCAGTAAAACAGCCCATAGCATTTCAATCGGTGCATCCAGTCTATATCCTGTCTGTCTCTCTCCACTGTACACTGGGCACTTAGGCGCATACAGCCACCTTGCCAGAATGGCAGTCATCCAGTATCTGTATCTATGCGTGGTGCCAGTGCCACCACCCTGCCAGCTCGCCTAAAGATACATCACCTTCAATGTCTGCACTTCTGCCTCTATGTATTCTTATAGGGCATAGCAGTGGCCATGGTTTTCCGATTCCACTGAAAAATCTTCCATACATTTTTACAAAAATATTTATATAAATTATATAAGAATATTTTAAAACTAGAATCAAGCCATCCAGAATCCTGCTGAATCAACGTTATATTATTGAATATAATAATAATACAGAACTAGCATGTGCTTAAATTCATATTTAGAAAATGTTTCAGATGTCAAAAAAGTCAGAGATGATGATGGATGATGATGGTCATGGAAGGAGGAGCCTCTGAAAGCTTCATGGGCAAAGATAATTAACTTCAAAATCTCATAAAAACTGTCAAACTCTAGCTTGCGGATGAGCTATTTTTGCAGAATGTTTTCCCTAGAATGGGGACGGCACGTCAGGGTTCAAGCGGTTAACAATCTGTCTTTCTTTTTTTTTACAGTATGTCCCTGGGCACTGGCAGCTTAACATCTGTCCCACAACAATAGCTAGAAAAACATCTGGCCCTGGCACTGCCCCCTGTGCACCGCCGTTTCAGTAGAGCTGCCATTGGCTCAGATAAGACAACGAGGGATGTTATAGGACTGGCTGGAAATAGGACAAAAGGCACGAGGCCTAGAAACACACACCAGGAATAGAAAGACGTGCAGGGGTGGTATTCTAGCTCTGAGTACAGATGTCTGTGGGGAGGTATAGGCCGGAAGTCAAACCGTGTAATGCATGCCTGTGTGTGCGCAGTGCAGCATGTCAGTGGAACCACAAATAGAAATAAAAAAATAAAAAAAACAGAAACAGAAACAGAAACAGAAACTAGAAATAGAGTACTGAAGTCCTGACGTCAAAGCCAAGTACGCGCTCCTCTGCTGGGTCATAAAACACATGTTATTTTAATCACAAAAATACAAGTGAACGTTGCTTAGTCTGTAGACATTTTTTTAATGTTCACAGAAAAAAAAGTATGTACAAATTGAACAGTGAAAATAGCAGATCCACAACCAGACAACAACCCTCCTTGTCTCATCATTACTACCCTGACTCCTTGCCCGGAGACAGGCTGTAGGGTCAGGGTGGAGTGGAGGACGCGAGGATGTACATTTGAATATTGGGCCGTGGCCATTAGCAGGGGCGTGCACAGAGTTATACGGTGTGTTAATTAAATGTTTTGTTTTGTACAGTGTACAAATATGTAAAATGTGGCACATGGTGACATCGAACCAACTGTGGATTAAAACCTGCTAATATATTATTACACAAGCAGCCGTCGGTTCCACGCGCTACACAAACAGCAACCACTATAGACAGCTATGTGTGTGTCCCTGTATCCCTGTATCCGATCATGGAAATAGCATCATTATTGTCACCACCAAGTGTCCCTGTTGTGCAGCCTAACACACAGACAGAGGCCAGGGAGGAGAGCTTGTACAGTACAGTACAGTACAGTACAGTACAGTAGTCAAAAATCATTTTTTAAGATAAAAAATAGGTATCGTAAAAAATATGCTATATCGTGAGTATATCGTTATCGTGATAAAATAAATTATATATCGTGATATGAGATTTTGTCATATCGCCCAGCCCTAACACAAAGGTGCCCTTTTTTCACTTGCAACCTGCCCCTCAAAATGTGGGCCATAGAGAGGGAGAAGAGCAACAAAGACGCAGTAGAAAGATAGGGGAATATATTGTATGTCCATGGGCTGCACGGACATAAACAGATGCCGGAAAAGTAGCCTAATAAAAAGAGGCTAAAAATAGTCTCCCTACAAAAACAGATTCTATATCAAATTATAATATGATATCATAATGATACAGAGCCACCTCCCTGACAGAATGCCCGGACTCATCTTTATTTTTAGAAAACAGTTCATATTAAGTGGTTTAAAACCATCTGGGGTATAATAAAGGCATGGCTTTCCTGTGATCTCTTGAAGTCATCTTCGCGATGACGTCGTATCGATAACATGACACATCCAGTCCGGTCCAGTGGTTTGCAAGATTAGCTCCAGACACAGGCGGGCGCGCACGCACAGTCACACTCGCACACAAATTCGCGAGCGAGGGGCGCCCAACTTGATTTGGGGGTTGCACGGGGAGCACTCTTAAATAAAACCGCAAATTATTTGACACATGACATCCATGCAGTACCATATTGCATCGCCTGTGAGTGGGGAGTGTTGTCTGATGAATGAATATCAACATCCTAAATTCCTAAATCAAATTATGACAGGCAATTCCTGCTGTCAAAATATGACCCCCCAGTCAAAAAACAATTTGAAATAGACAATCATGCTTTCCAAGGTGTGATTTGGGCTGGGAGGAGTAGGACTAAGGCCCTATACGTCCTCTCTGGGGGGGGGGGGGGGGGGGTGGGGGTGGTGGTAACAAGATGTGCACATGCACGCACTACAGTGGGGGGGACACGTGACAGGCCAACAGCACACACCAAGGCCCACCCCCGCTATCCTGATAGGATGAAGGCTGGGCCACCTAAACCCAAGGTTTTTTGACCCCTAGGGGTTAACTGGGGACAGGGGGGAACTCTTTATGGTCAGCACACTCTATAGTAGGGAGGATTATCACAACAAAACAAAAAAATAAGTGATATTTGAATTAAGTTAAGTCACTTAGCATACGATTTTTTTTCTACATTGCATCTCATCATTTTATAAACTATGTACATGAATGTTGAGTAGTGGTGTTTGTTGTTTTTTTCTGTATCTGTTCTGTATTTTGCTGTCATGTATCTGTTGTCTGTCCTTAAATGTGCATATTATTCAATAAAACATATTTGAATAATAAATTAAGACTGATTTGGATTTTACAATGTACCTTGGAAAATATAGGCTCGCACAGGAGATGCTGAATTCTCTCCCTGATGGGAAGTGTAATGCTTTGAGTTAAATAAGACATTTTACAGTGTAGCCCATAGTTCCGCTGAAATAGAAGTCATAGTGTGTGTATAGGCATATGACAGTGCATACCATAATCATGATTTAGTCCATATTTTGCCACTGTGTTTTAAAATGTCAACTCATTCAATCACGTGATGAAAGTAATGTTCCATGATATCCCAGATACAAAAGTGTTTTAGTAAAGTAGCCTGCGGTAAGTCATACTGTATGTTTTAGTAAAGTAGCCTGCGGTAAGTCACAATACAGTTTGTTTTAGTAAAGTAGCCTGCGGTAAGTCACAATACAGTTTGTTTTAGTAAAGTAGCCTGCGGTAAGTGACAATACTGTATGTTTTAGTAAAGTAGCCTGCGGTAAGTCACAATACAGTTTGTTTTAGTAAAGTAGCCTGTGGTAAGTCACAATACAGTTTGTTTTAGTAAAGTAGCCTGCGGTAAGTCACAATACAGTTTGTTTTAGTAAAGTAGCCTGCGGTAAGTCACAATACAGTTTGTTTTAGTAAAGTAGCCTGCGGTAAGTCACAATACAGTTTGTTTTAGTAAAGTAGCCTGCGGTAAGTCACAATACAGTTTGTTTTAGTAAAGTAGCCTGCGGTAAGTCGCAATACTGTTTGTTTTTAGTAAAGTAGCCTGCGGTAAGTCACAATACTGTTTGTTTTAGTAAAGTAGCCTGTGGTAAGTCACAATACTGTATGTTTTAGTAAAGTAGCCTGCGGTAAGTCACAATACTGTTTGTTTTTAGTAAAGTAGCCTGCGGTAAGTCACAATACAGTTTGTTTTAGTAAAGTAGCCTGCGGTAAGTGACAATACAGTTTGTTTTAGTAAAGAAGCCTGCGGTAAGTCACAATACAGTTTGTTTTAGTAAAGTAGCCTGTGGTAAGTCACAATACAGTTTGTTTTAGTAAAGTAGCCTGCGGTAAGTCACAATACAGTTTGTTTTAGTAAAGTAGCCTGCGGTAAGTCACAATACAGTTTGTTTTAGTAAAGTAGCCTGCGGTAAGTCACAATACAGTTTGTTTTAGTAAAGTAGCCTGCGGTAAGTCGCAATACTGTTTGTTTTTAGTAAAGTAGCCTGCGGTAAGTCACAATACTGTTTGTTTTAGTAAAGTAGCCTGTGGTAAGTCACAATACTGTATGTTTTAGTAAAGTAGCCTGCGGTAAGTCACAATACTGTTTGTTTTTAGTAAAGTAGCCTGCGGTAAGTCACAATACAGTTTGTTTTAGTAAAGTAGCCTGCGGTAAGTGACAATACAGTTTGTTTTAGTAAAGAAGCCTGCGGTAAGTCACAATACAGTTTGTTTTAGTAAAGTAGCCTGTGGTAAGTCACAATACAGTTTGTTTTAGTAAAGTAGCCTGCGGTAAGTCACAATACAGTTTGTTTTAGTAAAGTAGCCTGCGGTAAGTCACAATACAGTTTGTTTTAGTAAAGTAGCCTGCGGTAAGTCACAATACAGTTTGTTTTTAGTAAAGTAGCCTGCGGTAAGTCACAATACAGTTTGTTTTAGTAAAGTAGCCTGCGGTAAGTCGCAATACTGTTTGTTTTTAGTAAAGTAGCCTGCGGTAAGTCACAATACTGTTTGTTTTAGTAAAGTAGCCTGTGGTAAGTCACAATACTGTATGTTTTAGTAAAGTAGCCTGCGGTAAGTCACAATACTGTTTGTTTTTAGTAAAGTAGCCTGCGGTAAGTCACAATACAGTTTGTTTTAGTAAAGTAGCCTGCGGTAAGTGACAATACAGTTTGTTTTAGTAAAGAAGCCTGCGGTAAGTCACAATACAGTTTGTTTTAGTAAAGTAGCCTGTGGTAAGTCACAATACAGTTTGTTTTAGTAAAGTAGCCTGCGGTAAGTCACAATACAGTTTGTTTTAGTAAAGTAGCCTGCGGTAAGTCACAATACAGTTTGTTTTAGTAAAGTAGCCTGCGGTACGTCACAATACAGTTTGTTTTTAGTAAAGTAGCCTGCGGTAAGTCACAATACAGTTTGTTTTAGTAAAGTAGCCTGCGGTAAGTCGCAATACTGTTTGTTTTTAGTAAAGTAGCCTGCGGTAAGTCACAATACTGTTTGTTTTAGTAAAGTAGCCTGTGGTAAGTCACACTACTGTATGTTTTAGTAAAGTAGCCTGCGGTAAGTCACAATACTGTTTGTTTTTAGTAAAGTAGCCTGCGGTAAGTCACAATACAGTTTGTTTTAGTAAAGTAGCCTGCGGTAAGTGACAATACAGTTTGTTTTAGTAAAGAAGCCTGCGGTAAGTCACAATACAGTTTGTTTTAGTAAAGTAGCCTGTGGTAAGTCACAATACAGTTTGTTTTAGTAAAGTAGCCTGCGGTAAGTCACAATACAGTTTGTTTTAGTAAAGTAGCCTGCGGTAAGTCACAATACAGTTTGTTTTAGTAAAGTAGCCTGCGGTAAGTCACAATACAGTTTGTTTTTAGTAAAGTAGCCTGCGGTAAGTCACAATACAGTTTGTTTTAGTAAAGTAGCCTGCGGTAAGTCGCAATACTGTTTGTTTTTAGTAAAGTAGCCTGCGGTAAGTCACAATACTGTTTGTTTTAGTAAAGTAGCCTGTGGTAAGTCACAATACTGTATGTTTTAGTAAAGTAGCCTGCGGTAAGTCACAATACTGTTTGTTTTTAGTAAAGTAGCCTGCGGTAAGTCACAATACAGTTTGTTTTAGTAAAGTAGCCTGCGGTAAGTGACAATACAGTTTGTTTTAGTAAAGAAGCCTGCGGTAAGTCACAATACAGTTTGTTTTAGTAAAGTAGCCTGTGGTAAGTCACAATACAGTTTGTTTTAGTAAAGTAGCCTGCGGTAAGTCACAATACAGTTTGTTTTAGTAAAGTAGCCTGCGGTAAGTCACAATACAGTTTGTTTTAGTAAAGTAGCCTGCGGTACGTCACAATACAGTTTGTTTTTAGTAAAGTAGCCTGCGGTAAGTCACAATACAGTTTGTTTTAGTAAAGTAGCCTGCGGTAAGTCGCAATACTGTTTGTTTTTAGTAAAGTAGCCTGCGGTAAGTCACAATACTGTTTGTTTTAGTAAAGTAGCCTGTGGTAAGTCACACTACTGTATGTTTTAGTAAAGTAGCCTGCGGTAAGTCACAATACTGTTTGTTTTTAGTAAAGTAGCCTGCGGTAAGTCACAATACAGTTTGTTTTAGTAAAGTAGCCTGCGGTAAGTGACAATACAGTTTGTTTTAGTAAAGAAGCCTGCGGTAAGTCACAATACAGTTTGTTTTAGTAAAGTAGCCTGCGGTAAGTCACAATACAGTTTGTTTTAGTAAAGTAGCCTGCGGTAAGTCACAATACAGTTTGTTTTAGTAAAGTAGCCTGCGGTAAGTCACAATACAGTTTGTTTTAGTAAAGTAGCCTGCGGTAAGTCACAATACAGTTTGTTTTAGTAAAGTAGCCTGCGGTAAGTCACAATACAGTTTGTTTTAGTAAAGTAGCCTGCGGTAAGTCATACAGACAAATTTGTCCAGAGGAGCACGGATGGACATTAGTCTCTCCACCAGGCCGAAGGCATTGAGCCACCTTAGTTTCTCCACCAGGCCGAAGGCATTGAGCCACCTTAGTTTCTCCACCAGGCCGAAGGCATTGAGCCACCTTAGTTTCTCCACCAGGCCGAAGGCATTGAGCCACCTTAGTTTCTCCACCAGGCCGAAGGCATTGCCGAGACTATATTCTTTGGCCATAGTCTTTACACTACACGTTTGCATACGTCCAAGTGCTAAAGTTAGGACTTTGCGTTGACTTAAAAAAACATTAACATGCCCACACGGTTAACTGTGGGACTTACAAGCATTGATATTGTACATTCACGTCATGAAAAACATCATGGCAAAACATAGCCTATATGCAGAGCAGACAATCAGACATGCACAGCTATATACAAGTACTAACCACTAAGGCCATTTTGGCTGGCGTATTTAATGTTAATGATTAGTTAAAACGCTAACAGTGCATGTAATGCCTTCAGGCTGCCTGCTGGCTGCTGCATGGCGACACAAATGTCACGATCAAATGGCTTCCGCACACACACACACACACACACACACACACACACACACACACACACACACACACACACACACACACACACACACACACACACACACACACACACACACACACACACACACACACACACACACACACACAGTTCTGTTCATGACGATGAGGCTACTCACCACATCAATCATGTTCCTCCAACTTCATCAGATTCATTACCATTATCCTTGCCAGTTGATAACATGGTCAATCCACACTATACTGTTTATCCAGTTGTCCCACGTTTTTAATTAGTTGAAATTAAAGCTCTGACTACTGGCTTGCTGGTGATGAAGCCTAAAGCTGTGCAAATTAAATAATAAAATGGGTCTTGGGCAGCCAGTTTAGTCGACATTCCTAAATTTACAACATTTATTGTATTTGTCTTTGCGGTGTTTGAGCGCCACTGTTCCACTACAATTCCACTGAATTTAATGCAGTTAACTATAGCACTAGCTAGCAGGTTGTTAGCATGGGTAACTGGTACGGTCGCCCCTTTTCCATCTCGCCCCACTACTCTACCTAGCTGCAAATAACAAACATAATTCATGTTGGCGATTATATAAAAAGGTATTATCAGTTGTTTGGTATTCAGCAGTTGATATGCCATGCTTATGGCAGTTGTTTGCCCGGCTAGCCCCAATGGAAAAGCCTGTGTATAGCACCTGGCTTCACGGCTCAGGTGAGACACGCACACAGGAGCACGCACGCGCACGCACACAGGAGCACACGCGCGCGCGCGCGCACGCACGCACGCACGCGCACACGCACGCACGCACGCGCACACGCACACGCACACGCACACACACACACACACACAGCAACATCAGCACCTTATAGTATCTAGGCATTTAATTCATATATTCATTCAGAAAGAGCTGAGAGCCGAACTTTGTGCATGCATAATACACTGTACGCGTGCGCCTCAAACACAGCCAAGTGAAAGCACAAAGCATGTGGCGGCAGACACACATTCTCCTTTGGGCAGTATTAAACAGCTGCTGCAAGGTCGTTGGAACACTGTCTGTGCCGTCTCTCCCTGCTCCAGATGAGTGAAGAGAAATCAGGAGGGAGTTATTGGTCTAATTAAATTCAACATTTTTGGCACATCAAAGTCAAATTAAGCTCTAATCAAACACCCGAATATCGCATTTTGAGCAGATTATATGCACATGAAGACCGTGTGTGTGCATGCACGAGCGTGCACGTGAGTATTTTGTCCGTTTTTAGGTAACCGTTACAGTCCGTTAGCATAAAATACTAAATCATGCAAATTATTATTTTATTTTTTCCTGGACACGTGACATCACAGTCAAATCAGTCCCCATAACAAATGTCGGGATGCCGGACATGGCATCGATTGCAAAGGTAAATTCATCTCGGGCCCGGCGCTGAATCTGAATAGCTGCTCATAGTATACTGTGAAGACACATTAGTATGGCTATTGTTGACAGGGTTCCTGCATATGCACCAGTCCAAACGGAGAGAGGTTACATTCACAAGTTATACTCAAAGTAAGAGTTGATTTTCATGAATGAATGATCCAGCACTTGAGCGAAGTAAGATACCAACCAATCACCACCACCGAGGCACTTCCTATCGACCCTCCTCCGCCAATCACCATGCAGCCGAAAGACTAAAACTAGAATGATTGACATGTCAGGGGGTGGAGGTGGATAAAAGCTATTAGTCACTGCCTCCTCTCCTTCCCGCTCGCTCTGGCACATACTATATGCCCACATACAGCACATGCGCACGCACGCACGCACACACACACACACACACACACACACACACACACACACACACACACACACACACGTGGTGCCACAGAATGGAGCTTGAAGCCTTTCCTCATTGAGATGAATTCATAGAAAGAATGATGGCATACCGCGAGACCTGGACACACAGTCAAATCAGTCCCCATATTGACCGCCTCTCGAGACCATCTGAAGAAGCACATTAGTAAACATTAGTCACACTTTAGGAGAGCCACTGGGGCTCAGATCAGTTCAGTGAGTTTGGAACACCGGGGGCTGAATTAGAGCAGAACAATAATTGAATTTGTATCGACCCCAGCACTTATCCCGTCTCTCTCTCTCTCTCTCTCTCCTGTTTCCTATAGTTACTACCTAGTCTCTGCACTCCTCTCCTTTCTCCTTTTCTAGAGTTGTTGGCAGCAAGCAATGCTATAACACTTTTGGCTTCTCCCTTTCCTTCTCAAGTCCCAAGGTTTTTGTAACACCCAGTGTCAATAATTGTCTATTCTAAAACGGTTAGTCCGAATACTTGATTGTGATTGGCTGGTTACCGTCACGTGGCCGTTTCACAGATAATCCACACCTTCAATCACTTTGTATCATTCCCAGCTGATCCTGCAGCCTTGTCGTACTGGGGAAGGGGAGCACTCGATTGCCTTACACACGCTGTGCGGACGGGTAAGCACCGCCCGCACTCGTATGACTGTGAATGTGTGGCTCCATGCAGCCCCGTAAAGACATCTAGCGCTATTTTCCCGTCACATAGTCTACTTTCTGAGCAAAACAAGGAAGTGTGTGGCTCGCTCTGGTGGGCGCAAAGCGTAGCTACTTTTGTGAATTTAATAGTTTTATGAGGTTAATAGTGCTATATGTTTGTAACCGTTTTAGAAAAGCTCCATGTGAGGTCCCAGCTTACCGTGGATTTTACCATGGCTGAGAGGCGTAGTGAGACCTGACGCGTATAGGGTCTCACCTCTTGTGGCTTATTGCTTTATTGCAATCCCATGCTACACTCCCTCTGGAGAGAGCAACTTGCGAGTCCAATCCGTTTCTTTCCACCTGACAGGGGTGAGTTTCCCGGGTTGGAAGTATAGTGCGTGGAAGGAACACGCTCGCCATGTTGTTTTTGGCAGAACATTTTGATTCGTTTTAGTCACCTGGAATGTTTTAGTGTTAGTCTGGTTTTAGTTGACTAAATCTACAGTTGATTTAGTCAAACAAAATGTATTTTGGCAGGCCTTGATGCCGTCGTAATGACTGTTTTTTCACTTGCTGAACATTTTCAGCATGCAACCAAGTGTAAAATGACTTATATTGGATCTCTTGTCCTTCCTAACATTTTTGTCTAGTTATATTTGTTGACGAAATCGTCAGTATATTTAGTCTTAGTTTTAGTCACCATAGCTTAGTTTTCATGTAGTTTCCATTTAGTTTTCGTCAGTGGAAAAAGGTAGTCGACGAACATTTTTCGTCTTGGTTTTAGTCGACGAAAACAACACTGGTTTGGACCATTGCCTTGAACCAGTTGAATCACTTGGGTCAACGTGGGTCATGTACTGTATCACACCGCTGGGACAAACTCTAAAACCCTTTCGTCCCGTCTTGACCCTTTGGTGTGGTTTGTGCTTTAGAGACCAGGGAGACCAGGGTCAGACTCCATCTTAGCCCGTAGCCATAGTACTCGCCCTAGCCTCGACCTCCTACAGGCGTATGCATAGGCTAAACTTGTGTAACTTAAATAGCAGTTCATGTAAGACATAGCACTCTCTATAGTGCAGATATTCCACTATTCCTTGAGCTTGCATATAGGATTCATGATGACTATTTTTATGTTTTGATGTATTACCAATACCATGTTTTTTGTTCTTGCTTACTGTAAATCGCTCTGGATTAAAAGAGTCTGCTAAATGCCTAAATTGTAAATTCAGGGTTACTGCATGTTTTATTTTTATTTTTTATTTTTTTGCATGTTCCTACCCTAGGGCACACGGGGAGAACATACTCCACACAGAAAGGCCCTTTCACCAACCAGACCTATCTCCGAATTTCAACTTTATATGTTTTGTAGCCTATTGACCCCTTTTGGTCTTTTAAGCATTATGTTATACTTTAGCTATTGAAAAATAGCGGATCTAAAAGCTCAGGTGCCGCACTACGAGCTTGTAGGTCTGCTATTTTAGAAAAATCATGAAAATGTAGAGCAAATCTTTTTTTTCAGAAAACTGTCAGGATTTAGAAGACATCTGTAGAATCATCCTCCGGTGTAAATAGCTTAATAATGTCCCTCCATCTCACCTGACAGCTACTGTATATGTCTCTCACTATGTGACACACAGGCCGATGACACAGCATGGTTATACAGGGCAGTGACATCACCGTTGGCGTGTGAGATCATTGTATTTGCCAGTCTGCTTCAGTCTATTCGTCTATTGTCTGCCGGGTCACGTGGCCATTCAAAGAAATTACATCACCTGCAAATCTGATGTCATCTGCAGACATACGTGATGTGCATTCAGTAGTTCATCCATTCATCCGATAATTTATGGTTAGATGAATATCAAAGTCGTACAATTTGTCACACACGTTTTTTTTGTTCTCCGCGTTTAACCCATCTCTTGTAGCGGTGAGCTGTAACCAAGGAGCGGTGAGCTGCAGCCGTGCCACGTTCGGGAATCATTGTGTTAGTAGATTTGACCCCCCCAATCCAACCCTTTGATGCTGAGTGCCAAGCAGGGGCATTGGGTCCCATTTTTACAGTCTTTGGTATATGACCCGGCCGGGGATCGAACCCCCAACCTCCCAGTTTCAGGGCAGACACTAACCACAAGGTCACTGAGCTGAATACAGACAGACCTTTATTGATTCTGCAGGGGACATTCAGTTGCCAATAGGAGCAGTGTTGATTTTGTCTTCTAAAACCAAGACGAAAAAATGTCCGTCGACTACCTTTTTTACTGACGAAAACTAAATGGAAACTGAATGAAAACCAAGCTATCGTGACTAAAGCTAAGACTAAATATACTGACAATTTCGTCAACAAATAAAAACTAGACTAAAATGTTAGGAAGGGACTAGTGCTGGGGTTCTCAACCCGTGGACCGCGACCCCTCAGGGGGGGTAGCCAAATTATTTTGGGGGGTTTTATTATTATGGCCATTCACAATTTGCGTCCTCACTTCTTCAATGTGTACTTTGCTCAGCCAACCAAATCATCGCTATGGGGTGATCAGGCATCACAAACCCGGAAAGCTGGGCATAGGAGGGGCTCAACAAAAAAACACCATCAATAATACACAAATAACATTAACAGTATAACACCATCATCATTTAATACTCTCAAGAGTTAAAATTTCCCATAGAGATTTACAAAACTATTTATATCAATTATTTTAAGCCTAGAATCAAGCAATCCAGGATCCAGTAATTCATCACAATAAAACCTTGATAAAAGATAAAAAAGGGTAACACAATTGATAAATATTTTAGTAAATCTTGATGGAAAAAATGAATTGGAGATTTTCCAGTGGAACCAGACAACCACACCCACTGCTATGCCCTATATACAGCAAGGAATTGTGGACAAAACAACTAAATATTCTTTAGTTTTGGGTCTGAGAGGCAAAATCTAAAAAAAGAAAATAATCTAATGGTGGTCCCAAGGCTCAAATTCTGAATAAATAATGGGCCTTGGTATCAAAAGGGTTGGAAAGCACTGCTCTATGGGGAAAACCTGAACATCACTCACTGATGATACACAGACCAAGTGTCCTGTAGCCAAAGGAAAAGCCCTCCAGCCATATACTGGAGGGCTTTAGGTTTTGACCATATTTCCTATCGTTCTACAGGGAGGACATGAAAGCTTCTCAACGCAAACAACACAAAAGGTATAGGGCGGCTGATGTTCTTTTTCCCAAGTGTCTGGAGAGAGAGTGTGCTCTCAGCACACAGAACAGAGGGTCGTTTTATGTCAGATTTCAATCACGGTAGAACAACAGGAGTCTAGGGTTAAACGTGGCAAATTCTAATACAATACACTGCATATGCACATGGTTTTCCTTTCTCTTTCCATCCCTCCTCTCAGCCTGCACAGTGCACTTGCTTGCCTATTGTTAGACAGAGACAGACAGAGAAGTGGAGGAAGTGCCATCCTGTGTGACATCCCTGCATTACTGTGCAGTCTGACTGTCTTGAGTTGACGCAGTGGACGATGCTGGAGGTCACACAGTCAGCCCAGCCCCAACGGAGGCACAATCAATTATCTTTACATGCCTAGCTGCCTGCCTGCCTGCCTGTCTGTCTGTCCAACTAGCTGGATGGCTAACCTGGCTTACTGACTGAATGACTGACTAGCTGGTTGAATAACTGACTGACTAGCTGGTTGAAAAACTGGCTGGCTGACTGACTAGCTGGTTGAATAACTGGCTGGCTAACTGACTGACTGACCGGCTGGTTGACCGACTGACCGACCGAGCTGACCGGTCAGCTGACTGACTGGCTGGCTGACTGTCTGACTGGCTGGCTGGCTGACTGACTGACATTTAGACTCTCAGATCCAAAATTATGCAGATGTTTAACAATAATCAAACTCCTGAGAGTGTACAATGAAACCAAATGGACCTGGTTTCATTTTATGCTCTCAAGAGTTAAAAAAAAATCAATTGAAAACCACTGGACTATAGTTGGTTGAGTGACAGGTTTGGGTGGATGCACTGGATTGGCTGGCTGGTAGCCAGTCAGTCAGTACCTGGCTGTCTGACTCAACACACCATGCATAAGAAGATACATATTAGAGACAGTCGACCGCCAAGCAGGCATCAAACTAGAAGATACATATTAGAGACAGTCGACCGCCAAGCAGGCAGCAAACTAGAAGATACATATTAGAGACAGTCGACCGCCAAGTAGGCAGCAAACTAGAAGATACATATTAGAGACAGTCGACCGCCAAGCAGGCAGCAAACTAGAAGATACATATTAGAGACAGTCGACCGCCAAGCAGGCAGCAAACTAGAAGATACATATTAGAGACAGTCGACCGCCAAGCAGGCAGCAAACTAGAAGATACATATTAGAGACAGTCGACCGCCAAGCAGGCAGCAAACTAGAAGATACATATTAGAGACAGTCGACCGCCAAGCAGGCAGCAAACTAGAAGATACATATTAGAGACAGTCGACCGCCAAGCAGGCAGCAAACTAGAAGATACATATTAGAGACAGTCGACCGCCAAGCAGGCATCACACTAGAAGATACATATTAGAGACAGTCGACCGCCAAGCAGGCAGCAAACTAGGTGAATTGTCAGTCAGTCAGTCGACATGTTCAGGCAAGTAATCAATCGTTCAGCTAACCAGTTGGCCAAGAACAAAATAAATTGTCCCAACAGGCAGCCGTCCGTCAATTGGTTTACTGGCCCATGCAGCTCTCAGTGGACCAATCAAAAGCTCGGATAATTCTCTCCAATGAGCCGGCCCGGTCAGTCAATCAATCATTCAGACAGTTAGCGCACACAACAATCAATTAGCTACTGTAGAGAGATGAGCAGCCGGTCGACAGAGGACAGGCAGGCAGCGGAGCGGCAAAAACACTGATGGACTGCAGCTGCCTTGGCAGCAAGAGAGCGACAGGGCAGAGGAACTGCCAGGCCTCTTGATGTCGACACGACGGCCTGTCTGCTTGAAGAGACACACACACAGGGACAGGGAGAGAGAGAGAGAGAGAGAGAGAGAGAGAGAGAGAGAGAGAGAGAGAGAGAGAGAGAGAGAGAGAGAGAGAGAGAGAGAGAGAGAGAGAGAGTGCCAGAGAGTGTCACATCCAGTGCAGTCACTTCTTGTCCTTGACTGCATGTGACAAGTATGAACACATTAGAGAAGAATACTACCCTAAATTCACAGAAATAACAAAAACAAGGATACAGTTTGACTCCATCCAGGCAATCCCCTACTTATTAGGTGAAAAAGCTGAATGTTCCAGGTTGGCAGCAAAATATGCATCAGCCTAGCTGCTCACTACTGTATAAGTCTACCACAATTAATAGATCAATGTCATTTTGCTTATGTTTTTCCTTGTCTTGTTTATATTATTTCTTATGATTCTGAATATGTATTTATTTTTATTTTTTTCATACACTGTATGTATGCTTTGGCATGCCAATAAAGTATATTTGAATTGAATTGAATTGAATTGGAGAGAGAGAGAGAGAGAGAGAGAGAGAGAGCATAATCTACACTAGGCTGAAATATGAGCAGCCTTCCCTGTACTGTACATGACAATGTGGAGGAATTGGCTTTTCTGCATGAGGGCTGAGTTCAGCATATGCGCAATCACACGCACACACGCCTGCACGCACACACACGCACGGGTGCACACACACACACACACACACGGACTGATCTCTGAGCATGACTCCACTCTGCAGGGAAATTTATTTTTAGCGTTCCACGGCAGGATGGAACGGCGGGGCTGAAACCCAAGGTAGCCAGAGCAACAGGATTTATCCTTACTCCCCTTATTCTCTCTCTCTCTCTCTCTCCCCCATATATTTACCTCTCTGTTGCTCTCTCATCCCCAACCTTCAACAACTTGTGGGTCCAAAAGTAACCGTCTCACGCACTGCTATTCACGTGGATGATGCGCACACACACACACACACACACACACACACACACACACACACACACACACACACACACACACACACACACACACACACACACACACACACACACACACACACACACACACACACACACACACACACACAGCGGGCTAGCCTTGCATCACAGCGTTCACAGAGCACACAGCAGTTTCATGCCCGTATGTATAGGCTCGTTACACACAATAAAACGCTGATCGTTGATTCAACTCTGAAAGTGCAAAGACAAAAAAAAGTAATGCTACTTTTGCTACTTTCAGAGTTCCACAAACACCAGTGTTGATTTTGTCGACTAAAACCAAAACGAAAAATGTTCGTCGACTACCTTTTATCACTGAGAAAAACTAAATGGAAACTAAATGAAAACTAAGCTATGATGACTAAAACTAAATAAATTGACAATTTCGTCAACGAATAAAAACTAGACTAAAATGTTAGGAAGGGACTAGTGGACAAGAGATCCAGTATAAGTAATTTTACACTTGGTTGCATGCTGAAAATAGACGATCTACAAGCTTGCAACACGTCGCAGTGCGACGTGTTGTGAACTTGTAGATTGGCCATTTTCCGCAAGTGTAAAATCAGTCATTATGACGGCATCAAGGACCACCAAAATACATTTCAGTCGACTAAATCAACTGCAGATTTAGTCGACTAAAATCTTATGATATTTAGTCGACTAAAACTAGACTAACACCAACACATTCCAGCAGGTGACTAAAATGTGACTAAAACTAAATGAAAACTATTCAAGAGACTGACTAAAACTAAAATCAAAATTCGCTGCCAAAAACAACACTGACGAACACTCAGGACTACGCTGCATGCGTGGTGCAGCGCTGTTCTTTCACGTCGGTCCCCATTGCATGCCGTCATTGACATTGTGGTCGTTGTTGCTGGGCAGAATACCTGCTATCTCCACGTTTCAAAGTTTTAGTTTTTATTTTGTGTGTTGAATTAATGCCCTAAGATGAGGTCGATCATATCTGCCTTTTTTTCTCTGACATCTTCTCTGTTATTTGGGTTTAAATGTGTCAATATAAATATTGACTTTATTATTTTCCTTTGTTTTCCTTCAATATCTGATTTTTACTGTTCACTTGGTGCTGGTCACTTCGGGTGTTTTCTTTTTTTTTTGGGGGGGGGGGTTATTTTTTATTTATTGAACATCCTATGTGTAATCAAAATGAAATAATGTATATGCCAATGAAATCATAATGATGTAATGACATGATTGGATCACACCCACCACCACTTTAAGGGTTACTAATTAGCCAAAATGGTAGATAGACCCTGACGAAGACCTTTTGGTCGAAACGTGTATAGGTCCTGCATTTTAATTTCCTTGCTCATCAATAAACTATATGAATTAGTTTTGTGCCTTGGATTCCTTTTTTCTTTGCAAGTCTGCAATTTACACCTTTGGGAATTAAGCAGTACAACTTGAAGGAACACTTTTTGTGTTAATGCCCTATAAGTCACACTAAAACTGCCACAAAAACAGCCGATATACCAGTACACGTTTGTGAGCTTAGGCAGGCATGCAATCTTTTGATTATTATTATTTCCTTCAGGTTGAAGGTCAAAGTGAAAGTGTTGAAGTGTAAACCGCTTCGGGACATTACATACGAGGATTCCGCTACCCGACAACTCAACGGCGACGAGACAAAGACAGACAGACAGACAGACGGATGACAATGACGTTGTACTCACACAAGGCAGCAGGGAATCACCAGCATCCACCGAGACACGACAATCCCACCTCGCTGAAGCACAGCGCTATGCAGCAGCGACGCTAAACCACCTCCGCTGTGTGCGCTGTTAAGTGTGAATGTGTGTGTGTGTGTGTGTGTATGTGTGACTGTGTGTGTGACTGTGTGTGTGTGTGTGTGTGTGTGTGTGTGTGTGTGTGTGCGTGTGTGTGTGTGTGTGAGTGGGTGAGTGAGTGTGTGTGTGCGTGCGTGCTAAGCTGCTCTCTCACTGCTAGAGCCTCAGCTGGGGCTGTCTCAATATACAGCCGTACCATGTTGGCAGGCAGCGTGGGGGAGAGCTACTGTAGAGCATGACGCCACGCACGTCCTGTGTGTGTGTGTGTGTGTGGATGGGTGGATGGATGGGTGGGTGGATGGATGGATGGTTGGGTGGATGGATGGTTGGGTGGGTGGGTGGGTGGATGGATGGTTGGGTGGATGGATGGGTGGGTGGATGGATGGGTGGATGGATGGGTGGATGGATGGATGGGTGGGTGGGTGGGTGGATGGATGGTTGGGTGGATGGATGGGTGGGTGGATGGATGGGTGGATGGATGGGTGGGTGGATGGATGGTTGGGTGGATGGATGGTTGGGTGGATGGATGGATGGGTGGGTGGATGGATGGGTGGGTGGGTGGATGGGTGGGTGGGTGGGTGGATGGATGGGTGGGTGGGTGGGTGGGTGGATGGATGGGTGGGTGGATGGATGGGTGGGTGGATGGATGGATGGGTGGGTGGATGGATGGGTGGATGGATGGATGGGTGGATGGGTGGGTGGATGGATGGATCAATGGATGGATGGGTGGATGGATGGGTGGGTGGGTGGGTGGATGGATGGATGGGTGGGTGGATGGATGGGTGGGTGGATGGATGGGTGGATGGATGGGTGGGTGGATGGATGGATGGGTGGGTGGATGGATGGATGGGTGGATGGATGGGTGGGTGGATGGATGGATGGGTGGATCGATGGATGGGTGGGTGGATGGATGGATGGATGGATGGGTGGATGGGTGGATGGATGGATGGATGGGTGGGTGTATGGATGGGTGGGTGGATGGATGGGTGGGTGGGTGGGTGGGTGGGTGGATGGATGGGTGGGTGGGTGGGTGGGTGGGTGGGTGGGTGGGTGGATGGGTGGGTGGATGTATAGATGGATGGGTGGATGGGTGGGTGGATGTATGGATGGATGGGTGGGTGGATGGATGTATGGATGGATGGGTAGGTGGATGGATGGGTGTGTGGGTGGGTGGATGGATGTATGGATGAATGGATGGTTGGGTGGATGGGTGCGTGGATGGATGGGTGGGTGGGTGGATGGATGGATGGGTGGATGGATGGGTGCATGGATGGATGTATGCATGGATGGATGGATGGGTGGATGGATGGATGGGTGGATGGATGGGTGGATGGATGGGTGCATGGATGGATGGATGCATGGATGGATGGGTGGATGGATGGGTGGATGGGTGCATGGATGGATGGATGCATGGGTGGATGGATGGATGGGTGGATGGATGGATGGATGGGTGGGTGGATGGATGGATGGATGGATGGATGGATGGGTGGATGGATGGATGGATGGGTGGATGGATGGGTGGGTGGATGGATGGATGGATGGGTGGATGGATGGATAAAGTGTAACTCATGTTGATTAGAATGGTGATGTAAAACAAACGGTGCCGACACAAACATTAAATGCCATTAACAATAAAGAGACAATATGACATAAATGACACATTATGACGTGTTTAGGGTTAAAACTGCATGCATGCACGCACACACGCACGCACGCACAGGTGTAGTGGATATCACTGAAAGAAAAGTCACGCAAGTCTACAGTACAACCTTCAACTGCAATTCTCCTTTAGCAAACCACTGCGCCGCTCGACCATAAATAGTATAATTTATATTATTATTCAAATTGACTATCAATGGAAGTTCTCAAGATTATATACTGAACAACTTTGTAAACCAACCGTTTGCAATCTTCATACTTTGGCTTATATACACCATGTACCCCACACACTCGTACAGTACACTTCAAAGAGACACCGGAGGACTGTTTGAGATATCACTGCAGTGTTTGTACTTCTCTCCATGCTGCGTGCTAACAGAATCAAATAAAACCCATGGAAATGGTCAAACTGTGTTTACCGTCTGCCTAAATATTGCTTTAAGAGGGGCTCAGCCAGCTGTGTTGTGAGCTGAGAGGACCCCCGTGACGTTCAAATTCAACTACCGTCTTATCTGCCCTTGGGTTTCCTGTCTCTCCTGCTTAACCCATTTGGGCCTGACCTCAAAATTTAAAATAAATCTTCTAAATCCTTTTCAAAAATAGCAGACCATGAGCTTGTAGATCTGCTATTTTTCAATAGCTAAATTATAACAATGTTTAAAACACCAAAAGGGTTTCCCGCCAAAAATGGGTTAATATATGTCCAGGGGAAATTATTTAAGGATCAAACCGGGGCAATTGAATTCTCTCTCCCCCCCCCCCCCCCCCCCCCCCCCCCCCCCCCCCTCTCATCACTCTGTACATAGAAACCTTATCGCTTCTGGTTTTCTCTGCATTTCATATCGCTTTTTTAATCTAGCGGTATGTGGGCTCTCCCGTTCTCCGCAACAGCTCTCCTCACATCCCCTCCATGCCTTGTCCCCTAGCCCCGCCCCACCCCACCCCACCCCGTCCCAATGCGTCCCATCCTTCCTCTGCTCCCTTGCAGGCAGTGTTGTTTTTGGTAGCAAATTTCGATTTTAGTTTAGTCATAGTCACTTGACTGAAACTTCATTTAGTTTGTCATATTTTAGTCATCTGGAATGACGTTAATCTAGTTGTAGTCGACTAAGTGTCGACTAAAATGTATTTTGGCGGGCCTTGATGCCGTTGTAATGACAGATTTTACACTTGCTGAAAATAGCCGATCTACAAGATCGAGCCTGTAGATGCTATTTTCAGCAAAAAGTGTAAAATAATGCTAAATAAGGCTATTAATTATCATTATTAAGGCTAAATAATGATGACATCAGGGATCTCTATCCTTGATGATGCCATGACGGGAAATGCGCAATTCCATAGTTAACTGCAACCTTCGGTCGCTACAACACACTTTTGGGGTGGTTGTATTTTGTCTCGCTGCTCTTCTATTGAGAAAAATATTGTGTCAAAGATCATGTCTCACCTAGACACAGGATCATCTGACACGAATTTTGACCTGATGGTCAAAATTGCTCTATTTATAGTGCAATGGTAAAACATTGCAGGAAACCGGGTTCAAATCTGGGGGTGGAAGAGGATAATTACCTAGTTCTGCTTTAAGATATTATCATGTCTTATGATACAATGCCGACCCTAACCAGCCATCCTCTACAAACAAGGTATAGTCACACATTTCCTGTTCTGGGTCAGTTTCACATAGCTTCATTCGATTGGCTTAAGCGTTATTCATAGTCTGGATTTTCAGTGGTGTTTTTACTCACCACTGCTCAACGTTATTTCAGCTCCGGTGGTCACCTCACCACCAAAAATCCAGACTATGAATGAATGAGCCTTTAGCAGCAAATCCGTAACCAGAAACACATCTGAAGATGTCGATCATGTGTTGCCACTTACAGCTATTATGTTTATATGACTTTTCTAAGATGATTTCAACGTGGATTGTGTTGTTCATTAGTAGGATGCAATTATGGTGAGTAAGTTGGAGCTTATTCAAGGTCAAATGTGTATGAGTAATATTAAAAATAGAAATGTGTTAAAGGGATTGTGACATTAAAAAAAAGGTTTTGGAATTGTTCTTATTTTTTTTAGGTTTTCTAATCTCAATTGCACCCAAAAAACATGAACTTTTAACATTCAGTAGATTTTCTGTGATCTGGGGATTTCTGGCTCAAACAGGTGCTCTGATTTTCCGAGAGACAGCGAAATGCCTTCACGACGGACGACGTACGTCGCGACGTATATTTTTCCGTCGCAACGTATATTCGAGTACGTCCTGGCGTAAATATCAATTCGTCCCGGCAGAACGGACTCGTCGCGGCTATATCTACCCGTTTGCGACGTAATATGTTGGCTATTATTTTCCGTCGCGCCAGAACGGGACTCGTCGCAGCTATATCTACCCGTTGTGGCGTGAGCTGGACTCGTCGCGGCAGAACGTGACTCGTCGCGACTATATCTACCCGTTTGCGACGTGCGCCTCGCCGGTCCGGTCTCCAGGCGAGCCTGCGTCCTTCATATATTTTTTTTTCTGCTCTCGTTGGACTTAACTTTAAAAGTCCAATGGAACACCTCTTTGTAACGGGTCGCTGTAGTATAGTGGTCTAATTCCTTGCCTCTCTATTCTTTTTTGCTGAGGACGCTGGTTCAATTCCCGCTCGCGGCAAACCAAAATTATTATATTTTAGACAGACAGACAGACAGACAGACAGACTGCCTGTCTGCCTGCCTGTCTGCCTGCCTAATGTATTGTAAATAATGTATTCATTCCATACGGCTATTTTTTTTTAATATAAAAACTTTTGTCTTTCGCGCGATTCGAACCAGCGTCGTCAGCACCAAAACATTGAGAGGCGAGTGATTAAACCGCTGGACTACAGCGGCCATACGTTACAAAGAAGTGTTTCATTGGACTTATAAAGACAATAGCACCCAGCTGCAGTCTCGCAAGGGGAGGGACCGGAAGTGCTTTTATTTCCGGCTTCCACGTGCACAAGCGCACATACACGCACGCGAAATATAATGCAATATGTAATAATCAGCTCATACATTATAAAGACATTATTGCATTATGAAGTTTTATTACAGTATGAGTCGCCTATGTGGAGGTTCTTAATGTAACACATTATTACATTATAGAAAAATCTATTAAGTTATGTGCTCGTCTTTTAATTACATTATGAGCTGATTATTACATTATGAGGTCAGATGTAGAGTTGCTGGCCGCCTCAGCTCCATATATGGAGATCTAGGTGATGATCCAGTCTTTTCAATGTATGGCTATCCAGGGTTTGATGAGGTCAGTGTCGGGATCTTATATCATATGGAAACGGCCATATATGGCGGTGTGACGTGTCATGAGGCGTGACCATATATGGAGGCATGACACGAGGCGTGACATGACACACTTACTGACTGACTGACGGGAAATGCAGGTTTTCATAGTAAATTAAATGCATATGGTCGTGTGTCTGTGATCTATGGTCTGGACATGGTGTGTGTGGGACAGGGGTACGGGGTTATAGCAACTTATTACATTACTTAAATGCCTTGATATCATTATGTTATAATCGACCATATAGGCCTAGCCTATTATTGCATATCATTTTATTATTGTTAGATTTGCATTTCTTCAAATATGCACACTTATACCACCAACTAATAAGCTTTCAATTAAAATATTACCTACAACAAACTACTTCAAACTTTTCCAAACCGACCACGTAATTATGTTTAAGCACAGATGGTACTATATACACCCGGCATTTAAGCGCGCACCAGCAAGTGCGTGTCGTGCACGCGCATTATATTTCGCGTGCGTGTATGTGCGCTTGTGCACGTGGAAGCCGGAAATAAAAGCACTTCCGGTCCCTCCCCTTGCGAGACTGCAGCTGGGTGCTATTGTCTTTATAAGTCCAATGAAACACTTCTTTGTAACGTATGGCCGCTGTAGTCCAGCGGTTTAATCACTCGCCTCTCAATGTTTTGGTGCTGACGACGCTGGTTCGAATCGCGCGAAAGACAAAAGTTTTTATATTAAAAAAAAATAGCCGTATGGAATGAATACATTATTTACAATACATTAGGCAGGCAGACAGGCAGGCAGACAGGCAGTCTGTCTGTCTGTCTAAAATATAATACTTTTGGTTTGCCGCGAGCGGGAATTGAACCAGCGTCCTCAGCAAAAAAGAATAGAGAGGCGACGAATTAGACCACTATACTACAGCGACCCGTTACAAAGAGGTGTTCCATTGGACTTTTAAAGTTAAGTCCAACGAGAGCAGAAAAAAAAATATATGAAGGACGCAGGCTCGCCTGGAGACCGGACCGGCGAGGCGCACGTCGCAAACGGGTAGATATAGTCGCGACGAGTCACGTTCTGCCGCGACGAGTCCAGCTCACGCCACAACGGGTAGATATAGCTGCGACGAGTCCCGTTCTGGCGCGACGGAAAATAATAGCCAACATATTACGTCGCAAACGGGTAGATATAGCCGCGACGAGTCCGTTCTGCCGGGACGAATTGATATTTACGCCAGGACGTACTCGAATATACGTTGCGACGGAAAAATATACGTCGCGACGTACGTCGTCCGTCGTGAAGGCATTTCGCTCCACCTGGATTTTCCGGCAGTTTGTGATGTAAGAGCCTGCAAATCCCATATATGTCAATGGGATTTGCCAGCAGATGTCACTGTTTTCACTGTGTTGCCTGTTTTCATTGTAGCTCAAAAGGCTTCCAAACCCCAAAGAAAACTTCAGACCACAGAAAATCCACTGAATGTTCAAAGTTCAGGTTTGTTGGGTGTAATTGAGGTCATAAAACCTAAAAGAGAAAAGAAAAATAAATGAAAATGAATGTCATAAAACCTTTAACAGGCCGTTCTGGAACATTTGGGGCAGAGGTTTGTCATTGGCATCCAGGGAGTGTGTGTGTGTGTGTGTGTGTGTGTGTGTGTGTGTGTGTGTGTGTGTGTGTGTGTGTGTGTGTGTGTGTGTGTGTGTGTGTGTGTGTGTGTGTTTGGCGTTGACCGGGCCAACGGTGCCGGAGATTAGCTGTACACATACAAGCGGACGGACGGTGTGCAAAACATACTCTCCCCCTTGCCTTCGGTCTGGTGGAGACAATTAAAGGGAAGAGGAGAGAGAGGGGAGATAGAGAGCGAGAGCGCGCGCGCAAGAGAGAGAGAGAGAGAGAGAGAGAGAGAGAGAGAGAGAGAGAGAGAGAGAGAGAGAGAGAGAGATCAGTGATGGTGATAAGAAGCAGGGTTTGAATATCAATGCAGAGCGTCTGAGGGAGCTCAGGGCTGCAGTGCACCAAAACCTGACTAAGAGCACCAGAGGACATCATCACAGGAACTACAGTCTACACATATACAACCACCACTACAGTCTACACGTATACTACCACCACTACAGTCTACACGTATACTACCACTACTACAGTCTACACGTATACTACCACCACTACAGTCTACACGTATACTACCACCACTACAGTATACACGTATACTACCACCACTACAGTCTACACGTATACAACCACCACTACAGTCTACACGTATACTACCACCACTACAGTCTACACGTATACTACCACCACTACAGTCTACACGTATACTACCACCACTACAGTCTACACGTATACTACCACCACTACAGTCTACACGTATACTACCACCACTACAGTATACACGTATACTACCACCACTACAGTCTACACGTATACTACCACCACTACAGTCTACACGTATACAACCACCACTACAGTCTACACGTATACTACCACCACTACAGTATACACGTATACTACCACCACTACAGTCTACACGTATACTACCACCAATACAGTCTACACGTATACTACCACCAATACAGTCTACACGTATACTACCACCACTACAGTATACACGTATACTACCACCACTACAGTCTACACGTATACAACCACCACTACAGTCTACACGTATACTACCACCACTACAGTATACACGTATACTACCACCACTACAGTCTACACGTATACTACCACCACTACAGTCTACACGTATACTACCACCAATACAGTCTACACGTATACTACCACCACTACAGTCTACACGTATACAACCACCACTACAGTCTACACGTATACTACCACCAATACAGTCTACACGTATACTACCACCACTACAGTCTACACGTATACAACCACCACTACAGTCTACACGTATACTACCACCACTACAGTCTACACGTATACTACCACCACTACAGTCTACACGTATAATACCACCACTACAGTCTACACGTATAATACCACCACTACAGTCTACACGTATACAACCACCACTACAGTCTACACGTATACTACCACCAATACAGTCTACACGTATACTACCACCACTACAGTATACACGTATACTACCACCACTACAGTATACACGTATACTACCACCACTACAGTCTACACGTATACAACCACCACTACAGTCTACACGTATACTACCACCAATACAGTCTACACGTATACTACCACCACTACAGTCTACACGTATACTACCACCACTACAGTCTACACGTATACTACCACCAATACAGTCTACACGTATACTACCACCAATACAGTCTACACGTATACTACAATACCACACCAATACAGTCTACACGTATACTACCACCACTACAGTCTACACGTATACTACCACCACTACAGTCTACACGTATACTACCACCACTACAGTCTACACGTATACTACCACCAATACAGTCTACACGTATACTACAATACCACACCAATACAGTCTACACGTATACTACCACCACTACAGTCTACACGTATACTACCACCACTACAGTCTACACGTATACTACCACCACTACAGTCTACACGTATACTACCACCAATACAGTCTACACGTATACTACCACCAATACAGTCTACACGTATACTACAGTACCACACCAATACAGTCTACACGTATACTACCACCACTACAATATACACGTATACTACCACCACTACAGTCTACACGTATACTACCACCACTACAGTCTACACCAGGGGTACTCAACTGGCGGACCGCGGTCCGCGACCGGACCGCGGACCACCTCTTTGCGGACCACCCAAAAAAAAAAAGGTTAATAATATAAATAACATCAGATGGTACATTTCTCGTGTGAAATTGCTGCAAAGGCCCCCAAAATGTCCCCCAAGGGCCTCCAAAATTCTGGCGCGCGCTGTGTGGCCTGCCAGGGCGTATAACTCCCGGCCTGATTTGGAGTTCCACTCCGGGCCTGCACTCTGCACCCCATTATTGGTTGGGTGGAAGGGGATCTGATTTGTATAAGCTTGGCTTGACCATACTAAACGGGCATAGAGCCCCGCTCTCCGAAGGACGCCGCGCATGGGACCGGACCTCTGTCTTATTCCAAAAAAAATTGTGGACCTTCATTTCTAGTTGAGGACCCCTGGTCTACACGTATACTACAGTACCACACCAATACAGTCTACACGTATACTACCACACCACTTCCCCTGAAGCTTCATTCACACCAGTGTTGATTTAGCAAAACTGTTTGTCGACTAACTTGAGAGAACAGATGGTGGAGGTGAACGGAACACTCCCCCCCCCCCCCCCCCCCCCCCGCCCCCCTCCCAGTGAGATGTGGCGTTCAACAAGGAAGCATACTAGGCCCTTTCCTGTTCCTAATATATGTAAACGACATGACATATAAGTTTGTGACTGCAACTTGTTCCTGTTCACAGACGACTCAGCACTGCTGGTCTCGGACAGGAACAAACTGCAGGTTGAAAAGGCTGTCAGCTCTGAACTCTGTAGAATCTGCACCTGGCTCGCTGATAACAAACACCTGGGAAAAACGGATTATGTTTGGATCTTCTCAGCAAGGCAGATGGCTTCTTGGTTAGAGTGGGTGACAATATTATCACACGAAAAGATTAAATTACCTTCCATCCTGTTCCATCCTGGAGGCAAATCTTTCCGGTGAAAAAATGGCCACCAACGTAATCAAAAAAGTCAAACAAAGAACAAGATTCATACAATTACAATCAAACCTGGCATCCCTATTTTGGGAAAACTGTCTAGTGTCTACATTTGTCAGTGCACTTGTGAGCCTGTACATTGGCTTATGTTCTATAGGACGAAGACATTTATAAGGCTAAGGGTGGTTAAGAAAATGTCCTCATCTCCGATTCTTTTAATAAAATTGAACCCAGCTGGCAGTTTTGCCAATAGTTTTGCGATTGCCAATAATTAAATGGCATTCAATCGAGGAACCCCATTAAACACATGCTTATAATTCTCTCTCTCTCACTCTCTCTCCCCCCCCCCCCCCCCCCCCCTCACATAAAAGATCCAGTTCCCGTCCGTAAGGATCCGTTAAACTCTATAAATCTCCATGTTTTATGACACGCAGGCCGGACTTGCTGTCATGTCCTGGTCACCACACCTCTCGACCAATAACCATTAACCTTATTAATTGAGGAAGTCTTATTGGACCATCTCTTGAGTGCTTTGGTAATACTGGAGAATGGATGGGCTGCTAATAAGATGAGCTAGCTCCCAGAGAGATCGCCTGCAACCTTTATGTGTGAAAGGTCAACGTTTTCACGCTTATCACGACAACACTAAACCAATCACACATCTCTCATCACTCTTCTCACATGAGGTGCTACATCCCGTCAGTTCCTGCCAGGGACACATCGGGTGCATTATGATCGAGGGAAGGTCACGGGCAACTATTTGAAACGTTTTAATTTGATACTAGAAGTCAATGGAAAGGGAAACTATAGAAGTCAAATATGAACCTGACAGTGGCCTTGTGGTTAGAGTGTCCGCCATAAAACTGGGAGGTCGGGGGTTCGATCCCCGGGCCGGGTCATACCAAAGACTGTAAAAATGGGACCCAATGCCTCCCTGCTTGGCAATCAGCATCAATGGGTTGGATTGGGGGTCAAATCAACTAATGATTCCCGCTCCAAGAGATGGGTCAAATGCGGAGAACAAATTTCACTGCAGTAACGTGTGTGACTAAACTTTGACTTCATGGAGTAGTGACATCATAGCTAACCGTCATGGAAAAAGTACAAATCTTTGAATATATTCTTTCAGAACGTTTTTAACTCAAATCTTTGCTTCTAAGGGGGTCCCTGGAACAACATATTTTCAGATGGGGGTCGATGGCCAATTACATATAATTTTTGGGATCCTTGACATGAAATATTGAGCACCACTGATACAGAAACATACGTAGGTATTTCAGAAAACGGTCAGAATTGAGAAGATTTTTTTTAAATGTCAACGTTAGGCCTAAATGGGTTAACTGTTCCTCATATTGCTGGGGACCCACCAGGCCCCCAGAGTGGCTGCAGGCCAACGTTGAAGTTGCCGCACCCTACTGGCCAAAGCATGAGACTGCAGTCGGGCGGGCGGGCAAAAGACATGGACGTTCATGGACATATTTCTGATATAGGACGCAAAAATGGTACTCCCAACGCGAGCCAACCAATTATATCGAGCCAACAGAGGTACTTCCGTCAGACTAGATGGGGGCGGGGCTGTCCGCTGTCTAGTTTATATAAAATCACATTTGTGGGGGCGCTCTTATCAGCATACATCGACACACACACACACACACACACACACACACACACACACACACACACACACACACACACACACACACACACACACACACACACACACACACACACACACACACACACACACACACACACACACACACACCCATATGAATCTTTCTCTTCAGCCCTTTGGGGTGCGCTGCAGTGGCTATATATAAATAGTAAAGATGCTATTAGGAATCTACAGTTTGTGCGTGACCGAGACTGACGGCAAGTAGAGTACACATCCAGAAAGAGATAGAAAAACACATAGGTCAGACTGAACAGAAGGTAGAGATAGAGGCGGAGAGTAGAGATAATTGAGAAAGGAGAGATCATAATAAGGCCAACTCTTACAAGCTTGTCGTTTGCTTTAGTGGTCAGAAGCCTTCTTGTCTCAAATCCTCAAACATCAAAGCGTAAAGAGCAACCATTGCAATATCTACTGTCAAATGAGGAATGGACATCAAATGATGAATGTACAAACCGCCCCTAGCTCTGTGACCAGACAAGAAGATTCAGACGAACAAAGATCTCATCAACAGCCTACAAAGACTTTGTATCTAGCGTATCCACACAGGAGAAAAACCTTACCACTGTAAACTGTGTGACAAGAGTGTCAGTTCACTGGGTGATCTGAAGTCACATCACCGTGCCCACACTGGAGAAAAACCTTACCACTGTAAACTGTGTGACAAGAGTTTCAGTTAGTTAGCTAGACTGAAGAAACATCTCCGTATCCACGCTGGGGAAAAACCGTACCTCTGTAAAGAGTGTGACAAGAGATTCAATGAACCGGGTGGGCTGAAGTCACACCAGCGCATCCATACTGGAGAAAAACCTTACCACTGTAAACAGTGTGGAAAGAGTTTCAGCAAGTTAAATACGTTGATGGTCCACCAGCGTATCCATACAGGAGAAAAACCTTATCACTGTAAACTGTGTGACAAGAGTTTCAGTTGGCTGGGTAGTCTGAAGTCACATCAGCGAATCCACACTGGGGAAAAGCCTTACCACTGTAAATAGTGTGACAAGAGTTTCAGAACGATGGGTAGTCTGAGGAATCATCAGCGTATCCACACTTGGGAAATACCTTACGATTGTAAACAATGTGACAAGAATTTCAGTCGATTACAGAAGTCTGAAATCGGCTTTCCAATAAAATAAAGATAAAATGAAGACGGAAAAAGTGAGGACGCAAATTGTGATTGGCCCGGAAGGAGATGATGTATGACAGTGTATGATGATAAGAGTGACCCTCACTTCACACGGGTGTGATTTTATTTATGTATGAAACATAAGCTTTAATTTTTTATGTCACTATATCACTGTTTTAAACACATGACATAAGAACAACCACACCAATGGCTCTAATGAAGTAGCCTGGCTAATAAGCCAGACCGAATCAGCTGTTGGCAAAAAAAGAAACCGCCTGCCGGCCGGATTACGGTCTGGAGAGGCTCAATTGTACGCCAAATTTCCTACACCAGAGAACTGGGACACGGTATGCAATATGGGCGGGCTTTGGTACAGTGACGTTCAATCAATGCTTGAGACCTTTGACTGACAGTAGCTCTGACCAATTGTGTCAAAGAGAAAATGTTTGAACCCGCCCCTACGGGAAACAAGATCCATACACAGCATCTCCAGACTCAAATATCACACGACAGTGTGATTTGAAACTTGTTTATTAGCCAGGCTACTAATGAAGTACTGTCACCTCATAGACACATGACATAAAAACCACACCAAGGGGTCTAATGAAGTACTGTCACCTCATAAACACATGACATAACAACCACACCAAGGGCTCTAATGAAGTACTGTCACCTCATAAACACATGACATAACAACCACACCAAGGGCTCTAATGAAGTACTGTCACCTCATAAACACATGACATACAGTAACCACACCAAGGGCTCTAATGAAGTACTGTCACCTCATAAACACATGACATAACAACCACACCAAGGGCTCTAATGAAGTACACATGAAAAGCTGGACAAAATACAAAGATCACGGCACTCCATCTTTAACCAAAAGTTTAGAAGGGTATTGTCTATTTTTCTTGGGTCCCCGACACGGCCTATTTTTATTTTATTTGTATACGTACAGTAGGGCTGAAGTGGTTAATGTATGTTTTGTAATGATACATTATAATAAGTAACTGGGGTTGGCGAAAGGGCCTTTCTGTGTGGAGTTTGCATGTTCTCCCCGTGTCCCCTAGGGTAGGTACCCTCACACAAAACATGCAGTAATCCTGGTCTCTAAACTGCCTCCCCCTGGCCAGCCGGGGCGCCTGATGGAGGGGAAAGGAACTGGTTGGAATAACGTGTTCCTTCCGCAAGCTATGTCCAACGAGGGGCGACTTGTCTTGGACACTCATACATGAATACATGAAGGAAGCGTGAGTTCAAGTCCGTTGCTCTCCCCAGGTTGGCGAAGGGTGTGTAGAGCCCAGGATCACATTAGATAATTGACACATGGGTGAAAAATGTGGGATAAAAATTTAAATAAATTAATATATATATTTTTTAATAAGAAGTAAGCTTTCAAATAAATGTATTGGAGTACAATATTATTGATGACATACTGTGTATATGGGGGGGGGGGGGGGGGTTTGACTGCTGAGGACCTTATCATGCCATCCTGCTCACTGCCCTCTCTCATCTCCACCCACATGTGTCTCTACTCATCCTTCATTCAAAGACTGATGAAGGACTTCATCTAAACTCTACCAAGGACTCCACCATAAACCATTATGATTAATGGACGCACGCGCACGCACGCACACACACACACACACACACACACACATACGCGTGCATGCACACACGGTATGGTTCAACTCCCAGAGGTTGTTCTGTAAGCCTCCAGCATACAGTATCAAAGGCAGTGGCAAGGATAGACAAAAAACGTAATGATGCCGTCTCGTGTACACAATGCTGTACAATATATTGGGTTAGTATTGATGGTGACGTAACTAAGGTACGTTTCAAGGTTGGTATAAGGTCAATAACGAGTCTGAAGGATTTAGAACAGCGGTTAGTTTTAATAGACATTCGTTTTTAGCAGTACTTGAGCGCTCTGTTTGCGCACAGTATGGCCTAGCGTATACTTGTGTGCGAGGTGCAAGTTGACGAGTGCATGTGTTTGGTCCGACGGAGCATTGGTTCGATCGATAACATACCTCAAACCCTCACCCTAACCTCCCCCGGGGCAGCACACCTAAACCTAACCCCAACCCTCTCCCGACCCCCAGCGCAGACCCTCACCCTAACCTCCCCCGGGGCAGCACACCTAAACCTAACCCCAACCCTCTCCCGACCCCCAGCGCAGACCCTCACCCTAACCTCCCCCGGGGCAGCACACCTAAACCTAACCCCAACCCTCTCCCGACCCCCAGCGCAGACCCTCACCCTAACCTCCCCCGGGGCAGCACACCTAAACCTAACCCCAACCCTCTCCCGACCCCCAGCGCAGACCCTCACCCTAACCTCCCCCGGGGCAGCACACCTAAACCTAACCCCAACCCTCTCCCGACCCCCAGCGCAGACCCTCACCCTAACCTCCCCCGGGGCAGCACACCTAAACCTAACCCCAACCCTCTCCCGACCCCCAGCGCACCTCGGACCAATGCGCGTCGGATCATTGCTCCGTCGGATCATAGTATGCCTCCCCAAGTTGACACCTCGACAAGTAAGACGTGTGAACGCGGGAAGCGAACGCAGCTCATAAATTGCAATAAAAACAATAAAAATAAATAAGTATTTTTTTTTATTTTTTCTAGCGATCAACGTATTGCATGCTGTGATTGGCTGGAATGAGGGTCATTCTGCGCTGTGATTCGCTGAGCATCTATAACAGGTGTGCCACAGGGAGTGGAACTTGATGGATATAGCAATGAAAAGAAGAAAATTTTAATTGAAATACATTTCATGGCATGGCATGGTTTACTTAGTTCTTGAAAAGAGCTACATGCTATGATACATGCTATGATACATGTCAATGTGCAGGCACGTGCAGAGAGTGTTAGAGGCAGGGGCTGAAATCCCATAAGAGGGCACTTTTTGGCCCAAATAGCAAAAATGGCAGATCTACAAGCGTTGTGAGCTTGTAGATCAGCTAATTCCGGGGCGCAACCCTGCACTCTTCTACTGCATGGATTTCAAAACAAATTAGTTCAGGAGACTTTGTGTAAAAAAAAACAATTATCCTGAATGCTGCCTTCCGACATGGCATGGAAAGGAGAGGAGGGCATGTGCATTTCTTTCACCATAGTAAATGCTGCATTTGTTCGTGGTGTGGAGAGGGCAGTTGTTTTACAGACGGGTAAAAGGGCAGGGGCTGATCAAAGCCCCCTTTGATGTTTATGTGTGCACGTGATGGTGTTTCTAAAACTGAGAAATAGCCAAGCAGGACCAGTTTTAAAATAAAGTCTGCTTTCACCTCAAACACATCACAGCACTGAATGTACTGCTTATTACTTGCTTAAGAAATGTAAATTCAGGAGTTCTTCACAAGGTGATGAAAATCACAGCTGTTATTTCACTGTCTACACCACTGAACCAATCATTAATTCCCATCAAACTCTGTGGCCAAGCTGTTGCAGAGTCATTAAAATGAGCATGGCGATATGACTTCAAATCACTATCACTGTTACGTAAAAAGTTAAAAACTGTAACGATATCAGCAATCTCACATCGCAAAGTATATCTCTGTGTGTGTGTGCGTGCGTGCAGCCAGCGACATATGTGCCTGGCCTTGTCTATAGTATGGGTGGAGTGGATGGCACAAAGGCACGGACGAACAGGGCAAGTGCACTGCTGGTTTGCATGGAACTAATCCGCTACTTCTCCAACACATTGGCACATGGTGAATCACTGAAAAACCAAATGCATGCTGTGAGGCGAGGAAAAAAACACCACGTGCCTCAGGAAATTGCCATGAATTCACCATGCATGCCTCACACGATCGAGTGCACCTGTCAGAAGCATCAGAAGTGATGTCTGAAGGCCTTGCTAAGCAAATCAGTAAAAGGGGTCATCCTCCAAGTGATATACGGCAAAACTGTCAATTACATTTTTATTACATATTTTACTTAAAGCCTCCGCTACTATAGCCTCAATAAAAAAAGAGAAAAGCCAATTAAAGAACTAATGTTACTCTCTTCTTTTCTCCAAAATTATGATTTTGTTTCAGTCTCTTGAACTGGGCACTTGCAATGATTCTGATTCAATCATGCTGGTTGCAAGTAACTGACAGCCATGAAATACAATAATCTACACTTGTAACAATAAAGTGCATGCCATATATTCTCTCCCACTCTGGGACCCATAGATGAATATAATACTCTGACAACTCCCACCCTAGCCATTTCTCTTAAGAAATGAATGTGTTCCAAGCAGGACAACATACAAATCTCTCTGTAGGTAGTTTTGGAAAGTCTGAATCCAACCCTGCAACCCGCGGGCTACTGGCGGGGGAACACGTCTTGATTGACTGGCTAGCAGAGTGTTGTGTACCTGATTGACTGGTTAGCAGAGTGTTGTGTACCTGATTGACTGGCTAGCAGAGTGTTGTGTACCTGATTGACTGGCTAGCAGAGTGTTGTGTACCTGATTGACTTGCTAGCAGAGTGTTGTGTACCTGATTGACTGGCTAGCAGAGTGTTGTGTACCTGATTGACTGGCTAGCAGAGTGTTGTGTACCTGATTGAGTGGTTAGCAGAGTGTTGTGTACCTGATTGACTGGCCCATGGGAGCAACGGCAAACTCTTTGAGACACATTGTTGTATTGATAGACCGTGAGCTTCAGGGATTCAGTGAAGTACAGATGAGACAAGCCGGCTGGCTGGTGCCATTAATCTTCCCATTTTCTTTCCCCCCCATTTATCTTCTCTATTTTGCACTCTCACACTGCCAAATACCCCTATATTCAGCCTCCAATTCCCCTGTCTGCAGGGGAAATTAATGCCTGGCCGAAGAAAGGATTCAGCCTTTGGCCAAAAGCTAATCTGTCTGCACGTCTGTTAGCTGGACTAATCTCCATGCTTTATGAAAAGAAAATAACCTGTATTCAACAATAATGGCCTAATATAACAGTATAAGGGTAGTTATTTCTCAATGGAGTACATTATGGCCTTGGATATGAATGAAACATGAATTAATTTGTGTTCATTCATTCAGGCTCTTTCCTTCATTTGAATACATTGGATACGCCACATTTCCGTGTGTTTTTTTTTAAGGTTTTGAAGCTCAAATTCCAATAGAAATCCCTTTGTACAATTTAAAGTGAGGACCAAAGACTATAAAAAATAATGGACGATGGGAGAGCCGTGACATCCCCCATTCGTTTCTACGGACCATAAGTCATTATTTCAGCGAATTCAAATCCTGGTCAGGATACCCCATTTTATACAGTCAGGATACAGAAGTCTACAAAAATCATTTATCAAATTAAGTTTTTATTCCAGTTAAAAATGTGTCTGCTCTTCCCCCCCCACGTTTCGTCACTTCCAATTACATTTATCCTGCAACCTGTTTGTGTTCTCTCTCTTGATTGGATAAAACGCTGGACTCACAGGTGGCACACACACACACACACACACACACACACACACACACACACACACACACACACACACACACACACACACACACACACACACACACACACACACACACACACACACACACACAGTCACACACACACACACACACACACACACACACACACACACACACACACACACACACACACACACACACACACACCAGTTGGTTGGAGCCATGTGTGTGTGTCCACTGTCCAGGGCCGGATATACCATCCCAAGGGCCCCCGGGCTTGACAAAAGTTCAGGGCCCCCCTGGGCTGTGCGGTGCATTTGGCTACATTGGCATAAAAAATGCATATTTTGTTCTAATTTTGCTGTAATTTTGGGGTACCCAGCCCCCCCAAAAGAGAAAGGCAGGCAGGCAGACAGACTAGTCGCTGAATGCAGGCTGCCATGCACAGCGACAGGGGTTTCCACAGCTACCCCACAACACAGCGTCAAAGTGTTGTGTCAAGGACCACCACATTTCTATATGCACGCACGCACGCACGCACACGCACACTTTACACTCTGGGGCAGAAGTGCACCGGAATTGCGGAAGGCACGCCACGCTGCCGCTCAAGTGACTATAGGTGTATACAAATATACAAATAAACAAACGCGAGAGACACGTGGCCTGTGATTTCTGAATTGCAAGACTCCCTATAGCTCCTGCCCCATGCAATGTTTTTTTCCCCCCTTTTATATATTTAGAATTTTAATATCACCGTATATACCTTATTAATTTTTGGGGACTGTGTGACGGTATATGAAAAAAAAAATATACAGCCCAGCAACAACTAATTAATATTGACGTAACATTAATTGCTGTGATCTTCGTTCCACACCAACTGTGCCTCAGGCTTTAGATGACTAGACTGATAAGGCCCCTAACACGGCACCATCTGGGCTAGTGTCTTGTAAGCTGTAACCACTCATTACATCAGTGAAGAGAGTAAGAGACAGCACCTTAGTTTCCTTCCTTCCATCACTGTACATTATCCTCATCTGCCCTTAACTCAATTACTCAATTTTCACAAACACGCAACGAACAGCTCTCTCATTACCAATGCCATGAGCACAATCTAGTGTAAAAAAACACAGCGGAGGGAAGGGAAAGGAAATAAAAAGACGAAAAATACATCATTGGCAGTAACTTAGACTTTTGTTACTGCACTCCGTTGGCCAACGATTCTGAACTCTTCCCAAAAGCATCCGTGCGCTTTACCCACATGCAGTATACTCATTTACCCTCATCTGATTGGACAGTATACTAATTTACCCTCATCTGATTGGACAGTATACGGTGACATACCAAACTCGATCAATATTCCTGTAGAACAACCACACTCACAATTAATGCAGGATTGCATCGTTCTACTTGTATAGTGTTCCAGCTCCAGTTCTGTTTCATCACTTCCAAAATACACTTGTTTATCCTGTGTGAGTTCCTTATTGGATATAATTGGTATCCTGCAGTGAAAATGCATTTTCTGTTCACTGAAGAATTGGAGAAATGGGGAGAACCCTACTGAACAAAAACTGCAGAGGTTATTACTAGTACTACTGTATACAAAATACATAGCTATATTTGAACAAGAAATATAACTTGGTGTGGTGTATGTTGGTTCTGCCTTCAAGTCTACAATGAGCATCAGATTCATGGCATACTTTCTTCCGTCAATTGACTGTAAGTCAAGGAATCGGATATACTGAAAGAGAAGAGAAGAGATGAGAAGAGCGTGAGGCTGACTTGCACATGGGATAAGGAATTTGGCCTCCACAGGAAGGAAACTAGAGAAAAGATATTGACTTTAAACATGATTTTCTTTGTCTTTCTGTCTACCGCTATGCCTGTTCCCTCACTTTGCGTTGAATTGGTCTCAGTGTCAAGCGTCAACCTATGCACTGTTCTTTTAAATGACAAGGGATTGGCCATTATAGCTATTATAAAAATATATATATATATATATATATATATATATATATATATATATATATATATATATATATATAAAACAAATACAAAAAATGGCTGCTGGAATAAACAAAACACAGAGATCATGACGATCATCAGCACACCAAATGGCTCCCATCTCTGTCAAATACACTACACTGACATAACAAGACATAATACTTACAGTGCAAGTCTCACGCTGGGCTAAAGTACCTCAGAGTGCTTTGTAACATAATTATATGGCACGCAGTAAAATATACAGCCAACAAAGGCGTGATGGATTTATGGCCATCTACATGAAGAAAGGCCGTATAATGCATGGGTACAATAAAAGGCAAACACATGCATCGCACACCATTCAGATGATTGACTGTTGAAAGCCCGCTGGCAGGGATTATTAGCCACAATACGTTAGGCCTATACCTATATATGACGCTGTAAAGAAGCCACCCGCCATCGCAATTCAAACAGTAATTACACTGGGGTATCTCCATCTGCTGCTGCGGCTATGCTGAGAACGACTGGCGGGGAATTATTGTATATGCATGCTCGCTAACAGGGAACATTAGGATTAATCACATGGGCGCTCGGGTGGCGCAACGGCAAAGTGCCTGCCTTCAAACCCATCACCCCGGAGGTGGTGGTGGGTTTGAATCCACAGTGGTGCATCCGGCTTTGTTGTGCGTACATAAACAGTCAAACACACCAGTGTTGTTGAATAGTTTTCATCTAGTTTTAGTCACATTTTAGTCACCTGGAATGTTTTAGTGTTAGTCTAGTTGTAGTCAACTAAATGTCATACGATTTTCTATCTACAGTTGATTTAGTCGACTGAAATGTATTTTGGTGGGCCTTGATGCCGTCGTAATGACTGATTTTACACTTGCTGAAAATAGCAAGCCCACAACGCGTCACAGTGTAAAATTACTTATACTGGATCTCTTGTCCACTAGTCCCTTCTTAAAGGTATATTCAGTGATTTCACTTAATTCAAATATCACTAATTTTTTTGTTTTGTTGTGATAATCCTCCCTACTATAGAGTGTGCTGGCCATATAAGGAGTTCCTCCCTGTCCCCAGTTAACCCCTGGGGGTCAAAAAACCTTGGATCCTGATTGGACGAAAGGCTGGGTCCCACAGCCAAAAACGAAACCTAAGGTTTTTTGAGTGAAATCACTGAATATACCTTTAACATTTTGGTCTAGTTTTTATTTGTTGACGAAATTGTCAGTATATGCAGTCTTAGTTTTAGTCGTAATAGCTTCGTTTTAATTTAGTTTCCATTTAGTTTTTGTCAGTGGAAAAAGGTAGTCGACGAACATTTTTCGTCTTTGTTTTAGTCGACGAAAACACTGAAACACAATCGGCCTGCGTTTAGGGGAGGGAATCCGGGTGGGGATGTACGTATGTGGGCTGAGGAAGAGTAGGACGAAGACTCTATAGTCTAAGTTCCTCCCGGTGGGGGCTCCTCACTGGCAGGCACACACAGGTGCGTGGGGAGGAGGAATCAACTGGCATAACAACTAAATCGGGGAGAAAAAGGGATGAAAAGAACAAAAAAAACATGTTGAAGAGTAAAAGAAAACTGTAGCCGAAAGTTCGATTGAATTATTATTTTCTTCATGCACGAGTGCCGTGACTTCTTTTCCATTGCATCTTTATTCAAGATTTATTCAAGATTGCTTTATTTGTCATTTATTTGTCAACTGCAGCAGCAGGGAAAAAACGAAATTATGTTTCTCCTAGTTAAAAGACAACGGAGACTCATACAATAACAAATATATCAAGTGCAAGACAATACTCTTACAGATAAATAAAATAAAATAAACATTTAAAAACTGAACAGAGTTAATGTCATCAGTTCATGTCATCATCTGCCAGGGAGACTAGAGTTCAAAAGTCTGATCGCCTGGGGAAAGAAATCTCATGATGAGTGGCTGGGTTATATTTTTGCAAGCTGCCTGGCGGCGTGATTATGCATGATCCATGGTTGTGCTTTCCTGATTGTGCCTTATGTACACAATAGGTGTGAAATCATCTTTTTTATCGCTTTGTGTTACGAACAGGCGAGAAACGAACGTCCGCTCATCATTGTCAACATAAATGTTGGGGCTCAGGAGGCAAAACAGTTTCACCTCCTGCAGTTCTACCTCATACCCTCCGGAAAGGTTCCCGGTTTGCCATCCCCACCCAGCACAGAGTGAAAGTGTCCTTGAGCAAGACACTGAATCATTGGCATCTCCTAAATCGCAACATACAGTACAGTAGGTCATGTCATGTCATGACAGTTTACATCTAAAGCAGGCCAAGAGCATACAGACCGCCATCACTGGGAATAATTCATCTGAATGTGAACATGGCATAGGGTTGTGGCTTTAGGTAGCAGCTCTGGAGCAGAGTTAGCAGAAAGCGTCAATTGCGGTAAAGAGAAACATCTCTATTTAGACTTCGCCCTGCTGCATGCATCCAACTGCTGTCGGCAAGCCATGCTGAGAATGTGACAGTATCAGAATGTGACAGTATCAGCGCTCCACAGTTCGTCAGCCGGTTGGAACATTGGAATGCACTATCCACGTTATTCCCCGCCAAGGCACTGGGGCTCCTTGTGTGTGTGCTTTTCTTCCCTTCCTTCAGGCCGTGTTGCCATGTCTGCTCATTATAAGCAACCTTTGACTAGTTTTTTCAGTAAAGTCAATTGCAAATAAATCATTGGTAGTGGTTGATGTTTTTTTTTGGGCTTGATTTGAAAGTGTACAGTAGTTGCTTATTTGGGCTTGCTTCCCCATTTCTTCACATCAAGGAACCCCAGATTAACTATGTAATTGTCCACAGACATCCATCTGAACATTATGTTGTGCCTTTTTTATTTATATGTTTAAAACATATTCAAAATATTTTGATTTATTCTCAATGTGTTTTTAAATAACGGATGTACAACCTCACAATGTGTCACTGTGAGCTTGTAGAGCCGTCATTTTCATTTGTGCTTGTTTTCATAGACCCGGCCACTTGTTTCTCTTGCAAAACTGGCAACACAGCAAGAGAAAGAGGAACTTATGCACACACAAACGCAAAGACTTATGGGCTGTATGAAAAAGGTGGATATAGGACAGTGTCACAGCCAACGCTGCATGTGCACCCAGTGTCTTCCTTTGTGTTTCTTGGTGTTTCCCTCGTGTCCCATATTGGTCTCTCCCTTTCCCTTTGTGCGTGCGTGCGTGCGTGCATTCAGCTCTATTGTCGCTGTCTGGTGGAAACCATGGTCCAAAAGGTTACTTTTCAGGAATGGAAAAATAACCTGTATTTCAATAAATTGTAGTTATTATTTAGCCATGAGCTCTTGTTAAGGACCATTAACCATTCTGGGCTGGAACCCCTTTTGGTGTTTTTAGCATTATGTTATACTTTAGCTATTGAAAAATAGCTGATCTACAAGCTCATAGCACGGCACCAAGTGCCGCTCTACGAGCTTTAGGTCTGCTATTTTTGAAAAATATATATTCTTTCAGAGCGGACGTTTTCAACTCAAATCTTTGCTTCTGGGGGGGGGGGGGGGGGGGGTCCCTGGAACAACATATTTTCAGATGGGGGTTGGCGGCCAAATACAGATAATTCTGGGGGTCCTTGCCATGAAAATGTTTGAGAACACCTTGGGATAATATGTGGAATGGGTCTTAACCTTAGAGTATATATATTTATAGAGAAGGCACCCAGAGGAAATCTTGAGGTGAAATGGACATAGTGGCGGAATGAAGGTATTGCAGCCTGGCCCCAAACACATGAACGCGCTGTCCGTTGACTATCATTGTACACGTTCACGACGGACGACGCTCGTGCGCGTTCAACGGCAGCGCGTTCATGTGTTTGGGGCCACTCACCATTGCAATCCGTCCCAGAATGCACTCTGTTCCTACCAGGAAGGAGGAGTGAATCCGCCTCATGCGCTTTTGAGCAACTCAATGCAAGTGGATGGGAGGAGAACTCGATTGTTTTCTCTATAGATATATATACTCTTAACCCATCAGTTGTTTCAGTGGTGGTGTTGATAGCTTCTTGGTTATCACTAAACACTCATGTATATGTACTGTACTGAATCCCTGGCTTATTTAAAGGCTACACAATTCTACCTCTAACAGTCAACAGGCTTTTTATTATTATATATATTTTTAAATGTCTTGCTCCCTGGGCAAGTAAACTCATAATCATATTATAACAGAGCAGTTTAAAATAAAATAAATGTTGTTTGGCTATACTGTATTATATAAGCAACACAGAATAAATAAACATTCACATTCGGAGCATAAACTGAACTTAGCCTACTTTTTAATTGGATGCGGGGGAGTGGTAAGGGACCATGATGTTTGATAAGAGTGGGCACACAAAAAAAACACTGAGATTCACTGGTTGGAGGCACTACTAAGAAATGTGAGTAATGGTATAGTGTTTCGTTTTAATTGATTTTTCATTTGGTTTGTTTTTTGCAAGCTGATGACTTTTAAATAGAAATATTGTACTGTTGACTGATGAAACCATATTATAAATTAACTAATTATTATTAATTAATCAAAATAGCAGATCTATACAACGTGTCACATACATCACATCCTTAACCCACTGCATACATCACATCCTTAACCCACTGCATACATCACATCCTTAACCCACTACATACATCACATCCTTAACCCACTGCATACATCACATCCTTAACCCACTGCATGCATCACATCCTTAACCCACTACATACATCACATCATTAACCCACTGCATGCATCACATCCTTAACCCACTGCATGCATCACATCCTTAACCCACTGCATATATCACATCCTTAACCCACTGCATACATCACATCCTTAACCCACTGCATGCATCACATCCTTAACCCACCGCATACATCACATCCTTAACCCACTGCATACATCACATCCTTAACCCACTACATACATCACATCCTTAAACCAACTGCATGCATCACATCATTAACCCACTGCATACATCACATCATTAACCCACTGCATGCATCACATCCTTAACCCACTGCATACATCACATCCTTAACCCACTGCATACATCACATTATTAACCCACTGCATGCATCACATCCTTAACCCACTACATACATCACATCATTAACCCACTGCATGCATCACATCCTTAACCCTCTACATACATCACATCATTAACCCACTGCATGCATCACATCCTTAACCCACTGCATGAATCACATCCTTAACCCACTACATACATCACATCATTAACCCACTGCATGCATCACATCATTAACCCACTACATACATCACATCATTAACCCACTGCATGCATCACATCCTTAACCCACTGCATGCATCACATCCTTAACCCACTGCATAAATCACATCCTTAACCCACTGCATGCATCACATCCTTAACCCACTGCATGCATCACATCCTTAACACACTGCATGCATCACATCATTAACACAGTGCATAAATCACATCCTTAACCCACTGCATGCATCACATCCTTAACCCACTGCATGCATCACCTCCTTAACACACTGCATGCATCACATCCTTAACCCACTGCATGCATCACATAATTAACCCACTGCATGCATCACATCCTTAACCCACTGCATGCATCACATCCTTAACCCACTGCATGCATCACATCCTTAACACACTGCATGCATCACATCCTTAACCCACTACATACATCACATCCTTAACCCACTACATACATCACATCCTTAACTCACTGCATGCATCACATCCTTAACCCACTACATACATCACATCCTTAACCCACTGCATGCATCACATCCTTAACCCACTGCATGCATCACATCGTTAACACACTGCATGCATCACATCCTTAACCCACTACATACATCACATCCTTAACCCACTGCATGCATCACATCCTTAACCCACTACATACATCACATCCTTAACCCACTACATACATCACATCCTTAACCCACTGCATGCATCACATCATTAACCCACTACATACATCACATCCTTAACCCACTGCATGCATCACATCCTTAACCCACTGCATGCATCACATCCTTAACCCACTGCATGCATCACATCCTTAACACACTGCATGAATCACATCCTTAACACACTGCATGCATCACATCCTTAACACACTGCATGCATCACATCCTTAACCCACTACATACATCACATCCTTAACCCACTACATACATCACATCCTTAACTCACTGCATGCATCACATTCTTAACCCACTACATACATCACATCCTTAACCCACTGCATGCATCACATCCTTAACCCACTGCATGCATCACATCATTAACCCACTACATACATCACATCCTTAACCCACTGCATGCATCACATCCTTAACTCACTGCATGCATCACATCCTTAACCCACTACATACATCACATCCTTAACTCACTGCATGCATCACATCCTTAACCCACTACATACATCACATCCTTAACCCACTACATACATCTCATCCGGCATACAAAGTTATCCACAGATCCGTGCAGTTAGAGGTAAAAACACTTTTTGGCCAGTTATAGCGCCACCTTGAGGCTGAGTTGAAATTGTTCATGTGGCATTTCGTCCTCGGCCTAGTGGGAATGTGGGTGCACAATTTCACGGAAATCACGCGATGTGTTCATGATTTGCAGCATTTTGTTTGAAACTGAGCACTCCTGTGAACTTTGGAAGCCAATCTTAACCAATCAGGATGGAGTCTGAGAAATCTGAAAGACCGGTTTCGTTGAATGGCTCTAGAGAGACTGTGTACCAATTTGCGTGATGTTTGGACAAAATCTGTAGGTGTACTGTGCAAAAACTTGTTTTGCACAAAGCGGCCTCCTGGTGGCGCTATAACAGGCCGTTCTGGAAGGTTTGGGGCAGAGGTTCATCGTTGGCATCCAGGGAATGTGTGTGCAAAATTTGGCATCGACCGGGTTAACGGTGGCCGAGATTAGCTGCTCACGGACACACACACACACGGACGGACGGACACACACACACGGACGGACGGACGGAGTGCAAAACATACTCTCCCCCCATGCCTTCGGCCTGGTGGAGACAATAACCAGGAGACGGGGAAACAGCGTTCTAGCATTAGCAAGGTGCTGACTCGTCCACCCCTCCTATATCCACTGTATTTGAGTGAGTTTTTGCGGCCCCAAACAACTTTATTGGTTGGGATCTACACGCTATACTATGCAGTGGTTGTTTATGATTGGTTCAGGTATACGCCGCGACGCAATGCCTGTGCAGATGAGGGTGCTTAAAGACTTGAAAATGCACACATCTGCTTCTCGTGACTGATATTGTCCTTCTATGTGTGTGTACCTGTATACAGATGTGTGTATCTCTGTTTGTGTACCTGTGTGTGTGCGTGCGTGTTAATAATGGTGCAATGGGGCGATTAATACAGAACCGATGAGGGAGCAGTTAAAGGTTAAGTGGCTTGCTAAAGGACACTTGGGTTTCCCCCCAGGCAGCGTGTGTGTGTGTGCATGCAAGAGAGAGAGAGAGACAGAGACAGAGAGAGAGAGAGCTCTTGCTGCAGTAGCATTAATTAAACACACGCACCTGTGCAGCATCTCGAAGAACAGGATTAAAGGGATAGTTCCGATTTCTTGAACTTAAGTTGTATGAAATACTTGCTATTAATATAGTGGTTGCATCTGTATTAATGTATTGCCTGAGTCCCGTGGTGGGAGTTCTGCTCTGGTTTTGGTCCATATTAAGTAGTTCTGGCCTTTTTGTGGGGGGCACTGGGGCCACACAGTAAAAGTTAATTAATTCACAAAACGTCATTTGTATTGTTGACCTATTTCTAAAATATCAGCGCAACTTTCGTTCAACTTTGACCCCTCTACCGTAGCGATATGGACACAAAAAACATAATTCCGTGTGATATGTCAAAAATGTATTTCATACAGCTTAAGTTAAAAAAATCTGAACTATCCCTTTAAGGCAGCTGTGCTGGCAATTAAGTAACTAAGTACATCTACTTCAGTACAAATTGTTGGTAGTTGTACTTTACAATTATAAGTATTTACAATTTACAATTATTTTACTTCTACTCCACTACATCTCAGAGATAAATATTGCACTTTTACTCCACTAGAATTATTTGAAACCTTTAGTTACTATAGTTACTTTGTAGATTTGAATTGTCAGCAAAGACCTCCGAACATCGTGCGTTTTATCCAAACCATGGAGAGCTCCGTAGATTTAAAGTTATTCAGCTTTTTAGTCAGCCTGTATAAAGGGAGGTGAACGGCAGTACGGTTGTGCGATCCGGTTCTAGGATCACTAAAGAAGTCAAGGCCAAGCCAAAAAAATATCAATTTTATATCAATAATAAAGCTTATCAGACGGAACGTTACGCCAGAAGCAGTTGCCAGTTGGATTCCAACTGGCGGAACCTTCCGTCAGAAGCAGTACAGTTGTTAATGATACCATGTTGGATCACTATCATTATTGTCATTAATGTCACCCTCTCCAATATTTGTCAATGGCCTCATTCTGGAGAAAAATGCTACAGATATACAAGACCACCACTGCATGTATAGTACAGGAATGCAGACACACACACTCTACTAGGTCAGCATTATAGCGGATCATTAACACCTCTGACTGAGCTCCAATTTCCTCTGCAGCCAGGTTCATCACGCATGTGCACACGCACACACACAGCTGAACTCTCCATTGCAAGAGCTGCCCTGACCAGAGTTGGAGATCTCTCTCTCTCTCTCTCTGATACATATTCCACTGGTGAAAGATTTCCTGTCCTCATAAGGTTGCCGTTGCTATGCTGTTGCTATGCAACAGATCTGCCCGGCACCAAGAATACTACTGTAGCTCTTTATAGCCTACTGTACATACTATATTGCATGTAGCATGCTCATTTAAAAGGATCAGGGCTATTACTCTAGCATTAACCAACAAAACAGCTAGCTTTAAGCATAGTTATTTATTTTTTAATACATACATACAGTATTTTCATTCCCTCTGGCAGTTTAACATGTTCCCTCAGTTTTCATGTTCCCTCAGAGTTCCCTCAGTTGAACATGCATATTAGTATACAGACCCCAATTTAATGCTATTTCTATCTCTGGGACTCTGAGAGTGTACAAATGGAACCCTCAGTTCCCTCAGAACACTCAGTTACAGACCCATAAGGTTCAAAACTATCATTTAGCTGGGGACCCCGGGAATGCCCTCGAAGACCCCTGGGGGTCCCCGGACTAGGGTGGCCAGACGTCCGGTTTCACGCCGGACAGTCCGGTTTTAGACCCACCTGTCCTCCTCCCACCTCAACCTCTGGCCGGACACATAATTGTCCGTTTCTTTGTGATATACAGTGCTTGTGTCATTTACTGTCATTTACGTCGTCTGCCTGGGTATTAAAATCTCCGCAGCAAGCCGGCCACACTCCCTCTGTCTTAAAAAGAGAGAGGCGAGTGGAGACGTTCAGAGTGTTGCCATGTCCGCTTAATTATAAGCGACTTTGGGCTTGTTTTAGGCTACTAAGCCTAGTCAGGCTTCTTTTGGGCTTGTTTTCATAGACATGGTTGCTTGGTTCTCTTCCAAAACCTGGCAATACTGCCAGTGGGATGGTCGGTTTGTGTGTTGTGGAATGTGTGTTCTCTCACAATCACTTTAGTATAGTTAATGCAGAGATAAATAAACCAAATATGCCGAAATGAAAAACTACATTTAATGAGTAATGGAGCAGGGGACTCCACATCATAAAGAAAGGGAGGCTGTGTGAACATATAGGCTACTGGCTTCATTCTATGTCCCACACCGATGACCATAAAACTGTATAAAAAAACCCACAAGAAAGAGATTAAACATAAAACATATCTACACATGAAATAAAATAAATTGATTATAAAATGAATGGCCTTTGTGGTACCCTATAATTTAAAAAGGTTAATTTAATTAGCAAATATATGTTCTCTGTGGACATAATGCTGGAGATGGTGGTGAAAATCAGGTGCAATAGTAGTAGTAATAATATTAATATACGGGGGGGGGGGGGGGGGGGGGATCTGGGAGGGAGGGGGGGGGGGGTCGGGGGAGCGAGCCCCACAAAAGTGTCCTCCTTTCTGAGGTCTTGCAGGTGGCCACCCTACCCTGGACCCCACTCTGGGAACCACTGCCATAGACAAATTCACTTCCGGAAAATGTGTCTGGCGGTCGGCCGCTGTTCGTCAGATTTATGGGGGTCCTTGAAATTAAAAAAAAGTATACCACTGAGACAATAAATGGTACAGAGCTTTAAATAGTAGGCCTATCATTGGTAACTGTGGAGGAAGTACTGCAGGGACGTAGTACTTTCACTTGTCATACTTATAGGCCTACATTTGATACACAAACTTTTGTACTTTTACTCAAACAAATGTTGAATTCCACAGTTTTACTTGTACAGTAACAACAGAGTAGGGTTGGGTGACGATACGAATACATCGTCAATCGCGAATATACGAATCCAATCGCCGAATATTTTTATTAGGCGATTTTTCGGGACGATTTTTTACCTGTAAAGTGTGAGCAACATGTGAATCAATTTGGGCCAGCAACGTACCCAGCTAACATATACTCATTATACTGTATAGGCTCGGGGATCGTTAGCTTAGCGCTTAGCGTTAGCTTAGCGTGTAGCTACTGATTCAACCCACTGAACTTCATCTCCGCCTGTAATCCAAGTTATTTTTTTTATTGACAACGTGAACGAACCCCGACACCAGCGCTGCAAAAATTTACAGATCTACAAGCTCTCAACGCGTAGCGAACGGTGCTGCAGAAACAGGAAGGACACGGCGCCTTGAGTCTGTGGATCAGCAGCAGCATGTGGGCGCCCCTCTGAGCCTCCGACGCCGGTGCGGGGAGGCAAGACTTCTCCAGGAGAAGTTACTAGGGCAGGCAGGCTACATGTTGCTGCGACAAATAACACTGTCACCAGCCAGTGGTTGTGATGTTAGCTTAGCTTGCAGCTGCTTGTACGTTTCAAGTTCACTTCATCTAAATTTATTTCTTATTTTGTTACCCTGGCTGCGCAGTTGTGCTGCAAAAACAGACGGATCTACAAGCTCTCAACGCGTAGCGAACAGAGCTGCAAAAACAGGCAGGGCGCAGTGCCTTGAGAGCTTGTAGATCTGGCTTTTTTGCGACGAATACATCGTCAATCGGTGAAAAATTGGCATATCGCCCAACCTTACAACAGAGTATTTCATTGCCATATTGATTACTTAAGTTAAAAAAAATACTTTTTCCAGCACTGATGTTAAGTGGTCCAATTGGTGGGCACTGGGCAGCGGAAGCTTTTTGAATTGTTGAAGAGTGCTCGAGTACAACCCTGTACATAAAGACATTGAGAGGAAGACAGGGTGTGTGTGTGTGTGGGGAGGGAGTGGATGACAATCTTCAAGGACAACCTTCACAGCACTAATCAGACAAGAGCACCAATCCATTTAGGTAATAACATTTATCTCCGTCATTCCGTCATTACCCATCTGTATTGGAATGGAAGTTCTCAGGATGAGGCTTTATTATTACATCCCATTCACTCCTGGCTGAAGAAGGGGAAGAGAAAAACAAGAAGGAAAAATACATTTGTAGATAAGCTCGAGTTGCTGATGCGTTTTTTAGACTGCAGGCCGATCCCATTTGTTTCTCCAAGATACAAGCTTTAACCGTTTAAATGCGGGAAGGGGAGATTCACGTGGTTCGATTCCCAGTGCTCCGATGCGGGAACGGGAGATTTACGTTTACTGTATGTTTTTATTGATAACTTTCAATCGCCTTTCTACACACCCGAGCACTTTACCTACTAGCACTGGATGGTAGCACAACACTCCGATGACGTGATCAAAAAATAAAAAAGATGCCTCTTCCCCCTCCCTTCCTGAAAACTCAGGACGGGAGGGGCTCAAATGCTCACTATCACACAATGGCGGGCCCCATTGCGAGCGTGCGAAGTTGGAACGATACACAGCGACAGATGGATAAATAATGACAATGGATATTAAGGATGGATAAATAATGACAATACGTCTTCGCATCGTTCCATCTGCCCACCGGGGGTCTTGATCCGTCATCATCATAATCTTCATAAAAAATAAACAAAACAGTAGTAACGTAGCCCCAAGATGTTCCCTCAGTCCCATATGCTAATTCTTTAGCTCATACAAAAGCCATTTAGTCACAGACATTGACAAGCAGATATAAAAATTTACACAAATAATATCCTATACATACCATACACCGAATGAAAGCCCTGAATGTCTACTTTTAGGAGGAAAACAATATACACATTGATCCCATGTACAGTTTGTCAGTAATTGTTTATTGAATGCAGCTTGCGGCCACCAGAGAGAACTGGTGAAAAGGCATGGACCTGAACAACTATTATTCACAAAATAAGGCCTATAGCGACATGTACATACTAAAAATCACACCCCTGTGAAGTGAGCAGTGCAACTCTTGCACTCCTCACTTCACAGGGGTGTGATTTTTATTATTATTACAGTATTAGTTTTTTTCTTATGAAAGCAGAGAGTCTTCTGTTTCATATGTTATATAGTATGTACATGTCGCTATAGGCCTTATTTTGTGAATAATAGTTGTTCAGGTCCATGCCTTCTCTAAAGTTCTCTCTGGTGGGCGCAAGCTGCATTCAATAGCCAATTACTGACAAACTGTACATGGGATCAATGTGTATATTGTTTTTCTCCTAAAAGTAGACATTCAGGGCTTTCATTCAGTGTATGGTATGTATAGGATATTATTTGTGTTCATTTTTATATCTGTCTGTCAATGTCTATAAAACTATACTATAGTTACTATAAAAGTTACTATAAAAGTAACTATAGAAACTAAAGTTTTCAAATAAATCTAGTGGAGGGAAAAGTACAATATTTGGATAGAAGTATATTGGAAATATGGAAAATAAGTACAAATACCAATACGGGTAGCTACAGGTGTGGAGGAGGAGAGAGCATGGAGGGGGGGGGGGGGTAGCTACAGTCAACATCAGAGGAGGGAGAGGGGCCGGGCTGCATGTTAACCAGGGCTGAGCAAGCAACCAACGAAACGCACACACACACACCTCTACTCTCTCTCTCTCTTTAGCACATCCACACTCGGCCACACATCACTGGCTCTGTGACTACGGTAGCTTGCCATCATCACATGGAGCCTCAGCTCTCTTAAGGTCAAACCAAGGGTAGAACTCCAAACAGTACAGTACAGTACAGATTACAGAACAGAGAGTTGCAGTCTAGGGTTGCAGCTATATTGATCGTCTTGGCGATTATTCTATTGCTTACTTGTACACTTTAACAATGTGGCACAACAAATAGAGAAAATGGCGATTTTTTTATTATTATCATTATCATTATCACTAGTCCATACCCGTTTGGGGATATGACAATCACAACGGTCTCTGCCTTTATGCCGTCGTCCTGAATTTTGCAGTCAGTACTAAAAATATTAGTCATTATATCATATTCAGGCTTACATAAAATAAATACAGTGGCCCAAACCAGCCAGGTCTGCAAATTATAAGCGTCTTTGGGCTTTGTTGTTAACTTGGGGGAGGTTTCTGGATGCAGGTGGGAGGACAGCTGGCTGCTGGAGTGACCCAGAGAGCAGAAGCAGGACGCCCCCCCCCTCTAGTCGTGTATGTCACATTCGCGAGCATGGGAATGGGGGAGGGGGGGGGGGGGGGGGGTTACGAGGATTTAATATTCTGTCCATTTCGGGTCTCAACTCTCGGTGGTGGGGTCCCTTGTGGCTTAAGTTGGCTAGAGAAGGCGCGGCCCCTCCGTCATGGTCTAAAACCATACTTTCATGGAACTGATGAAAAGACAGCAAATAAAATGAAGCAGAGGAGTAGGGATGAGGGATGGAGGAAGATGAGGGAGGGCAGAGGGGGGGGGGTGTAATGGAGATGAGATGGTAATGTGTCTGCTGGTGATGCACTGCAGCAAACGGAGGGAGGGAGGGAGGGAGGGAGGGAGGGAGGGGAGGGGGAGGAGGAGGAGGAAGGGGTCCTCGGCATGGGAAGCTTTGGGAACCCCCCTCATCCCTCCGCTAGACCAAGAACAAAGCTAAACAGTCCTGTGAACCATAGTCTCTTCATGCTATAAATAATCTCTGAACTTTCCCCCCCGTGCAATGAGCCAGAACATTCAATATGTGAGCAGTGTTGTGATAGGACACCGTCTTTACTAATACAGTGTTGTGATAGGACACCGTCTTTACTAATACAGTGTTGTGATAGGACACCGTCTTTACTAATACAGTGTTGTGATAGGACACCGTCTTTACTAATACAGTGTTGTGATAGGTCACCATCTTTACTAATACAGTGTTGTGATAGGACACCGTCTTTACTAATACAGTGTTGTGATAGGACACCATCTTTACTAATACAGTGTTGTGATAGGACACTGTCTTTACTAATACAGTGTTGTGATAGGACACCGTCTTTACTAATACAGTGTTGTGATAGGACACTGTCTTTACTAATAGTGTTGTGATAGGACACCATCTTTACTAATAGTGTTGTGATAGGACACTGTCTTTACTAATACAGTGTTGTGATAGGACACCGTCTTTACTAATACAGTGTTGTGATAGGACACTGTCTTTACTAATACAGTGTTGTGATAGGACACCGTCTTTACTAATACAGTGTTGTGATAGGACACTGTCTTTACTAATAGTGTTGTGATAGGACACCGTCTTTACTAATAGTGTTGTGATAGGACACTGTCTTTACTAATACAGTGTTGTGATAGGACACTGTCTTTACTAATACAGTGTTGTGATAGGACACTGTCTTTACTAATAGTGTTGTGATAGGACACCATCTTTACTAATACAGTGTTGTGATAGGACACCATCTTTACTAATACAGTGTTGTGATAGGACACTGTCTTTACTAATACAGTGTTGTGATAGGACACTGTCTTTACTAATACAGTGTTGTGATAGGACACTGTCTTTACTAATACAGTGTTGTGATAGGACACTGTCTTTACTAATACAGTGTTGTGATAGGACACAGTCTTTACTAATACAGTGTTGTGATAGGACACCATCTTTACTAATACAGTGTTGTGATAGGACACAGTCTTTACTAATACAGTGTTGTGATAGGACACCGTCTTTACTAATACAGTGTTGTGATAGGACACTGTCTTTACTAATACAGTGTTGTGATAGGACACTGTCTTTACTAATACAGTGTTGTGATAGGACACCATCTTTACTAATACAGTGTTGTGATAGGACACAGTCTTTACTAATACAGTGTTGTGATAGGACACAGTCTTTACTAATAGTGTTGTGATAGGACACCGTCTTTACTAATACAGTGTTGTGATAGGACACCGTCTTTACTAATACAGTGTTGTGATAGGACACGGTCTTTACTAATAGTGTTGTGATAGGACACCGTCTTTACTAATACAGTGTTGTGATAGGACACTGTCTTTACTAATACAGTGTTGTGATAGGACACAGTCTTTACTAATACAGTGTTGTGATAGGACACCGTCTTTACTAATACAGTGTTGTGATAGGACACTGTCTTTACTAATACAGTGTTGTGATAGGACACCGTCTTTACTAATACAGTGTTGTGATAGGACACAGTCTTTACTAATAGTGTTGTGATAGGACACCGTCTTTACTAATACAGTGTTGTGATAGGACACCGTCTTTACTAATACAGTGTTGTGATAGGACACTGTCTTTACTAATACAGTGTTGTGATAGGACACCGTCTTTACTAATACAGTGTTGTGATAGGACACTGCCTTTACTAATACAGTGTTGTGATAGGACACGGTCTTTACTAATACAGTGTTGTGATAGGACACCGTCTTTACTAATAGTGTTGTGATAGGACACCGTCTTTACTAATACAGTGTTGTGATAGGACACCGTCTTTACTAATACAGTGTTGTGATAGGACACTGTCTTTACTAATACAGTGTTGTGATAGGACACAGTCTTTACTAATACAGTGTTGTGATAGGACACGGTCTTTACTAATACAGTGTTGTGATAGGACACCGTCTTTACTAATAGTGTTGTGATAGGACACCGTCTTTACTAATAGTGTTGTGATAGGACACCGTCTTTACTAATACAGTGTTGTGATAGGACACTGTCTTTACTAATACAGTGTTGTGATAGGACACGGTCTTTACTAATACAGTGTTGTGATAGGACACCGTCTTTACTAATAGTGTTGTGATAGGACACCGTCTTTACTAATACAGTGTTGTGATAGGACACTGTCTTTACTAATTCAGTGTTGTGATAGGACACCGTCTTTACTAATACAGTGTTGTGATAGGACACTGTCTTTACTAATACAGTGTTGTGATAGGACACAGTCTTTACTAATACAGTGTTGTGATAGGACACGGTCTTTACTAATACAGTGTTGTGATAGGACACAGTCTTTACTAATACAGTGTTGTGATAGGACACAGTCTTTACTAATACAGTGTTGTGATAGGACACTGTCTTTACTAATACAGTGTTGTGATAGGACACTGTCTTTACTAATACAGTGTTGTGATAGGACACTGTCTTTACTAATACAGTGTTGTGATAGGACACGGTCTTTACTAATACAGTGTTGTGATAGGACACTGTCTTTACTAATACAGTGTTGTGATAGGACACTGTCTTTACTAATACAGTGTTGTGATAGGACACCGTCTTTACTAATACAGTGTTGTGATAGGACACCGTCTTTACTAATACAGTGTTGTGATAGGACACGGTCTTTACTAATAGTGTTGTGATAGGACACCGTCTTTACTAATACAGTGTTGTGATAGGACACTGTCTTTACTAATACAGTGTTGTGATAGGACACAGTCTTTACTAATACAGTGTTGTGATAGGACACCGTCTTTACTAATACAGTGTTGTGATAGGACACTGTCTTTACTAATACAGTGTTGTGATAGGACACCGTCTTTACTAATACAGTGTTGTGATAGGACACAGTCTTTACTAATAGTGTTGTGATAGGACACTGTCTTTACTAATACAGTGTTGTGATAGGACACTGTCTTTACTAATACAGTGTTGTGATAGGACACGGTCTTTACTAATACAGTGTTGTGATAGGACACCGTCTTTACTAATAGTGTTGTGATAGGACACCGTCTTTACTAATACAGTGTTGTGATAGGACACCATCTTTACTAATACAGTGTTGTGATAGGACACCGTCTTTACTAATACAGTGTTGTGATAGGACACTGTCTTTACTAATTCAGTGTTGTGATAGGACACCGTCTTTACTAATACAGTGTTGTGATAGGACACTGTCTTTACTAATACAGTGTTGTGATAGGACACTGTCTTTACTAATTCAGTGTTGTGATAGGACACCGTCTTTACTAATACAGTGTTGTGATAGGACACTGTCTTTACTAATACAGTGTTGTGATAGGACACAGTCTTTACTAATACAGTGTTGTGATAGGACACGGTCTTTACTAATACAGTGTTGTGATAGGACACTGTCTTTACTAATACAGTGTTGTGATAGGACACGGTCTTTACTAATACAGTGTTGTGATAGGACACCGTCTTTACTAATAGTGTTGTGATAGGACACCGTCTTTACTAATACAGTGTTGTGATAGGACACTGTCTTTACTAATACAGTGTTGTGATAGGACACCGTCTTTACTAATACAGTGTTGTGATAGGACACTGTCTTTACTAATACAGTGTTGTGATAGGACACAGTCTTTACTAATACAGTGTTGTGATAGGACACGGTCTTTACTAATACAGTGTTGTGATAGGACACAGTCTTTACTAATACAGTGTTGTGATAGGACACAGTCTTTACTAATACAGTGTTGTGATAGGACACTGTCTTTACTAATACAGTGTTGTGATAGGACACTGTCTTTACTAATACAGTGTTGTGATAGGACACGGTCTTTACTAATACAGTGTTGTGATAGGACACTGTCTTTACTAATAGTGTTGTGATAGGACACTGTCTTTACTAATACAGTGTTGTGATAGGACATGGTCTTTACTAATACAGTGTTGTGATAGGACACCGTCTTTACTAATACAACAGAGAAGTATAGCATTAACCCTTTCAGGAGCGTTCACATCCTCCGTTAACATCCTCAGTGTTACGCACTACTACTACCTACACTCTTTGCGCAGTGAACTCCTTAGAGATAATAACACCGAAACCCGCTTACAATACACGCACCTGGCAACCCTGCTTACCCTCTTTTCCATTGGTTCCCCGACGCCACCGCGAGTTTCAACACACACACACACACACACACACACACACACACACACACACACACACACACACACACACACACACACACACACACACACACACACACACACACACACACACACACACACACACACACACACACACACACACACACGTAATTAACGTTTGTTGGAAACTTTGGATACTTTCCCCAGATGCCTTCTAAAGAAAAGTTTTCTTGAAAAACCCATGTTTCTATGTCAGTGGTTCTCAAACATTTTCATGTCAAGGACCCCTAGAATTATATTTATTGGGGGCCGACCCCAATCTAAAAATATGTAGTTCCAGGGACCCACCCAGAAGCAAAGATTTGAGTCAAAAACGCGCGCTCTGAAAGAATTATATTCAAAGATCTGCGCCACATTGTGGGTACGTGGGTGTGTGTCTATACGATGTGTAGCTATCCGTTATTATACATGATGAAGGGCACAATTACGGGGTTTTAAAAACAAAGCTGAAACACAAAGTGGAGGCTGTTCAAATCAATAGCGAAATGCTAGTACATTGGTATACCTTTGATGTTATATACAGTCATTTCACTGCCAGCTGACTCTCTGTTCCTATAAATAGTAAAACGGAGGATCAGAGCCAGAGTCTATGACCTAGATTAACTCATTTAGACCTGAGAACTACTACTAAATAATGTCTTCTAAAGCATGACAGTTTTCTGAGAATCCTATGTTTTCTAGGTCAGTGGTGCTTTTTCATGTCAATGACCCACCAGAATTATCTGTATTTAAAAAATGTTGTTCCAGGGACCCCCCCTAGAAGCAAAGATTTTACGTTCGCTCTGAAGGAAGCGCCACATACGAGCCACATATGAGCTTGTAGATCTGCTATTTTTCCAAATATAGTATAACGTAATGCTTAAAACACCAAAATGGGTGAATTTCCGTTCAGAATGGGTTAAACACCTACAACTCCAGCGAAAGCCAAACCACAGGCATAGCAACACACTGGCGGAAAAATAAATATACATTTATATAGCACCTTTATCCAAGGCACTTTTAAATAGACTGCGCATTACATTCACCCATTCTCACATTCACACACCGATGGCGGCGGAAACTATGCAAGGCACCAACCTGCACATCTGGAGCAATCAGGGGTTCAGTGTCTTGCTCAAGGACACTTCGACACTAAATGGCACCTTTGTGGTTAAAATCTGGCCACTCTACCCCCTGAGCCACAGCCGTCGCCTTCTGAAGCATATCAGTTGCTATACTCTTTGTATTTTCTCTCTCCAAAGGCCCTCATTGCCAAGCACGATTTATTTCATTTCATTGTATTTATTTATTTTGGGGAGGGGGTCTTATGTCAGTGACAAAGCAGCCTGGCAGTGGCTAAACGCAGCGAGAAATAATTCTGGCAGTGAGTTTGAATGTAATCAGAATAGGTTAACCACTGTATACTGCAGGATATATATATCCCTCGCCATAAAGCCAGTGCCGGTATACCGTATGCATGCATGTTGCATGTGTGTTAAATATAGCCATCTATGTGGAGAGCTGTGCTGCTGTTGCTCGTTGAGGTATGAAAAGATGCTCCCGCTTGCTTTTATCGGGTCATGAGAGATGTGTCACGCAATGGGACACATACTGTACACGCTGCACTTCAATATTTCATATTTCCGATCGGTCGCCTCAGCAGAAAAAAGCCCATTGTGCTCACCATGGTCGCTGAAAATGCCGCTGGGCTTTGAAGGCCAGCCCCGGGCTCCAATGAATGCATCCGTTTTAATGGTGAATTTACATGGTTAATTATGAATGCACCACTTGAACCCCATTTGCAACCCTGTATATTCTCTGGGCGTATCGCAATAGGTGAGGATTTTAGCCAATCTACAAGCGCGCAACTCGTCGCAACAGGATTGTCTAGAGACAATAGGAGTATAGACCGCCGGGGGATCCCGGGGAAAAAATGTCTTCTAAATCATGACAATTTTATGGAAAACCTCTTGTTTCTACTGTATATCAGTGTTTCTCAGTATTTCATGTCAAGGACCTCAAAGATTATATGTAATAGGCCACCGACCCCATCTGAAAAAAAATATTGTTCCAGGGACCCCCACAGAAGCAAAGATTTGAGTTAAAAACGTTCTCTCTGAAAGAATGATTTTTCGGTGAACGATTACTATGTAACCCAGGCAACACTGTCTGTCTGTGTGTCACGCTGTGACACCACCCGCCCGCCACCAGAGGGCGAGGTTGCATAACACACACAAAAAAAACCTTCAAAAAAGCACGTAATTTATTCTAATTGTTGCAATTTACGAGCTGCGTTCACCTCTTGCGTTCACGTGTCTTACTTGTATACCAGTGTACTGTACTAGTGTAGATCACGTTTTGTCATGTACTCAGCGTTGTCCCATTCTACACGTTGCCACTCTATTGATATGTTCCGAGCATTGTGGTGAATACACATGGACTCCAGAAGCGTCGAGGCAATGTGTCAATGTCAAACAGCCTCTTCTAAACAAATTAACTTACAGTGCAGCGTGCGATGCGCTGCGCTGACCCCCCCCCCCCCGAGAGACTCCCATCATACCGCTTAGTTCTTAAAACAAACAACGCTGAAGATAAAGAACTCTTATCTGGTAGCAGCAGCAGCGGAAGTGTGCGCATGTGTGATAGCGTGTGTGTACGCACACATGTACATTCTTAACTTATGCCCTGAACCAACGGTGCATAAAGAAACTGGACACACATACACACACACACACACACACAGTTGTACATTTTGCGGGAAAATCTTACCTTTCAGTTGTGTGGCCAGTGATTAAAGGTGAGGTTGAAGGAGAGCCTTTAACTCATAGTCCAAAGATCCCTGAGGAGAGAGAGATAGAGAGAGGTTGCTTATAATAAGCAGACATGGCAACGCGGCCTGAAGGAAGCAAAGCACACACACAAGGAGCCCCAGTGCCTTTAGCGGGGGAAAACGTGGATAATTATCCCTAGGAGTGGAGATGGTCGTTGTCACTTCAAGCTCAAAGGGAGGAGGATTTCATATTTTTCTTTCTTTTTTCTCCTATATGCTCAGCTTTGTGCTGTATAACACGGAATGTGATGATTTGATTGGCTGAGCAGCATGGAATGCGAGGATGTGATGATGAATGATGATAAGAAATGCCCCTCACTTCACACACGTGAGTCTTTATTATTTATTTTTTTAAGAATAACTCCTGAACACGCTTTAAAAAAATGAGGTATGTATAAGCCCTTATGGAAACAGTGAGCAGCAGCAGGTTAATCCATGATATATGACTTAGTGCAGGTTTAAACCGCACTTTGGTCCAGTAGGCTTAAAATGCCATTCAGTAGATAGATTAATAACAAGGGACGGCTAAAGCAAAGACAAATAGTATGCTGCACATTATTCACTCACAGTTTCCTATCTGAAAGCATGCTTTTGTTTGGGCTGTTGATGTACAAAGTATAATGACCACATTTTGATTCATCAAGGTCGTCATTTGGCTCAGCAGTGAGCATGAACACACACTGAACCCATGCAATTCAAGAGACCAGAAGCTCGACTAGCGCCACAGAGAAATAATCCATCCATTAATCTTCAACCGCTTATCCGTAGTCGGGCCGCGGGGGCAACAGCTCCACCAGAGAGCTCCAGACTTCCCTCTCCAGAGCTACATTAGTGACTTCCTCCTGAGGGATCCCGAGACGTTCAAAGGCCAGTGAGTCAATGTAAATCCCTCCATCTGCACCTTGGTCTGCCCCGGGGTCTCTTCCCAGTGGGATGTGCATCGAGGACTTCCCTAGGAAGACGCCCGAGAGGCATCCTAACCAGATGCCCGAACCACCTAAGCTGGCTCCTTTCCAGGTCGAAGGAGCAGCGGCTCTACTCCAAGTCTCTCCCGCGTGACTGAACGTGACTGAACTCACCCTACAGGGAAATAAAAATAATTGAAAAAAAAATGTGTAACGCATAATTATGTCGTTGCACCAAATGTGCCTGAATAACGTGTTAAATATTAACTGTATAATATGTGAAGACATTGAGGGCTAGGTGGGGTGATAAGCCTAGATCATAGACAGAGAAGTGATGAAGAGTCTGTGTCAGATTTGGAGGTAGGTGGAGGGGTGGTCAGCCCGTGATGAGCTGACGTGCACAGCCATGTTGATTCTGGTAGTTGAATTAATTTTGTCAGTGCGTCCTTCATGAAAAGGCGCTATATAAATTCAAACTATTATTATTCGCTCGCTGACTATATGTTCTTCATTTTATAAAAGGTTGCTGACGTATATCTGAGGAAGGATTTAAGATAAAAAAGACTTTATTGTCCATTAAATGTACATGAAATGAAAATGTGTATTTGGTACACCAGCAGTCAGTTACAACAATAAAACATTACATAAAATACAAGCAACACAGCAACAGTGATCACGAACTGTGGGGATTAGGTGAACTATTTAAACATTCTTTCTTTCCACAGCAGTATTGGCACAAACAAAGATTTGTAACCCTTATTTTTTAGCTAATTTTGCCCTAAGCCTCCTGCCGGATGACAACAAGTCACATTCAGAGCGAAGAGGGTGGGTAGAATCATTGTAAATCTGAATTGCTTTTTTGGTTAAATGGAGCAGTTGTATATGTCCTGAAGTTCGTTCTCTCTCTCGCTCTCTCTCTCTCTGGATCACTGTTCATATAAGCTGCTTTGATATTATATGAAATAGCCTATGATACATTTTATTTTTATGTTATTATTGTCTCCACCAGGCCGAAGGCATGTGGGGAGAGTATGTTTTGCACTCCGTCCGTCCGCGTGTCCGTCCGTCCGTCCGTGTGTCCGTCCGTGTGTCCGTCCGTGTGTCCGTGAACAGCTAATCTCGGCCACCGTTAACCCGGTCGATGCCATATTTTGCACACACACTCCCTGGATGCCAACCATGAACCTCTGTCCCAAACTTTCCAGAACGGCCTGTTATAGCGCCACCAGGAGGCCGCTTTGTGCAAAACAAGTTTTTGCACAGTACACCTACAGATTTTGTCCAAACATCACGCAAATTGGTACACTGTCTCTCTAGAGCCATTCAACGAAACGGGTCTTTCAGATTTATCAGACTCCATCCTGATTGGTTAAGATTGGCTTCCAAAGTTCACAGGAGTGCTCAGTTTCAAACAAAATGCTGCAAATCATGAACACATCGCGTGATTTCCGTGAAATTGTGCACCCACATTCCCACTAGGCCGAGGACGAAATGCCACATGAACAATTTCAACTCAGCCTCAAGGTGGCGCTATAACTGGCCGAAAAGTGTTTTTACCTCTAACTGCACGGATCTGTGGATAACCTGGTGGAGACCTGTGCCCGGAAGGGCACTTTTTCTAGTTTGCATCTGAACTCGTCAGTATAGCCTAACTGTAGGCCTATATATATATATATATATATATATATATATATATATCTCAATATTGGCAATATGCCAATATTGAACAAAAAGTTCAAATGACCAGTGAGCACTTGGTGTTTTATTTTATTTAAAACACCATAATATAAGACGTTTCGGCCGCAGGCGGCCTTCATCAGGTGATGGTCAGGGAGGTGTCTCTATATATTGTTACAACAGTCAGTCAATATTTGATACAGTCCGTTTCTAGAGAAAATGTTAATAATTCGGTGGCAGAGAGTGTTTTCTCTCAGTCAGTTGATTCTTTATATCCATATGAGTGAAACCGCTGGGATCATTTGTTTATTTTTGGAACACAGTTCTTATTTGACGCGATATGAAAAAGTTATTGGGATTCCAATAACTGAAATGTCATGTCACTTGGGGAGGAGGCACATGGGAGGATGCCTCTGTACAATATTCCAAACTTCTCGAAATGTACAGAAACAAGGCCGTGGATATTTCTCGTGGAATGGTAGAGAACGGCTACTCAGTCCTATCTGCAATGTCAGATTGTTGTCTGAATAAACAGATCGGATCTGGTCATTACAAACGGTAGTGTGAATGACCGGGCCAAAAGATCGGATTTGACTTGATGTGACTGCAGTCTAAAGCCGGCCTAACTGACTGAAAATGTGATTTATTCATTATGACAGGTTTGAAAAGTAGAAATATCTTATAGCTGCCTCCTTCCAATAAAAGACCGTTATCAGAATCGGCTGAGAAAAATAAAAGCCCGGGTTTCTAAAAGAGGATTTATGGTAATTCAAATGAGGATCTAGAATCAAGAAGGGTTTATTATTTGTCACTTACTAATACAAAGATACTGAATACTGGTTGTGCTGGCTTTGGAATGGCAGTTTGGTAAATGTTTAATAATTCTGTCATTTAATTAAGTTACTTTAAAAGGTGAAGTGTATTGTAACAGGTTTTACTGCCCTCCAGTGGTGGAAGTAGAAAGTGAAACGAAACTCAGTAGGGCCAGCATTTCCCAGTAAAACGAAACTCAGTTGAGTCAGCATTTCCCCACAGAACAGTGAGCTGTGCACATGGTCTGCTGAGAATTCTTCTTATATGCCTTTGCCTTGGACATTATTTGTCTGTAAGTACATTTTAGTTGTAGTTAATCAATGGGATGTTTATATTTCATGATGAATGATGTTTGCAACTTTCCTGTGTAAGCTAGGTTAATTGTTTGTTTGGTAATAGTGTAAGCACATGTTAGCTTAACAACATTTAGCTTACTGCAGCAGTGGCTGCAGTGCTTTCTGTGTTTCAACTTTGTGTTCCTACTAGTTCAATGCAACTAATGCCTACAAGGCATACTATTACTCACACACATTTACCTGTGTGTTAATTCCTTTGTTGTGTTTATTTACAGTACACGTGTGCTAATTCATTTTTATGTTTATTTCTGTACTGTTTCAGTTTTACAAAATTACCTGTGGAGACTTCAGTAAATTCAAGAAAAGTCAAGCCTTGTCTCTTTATTGGAGGATCTCAGAACACTGTTAACTAGCTGTCTAGCTGCACATAGGCACGTGTTGCAAGGGCAGCACACTGGTACTGTATACAGTATTCACAAACTTATGAGCAAAATGATTTACTGACTTTATGAGCCGACCAAAGTTTGATTACTTGGTGTGAAAAGTTAAAAAGTGGGACAACTCCCACAGGATTAGAAGGAAGGAGAGGAATGAAGCATTTTGCTTCTTAGGTGCTATTTACACGAGGATGGTGTTCATATAAAACGTCAAAATAAAGTATCGTTTGCTGCTGTCATTTAGACGAGAACCGTGTTCTCAGGAGGTGAAAACGCAACGAAGTGAAACCGCCTCCCAGAGTGGAAATCTTTGAGAACGCCGTTTCCTATGGTCTCCATATAAACAGGCAAAACGGTGAATCCGCAGAACTTATGACATCATGGCTCACGTTGGCTCACAGCGCATATGTTTATTACATTGAAGCAGAGCAATATCATTATGATATAATGGAGTTCCTGAACAAGCCTCCCTCCTCGCCTACAAAGTGATGCTCATCAGCGATGTTGAATGTAAAACCATGATGTAAATAAAAAGCCTTGTGATAGACGGCAGCCGCGGCAGCAGCGTTTATTTAATAAATATATATCATCCCGTGGCGCGCCCAGAGCAGTGGCGCGCCCAGAGCAGTGTTGCGCCGCTTGCGTCTTCTTGTACGTGGGTGACCTGTCTATTTGGCAGCCCGTTATCGCCACCAAGCGACAGTATAGCATAATAGCACATTATATCATAACGTGTGCGTTCTCGTGTAAAGGGTAAGAAAAAATGAGAACGCAACGGGACTTTGACGTGTTATATGCCGTCTAAAAGAGGCCTTAGAATGATCAAAGTCTGACAGAAGTTTGCGGGCCTCTGGCTCTTGTCAAATAAAGGGTAGCAGAGAGCACCCCAACACCTAAAGACACAAGACATTGACTTACGTAATGGTGTTGTCTCGGGAAAGCGACGGGAACACTTCGAACCCTTGAAATCTTCACTTTGAAGCCACTTGCAGGCCACTACATTTATGTAACTATAAACCATTAAAGGACCACTTCACCACTTTTCAACCTATATTCATATAATAGGTCCTCACTAATGAATTTTCTCACGATAATGAAAATCTAAACATTTTTGTAAAAAAATATTGTTAAAAAAATAATCTGCCTAATGACGATGTCACTGGAAGACGGTTTCTAAACTGCCCACAACGCTCCTATGAGACACAGACTGAGTAGAAAAATCGTGCCATTTTATCATGATTATTAGTGAGGACCTATTATATGAAGATAGGTTGAAAGTGGTCCTTTAAATTAAACAGGCCTTCCCCAATGACATTTGCAATGAAAATGTAGACAATCACGTTGTGACCTTCAGGCTAAATTCTTCAGAGAACAGACAGAGACTAGTGGTTTTGAACTGCATGACGGGTTCTAAATGAACAAACAACAGTTAAGTGTGCAGGGTGTGAGGGAACATTTACCCACTACTAGGGCTTTCACTTCTATGCAACCACTCCCTTACTGAGCAATGTGTGTGGGTGGCTGGGTGTGTGGGTGCCTGGGTCTGAGCACGAAAACAGCATGGTTGTTTTTCACCACCTGTGCGCAACCTAACACGCACATATTAACTGTATATATGATGATTTTGGGTGTGCCAGTACAGTACAGGTTACAGTAGAGGGACCCCTATACGGTAACCCTGTCATTTTTCAACCGTTTCGGACGTGGGGCGGCTCACCGGAATCGCAGCATGAGTGCACCAGTTGGCACTGAATGAGTACCCCAATCACCCAGGAAGAAGTTCACCGTCCCTTCTATTAGTAACACCCAGCACCCAGGGCGAAGTTCACCGTCCTATTAGTAACTTCGGGTTACTTCAGTAACCTCAGTTGTATAAGTGACTCGAAGAAGAGAGTCATATGGGGTGCCGACACCTGGTGGCGCAAAAGCACAGAAACTCTGCATGTACTCACGATCAAATTCCATTGGATCGTGAAAGTGTCGCTCACGGTGACATCCCCAACCCCACCCACTCGGTATAAAACCGGGGGTTGGTCCCGTGAGCGTCATTCCTATCAATCTACCTTTCTGCCGCTGACAAAGCAGAAGGGTGTCTTAATGACTCTCTTCTTCGGGTAACTTATACAACTGAGGTTACTGAAGTAACCCAAAAACCCAGGACCGATTGGGCTAAGTCCCTAGGTGCCACGTCAAGATTGTAATACGTGGCAAAGGTCAAGGGAGACGACCAACTTGCCGCTGCGCACACATCCTGGATGGGGACGCCCCGCGCCAGGGCCCAGGATGCCACCATGCCCCTCGTGGAGTGAGCTGTTAACCCTTCAGGGAGCTCCACCCCACTACTGGTGTAAGGCAGTTGTATAGCTTCCACAATCCACTGTGAAAGCCTCACCTTTGTTATAGGCTTCCCCTGCCACCTGGCGTAGGAGGCCCAAGAGACAAAGAGTTGATCTCCCTGTCTGAAGGGAGCTGTCCTGTCCCTGTACAGTCTGATCGCCCTGACTGGACAGAGACAGTGTAGCCGCCTGTCCTCTTCTGAGGCAAAAGGCGGTGGGTGGAACGCCATGAGCTCCACCGGGTCACGACCAGCAGGAAAGGTGTTTGGCTTGAAAGACAAGTTCGGCCTAACCGTGACCTTAGTGTTGTTACCACTAAACCTCATGCAGCTCTCATATTGACTGAGTGCGTGGATGTCACTAGCACGCTTCGCAGTTGTCAGTGCGCGACCAGCAGCGTGGTCTTCAGCGAGAGAAACTTCAAATCCACTGCCTCCAGTGGTTCGAATGGCTCCTTCGTAAGCGCGTCCAATACCACCGTCAGATTCCAGGCTGGGACCAGGGATCTGGCAACCGGTCTAAGGTGTAGGACACCCTTCATGAACTGACGGATCAGCGGGTGCTCACTCAGCGGTCCGTTGTTCACACCTAAGTGGGAGGCGGATATCGCCGCCAGGTTGACCTTAACCGAGGACAAGCCTAGACCTCTGTCCAGGAATTCCTGCAGGTAGGTCAGGATGAGCCCCACCGAGGCCTGGAAAGGAAGGACCCCACCAGGCCTGGTCGAGCACCAACGTTTAAACAGCTGCCAAGCCGTGTTGTACCGGCGTCTGGTGGAGACTGCTCTAGCACTCAGAATAGTCTCTATGACATTCTGTGGCAGATCTGCTACTGCGAGCGGCGGAAAATCTCGCCGTTGGCCTGCGTTAGCAGGTCGACCCTCAGAGGGAGTTGCCAAGGGTTGCGATAGAGGAGGGAAGCGATGTCCTGTCTCCAGGACCCCCAGGCCGGAGCCACCAGCAGTAGCTCAGAGCCCAAAACTCTCACCCTGGCTAGAACTTGTGGGATCAGTTCCAGCGGTGGGAAGGCGTAGAGTAGGCCCTGAGGCCACCGATGCGCGAAGGCATCCAGACCCAGAGGCGGCCTGCCTGTGAGGGAGAAGAACAGAGGGGACTTCGTGTTCTCTCCCGTGGCAAATAGGTCCGCCACCGGAACTCCAAATCTGTGCCACATTTGGCCCACCACCCATGGATGGAGGGACCATTCGCTGTAGCGGAGTGGGCCTCTCGATAGGAGGTCCGCAGCTGAGTTCTGGAGTCCTGGGACGTGACAGGCCGTGAGGGAGAGGAACCGGCCGTCGCACCAGACCAGCAGTCTGTGAGCCAGTGAGCACAGACGCGGGGATTTGATCCCCCCCTGTCTGTTGATGTAGGCCATCGTCGTGGTGTTGTCCGTACGGACCAACACGTGATGTCCCCCGAGGAACGGCTTGAACTCCTTCAAGGCGAGGAAAACCGCCATAAGTTCTAGATAGTTGATGTGAGCGGATCCCTTCAGGGAACCGTTCCACACCCCTCTGGCCGTCCTGCCCTCGTGAGTGGCTCCCCAGCCCGAAAGACTGGCGTCCGTGGTGACCACCTTTCTGGACAGGGGCAACCCCAGCGGTACCCCTTCCGTCAGGTTGCGTCTGTCGGACCACCATTTCAAGGCCAATACACAGCCCGGGGAGACCCTCACCCGGCGTTGTGTGAACTTGGGAGGCAGGTGTAAAGACTTCAACCATCGTGGGAAAGGTCTCATGTACAGCCTGCCCAGGCGTGCCAGAGATATGGCTGAGGCCATGAGGCCTGCCATGCGCAGGCACACCCGAGTTGTAGTGTGTGGCCTGTCCTGAACTGTGCGGTACATTTCAGTAGGTCGTCCACCCGGTCGGAGCTCAGTTTCGCGGTGTATGCGACTGAGTCCAACGTGATGCCTATGAAGTCCGTGGACTGCGTCGGCGTCAACATGCTCTTGGTATGGTTCACGTTGAAACCTAGGGAGGTCACGTGGGACAATACCCTGGCTGTGTTCTGTGCCGCTTCCTGCTCCGAGGCCGTGCTCAGAAGCCAGTCGTCGATGTAGCTCGCAACTCGGAGACCCTGTTGTCGTAACGGGGCGAGAGCAGTTTCCGTACATCGAACAAAAACCCTGGGACTCAGGGACATCCCAAAGGGGAGAACCGTATACTCGTACACTCTCCCCTGAAACCCGAACCTCAGGAACTTCCTGTGGGGTGGGTAGATAGGGATGTGAAAATAGGCGTCTTTTAGATCTATGGACGTGAACCAATCGCCTGGGCGTATGGACCGTGCCAGAGACTTGGCCGTCAGCATTTTGAACTTGAAAGTTTTGAGGTGTCTGTTGAGTGCTCGAAGGTCCAGGATAGGACTAGGAGCCCCCCCACCCTTTTTCTTGACCAGGAAGTAGCGGGAGTAGAAACCGCTGCGGCTCTGGCTGAGGGGCACCTCTCTGACGGCCTTCTTCTCCACTAGAGTCATTATCTCCTGTTGGAGTATATGGCCAGCCTGACCCCGCGCTTCGGTGAAGATGACCTCGCCGAACGTGGGGGGATCTCATAGCGAACTGGAGTCTGTAACCCTTCGCTAAGGTGCGCAGAACCCATGGTGACGCGCCGTGGCGTTCCCACTGTGCAATGTGCCTGGTCAAGGGGTGGTCCACCCCCATACCAGAGACATTTTCGGCATGACCAGTCTCCCCAGTGGCGTTTGAGCACGCCACCGGCTTCATGCCCACCGCTCTGCAGTGGGCAGCCCGTAGGTTGCCCCTGACAGAGGGTTCATGGTCCCCCGACATTGGTATTTTTGTTGTTTTTTTGTTTTGGGCAGTGCCCTTATTACAGAACATACAAAAACATGTGCATTTAGTGCAAACTTGTGTGGCTTGGTCACGGGCCCGTCCGTGGTGGGAACCCGTGCCATGAGCCTCGACCTCTTGTGGGGCGGCCCGGGAGTGCAGTCCGGGACTACTACGCCCAGTGCAAGCCCTGAGGTGGGGGGGATGGGGGAAGGCGTCAGGGCGCGTCTCCCCCGGGATGCAGGAAGAGTCACTTCTTCTGCTGAGCCTTTCTTAGCGCCGGCTGCGGCTGCTGGAGGGCGGCGGCGTTGGTCAGCGGCGTTGGTCAGCAGCGCGTGGGGGACGTCTGTCCCTCGCGTCCGCGGATGGAGCTCTTGGAGGAGCTCGTTGTCCGTCGTCCCTATCCTGGCGTGGGCGTTGAGGCTGGCGGCTGCCACCGCCTGGGCGCTGGTTCTGACGTTGGCCCTGGCGCATAGGCTGGCGTTGAACCTGGCGCGGAACGAAGTCCTTGGACTGGGCGCGTGGAGGGCGGGTAGGGGCAAAGGTGACAAGTGCCTCGTGGCCTGGTCGTTGCTCCTCGACCGCTAGGGCCATTCTTTCCAAGGCTCCTTTAAAAAGGCCCCCTGGAAGGATGGGACCTTCCAGGAGATCTTTGCGTATGGTGGCGTCCAGGGCTGGGTTGGTGTCAACCAGAGTTGGGGTCCGTTACTCATGAAAGTAATACACTACATATTACATGAAAAAGTAATGCCTTACATTACTTTATTACTCCCTGGAGAAAGTAACTAGTTACATTACTTTTGCGTTACTCTATAAAATCGCCTGAGATGCATTGTCAAATAATAAATCTTATCCTACGACAACAACATACTATTTAGTTTGGGGTCTGTGAGGCCAAATGGTGGTCCATGGCTAAAATGCAGAATACATACTGGACCTTGATATGAAAATGGTTGAAAACCACTGTACCACGTGGTTCTAGGCAAATATTAACTTTCCCAATATATATTCAAATAAAAATAATGAGACTGAGATAAATCAGTAGCCTATATGTTCACAGTGCTTTAGGATCCCTTTCTTTATGATGTGGAGTCCCCTGCTCCATTGCTCATTAAATGTAGTTTTTCATTTCGTCATATTTGGTTTATTTATCTCTGCATTAACTAACTAGTGATTGTGAGAGCACACGTTCTACAACAAACAAACAGACCCTCCCACTGGCAGTGTTGCCAGGTTTTAGAAGAGAAACAAGCAGCCATGTCTATGAAAACAAGCCCAAAAGAAGCCTGACTGGTCTATTATAAAACAAGCCCAAAGTCGCTTATAATAAGCGGACATGGCAACACCCCAACGCCTGCTCTGTCTCTGTGACAGTGGGAGACTGGGAGCTTGCTGTGCAGCGGAAAAGTGCTGCGGAGATTTTAATACCGAGACAACGTAAATGACAGTTATGACACAAGCACTGTAGGCTATATCACAAAAAAACTGACAATGATGTGTCCGGCCAGAGGTTGAGTTGGGAGGAGGACAGGTGGGTCTAAAACCGGACGTCTGGCCACCCTACGAGTCCATGACAGTAACGAAAAATGCTGTGCTGCTGATGATCTGACACCGGTTTGACATGTTCTAGTCCGTACTGCGTACTGCGTTGCCAGCGCACCATTAGTGTTCATGTTCAACTCATCTCCGTTGTGTGCATTATTCTCCAAAGCAACACTGCTGAAAGCAGCCACATGACGCAAGTTACGAGGCGCTGCAGCGACCAGTAACTGTAGTGTGATTATCAAATTTGGAGGAGTAGTGTCATTAGATTACTCGTTACCGACCAAAGTAGTGTCGTTACAGTAACGAGATTTTCCGTTACTCGTTACACCCAACTCTGGTGTCAACCCACCTGGATCGTTCAGCCACGAGGATGTAGGTGGCGATGCGTCCTGCCAGCGCCGTGGTTGCCCAGACGAACTTAATCATCTCCTTGTGTATGCGCTTCATCTCCGCCACCTCATCGCGGGAGGGGACAGCCCCCATACCCGCAAAGATGGCTGTGAGAGATCCTTGGAGCAGTGAGGCGGAGTTGAGATGTTTGCCCTGTGCAGCTGCAAGGGCATACATCTTCTTGGCGGCCAGGCTGGCGTCCCTTTCCTCCTTCGATGGAAGGAGAGGCTCTCTGGCCAGTGGTCTTATGCGGGGGGCAGTGGGGTCGAGAAGATATGCGCCCACGGTGGGGCCCACAGTAGCCATATCGTCAAGGCCGACCGACGGCATGAGGTCGGTGTCGAAGGTGGCCTTTGAGTGGGTCGGTGGTAGGTGGTAGGCTTCATCCATGGAGCCGTGAAGGTCGCCTTAAACCCCTGCGCCAGCGGCAAGACAACCTTGCTCGCTGGTGCTGGTGCTCCAGGCCATTTGTCCTCCGGGTTTGGAGGAGGTGCGGTCTCAGGCCATGGCCTGTTGCACCGAATGGAGGCCTGCCTGAGCAGTTCGACGAGGTCCCACCCCTCCGCTGGGGGGTGGAGGGGAGGATCGTCGTCTTCTCCGTCAGGGGGAGGAAGCTCCGCCTCCCTGGTGAGTTGTGGCATGTCAGGGTCATCTCCGGCGGCCATGTCGTTGTCCACGTCCTCGTATCCAACCTGGTCCAGGACCCTGAACTCATCTGGAGCCTCCTGGTAGGAGGGCAGGTCATCGCCGAGGGGCTGCTCGCGGTCAATGACGACGGCCCAGTTCCGTTCCGGGCTGGGTCGATAGGAACCGGCGTCCTCACTGTAGTCATTAGGGCTGTAGGTCAGGTCGTCTCGGGAGAAGGAGAGGAGGCTGCCCTCATTGTAGCTTCGTTCTGCTCTAAAAGAGGAGAAGGAGAAAGAGGCGGCTGGCTGGCGGTGTTGGGCCGCTGCTGGTGGCGCCCCCTGGGCTCCGAGCCCAAAACTCTGGTGGTACCCCGGTTCACCCCTGGGAGCCTTCCTGGTTGGGGAAGCGGGCTCAGGCTCCCCGTCGCGTTGCTGGGACGTCGCTGTCGGAAAGCGAGGTCTAGCGCCTGAAGCAGAGTGATTAAAATCACTGCGCCCAGCTGGTGGGGGGAGGGGGGGCCATGGTTCGGCCGCCCTGGACAGACGGTCCCTGAGATCGAAATTATCAAGGAGAGCTCTATCTTCATAGGCCTTGACTCTGGCCAGTCTTCGACCCTTCTCTCTGTCTGTCAGCCTGGAACATGCTGGGCACCAACCTGGCTTCTCAAAGGCATCTCTGATGTGTGGAAGACCAAGACAAAACATGCACAGTGCATGTGTGTCTGTCGGGGAGAGGAGGTAGAGACAGCCACGTCTGAAGCAACACTTTGGTTCCATGGGGGAGGGGTCGAATTCACTGTCGTCACCGTCACTTCCTTAATGTAAACGAAGTCCACACCCACAACACCAGAGGGAGTGCAACAAACCATGTACAACCCAGATTCGGCACAAACAAGGGACTAAATTATTTTCGCTCCTATGCCACCAAAATGTGGAACGCCCTACCAACAGTCATTAAGACATGTGAATCCCTTGACTCCTTCAAAACCGCTCTCAAAGGGCACCTACGGATGGCTGCAATTCGAAACTGGCCTCTGTAAAATCTGAATCCCCCCCACCCCCCCCCCCCCATTTCCCCTCACTGTTTAATGTATATTTTCCCTTTTTTGCTTCCTATATGATGAATTCCTGTTCTGTTCTTTAGCTACATAGAAATGTCTATTTGTATGTCTCTAAATGTTTGTATGTCTCTAAATGTTTTGATGAATTGAACAATGTGGACCCTGTTGTAAACAAGTGTAATGCTTAATTGGGTCGTCCACTCACAGTTAACAGTCTTTGTATTGAGTTTGTGCTTAAAATGTACTGTAAATTCTACAAACTGTTAATAAATATTTCAATCAATCAATCAAAAAAACCGCCGGTGGCCATGGTGTGCGATAGTTGATTTAATAAAAAATAAAAAATAAACTCTCAGAACTAGGGTTACGAAACAGGACTTACGTAACTTACGTAACCTATGCAACTCACGTAACCTGCGCAACTTACGCTCGGAGAATGCTAGTTGACGGCGCCGTTCGGCTGGACGTCAAGCTAGCGTTGTAAGATACGATGGTGAAGCCAAATCAACGCCTAACGGCTGAAGATAGCTCGGAAGTTAGCGAGGCTGTGGCTAGTTAGCGCGACGCCGGAAGGCTGAAGGCTAAAAGCGGGACGTAGCGTGCAGCTGCGGGCCGTGGGTTTAGCTAATAGCTGGTTAGCACCTCGCCGGTAGGCCCAGGGCTAACGGCTGGACGTAGCTAGTGTATAGCTACGCAGGTAGCGTAGACGAAGCGTGTAGCTACGGGCCGTGGGTCTAGCTAGTAGCTGGTTAGCACCTCGCCGGTAGGCCGAGGGCTAACGGCGGGACGTAGCTAGCGTAGACGAAGGGGAAAACGTGCCTGACGGCTACACTTTAAGCAGCGGGCTCGCTAGTGAGGGAAGCCGAAGGCTAGTAGCACTAAGGCAGCTAACTGTAGACCGAGGTCACAGAGCGAAGCAGTAAGCTAGCTGAGTGCTAAAGTGTGAAGCTAGTAAAGAGAAGGACTAAACAACAAGCCGCGTGACTGCCCACTTGTGTTTTATTGTCCGTGTAGAGGACTTACTGCTGGAGAACTTTTCTGCAACGTTCGTAAGTGAAGAAAAACACCTCGCAGGGGGCTGCGCATTTCCAGGTACAAGTATGAGAGAACTCGTCCGTTCTAGGGAAAACAGTTTCAACAGCCGGTGGTGAATTCTTTGTCAGAGCTATGTGGCATCTGCGGCAGAAAGGTAGAGGAATGACGCTCACGGGACCAACCCCCGGTTTTATACCGAGTGGGTGGGGTTGGGGATGTCACCGTGAGCGACACTTTCACGATCCAATGGAATTGTTCGTGAGTACATGCAGAGTTTCTGTGCTTTTGCACCCCATATGACTCTCTTCGAGAGAGGAACTTAAGACAACACCCAGCGCCCAGGACAAAGTTTTATCCAAACGACGAAGTTTATTGATATGAAAACCGATCGCATCGCTCCACAGCCTAGGAGCGCCTGTTGCGCAATCCTCGATGTTGCACAACAGTGCGACGTCATCGAAAATGGTCCCCCCCGTTTAGCCGACGACAATCTTAAAACGTTAATAACTCGCAACCTAAATCATCCCGTCCAATTCTAAGAAAATATCCTGTGTTAGACGGCCCTCTGCTGTCCAGTCGCTAGTCGCGCTAGATTTAATCATGCCTCCCGTTGTTGTCGATGGCCTTTGTGTGTTGTTTTGGCTACATTTAGCTGTTCCAGCCACATCTGGTATAACTTCCGGTCCGTCGGTAAAAGTGCTCCGTTGCTATAAATCGATTGGGCGCTATGATTCAATGGATTAACCCGGGCAATCGCAGTGCTAACTCATGCAAAACAGAAAGAATAGAAAAAAAGAAACAATCACGGCACTCCATCTTTAAGCATCATTTACAGACAGCATTTTCCATAGAGGGCAACCCTAGAACGCATCATGACTCTGATGAAGGCCGCAAGGTCGAAACGTTAGTCTCTCTTTTTGTATGCTCAGCACCTAAATAAAAGGCTCAAATTGTCCGTGCTGCTCCAGTCTCTTCTCCTTATGCAACTTTGATGTCCCTGCACCTGTGAAGCACCGGATCAGCCGTTTCAGGCTTGAGGCGCGTTGGTAGACTCCCTTTCTACCTAGAACGCATCATATCAGCAGTAAATTGATGTCTGGTCACCTGACATGAGTTGTGTATATCTTCAACATTTGCTGCTAGTCTAAGGCTGACAATAGTCATTTTATTGGTTAAACAAACACGAATTAATTAAGGCTCCGCTCTTAAACCCCTCTCCATGTCCAAATATCTCTCTCTCTCTCTCTCTCTCTCTCTCTCTCTCTCTCTCTCTCTCTCTCTCTCTCTCTCTCTCTCTCTCTCTCTCTCTCTCTCTCTCTCTCTCTCTCTCTCTCTCTCTCTCTCTCTCTCTCTCTCTCTCTCTCTCTCTCTCTCTCTGCTGTAATCTTTACAAGCATGGCTGCAGCTAATTAACTAAGGCCCAATGATTGAACTGAGTAACCTCGCAAGAGGGCTAGGGCAACTACTAGCTATTTTAGGAAAAGCTTGCTGGGCAAGGAAGTGGAGATATTTTGCCTCGAATGGCCACAGCTAGGCGATTATTTCAATATTTTGCCTCGATTATGATTAATGAAAGTTTACTTGTTTTAAAAGTTAAAATCTCAACGTGCCCCGATGCCATGTATTCAATTTATAGCCTTTATAGTGTCCGGGGAGAAATTTGTCTGGGGCACCAACACACACACACACACACACACACACACACAGTGTGTGTGCGTGCGTGTGCATGGGTTTCATAGATAGTATCTCTTGTCTTGGCTCCTAAATGGTTGCAGTGCACTCGTCTCTGGGGCCGGCATTAGCATGGTCAAGTTATTTCCTCTCAGGGGCTACAGTATTTCCACTGGCTGGGCGGGATTTTTCCATTCACTCCTTCAAACTTGTGTAAGAAAACGACAAGCTGTGTTTTTCCGTTATTTCCCTCGACACTGCGTGGGGGTACAATAAGAATGTGGTGGCTGTAGTGTCCTCGGACATTTGAGTATTTTGGGTTGTTCTTTAACTAACTAAAATTATTTGTGCAGTGAGGGGCTAGCTCCCTCAAAAAATATAAAGAAACTCTTGGATACAGTATATTTCTAAAAGGAGTGTGCTAATAATTGCTCCTATATTGTGGTGGCAGACTTTTGCAGAAAATATCAGATCTGCAAGCATGCGCAGGTATGTGAGCAATGAACGTTTATGTATTGATACAGTATATTTCTAAAAAGTAGAATGCATGCACACACGCAAGAACGCACGCAATACTAGGTTGTTGTTGTGGTCGTCAGCCATTGTCCGACGTAGCGTTTTGCGTGACGTCCGACTTCTAACCCCATTACTAAACCTAACCTTAAATCTAACCCTATTACTAAACCTAACCCCATTACTAAACCTAACCCTAAAGCTAACCCTATTACTAAACCCAACCCTAAATCTAACCCTATTACTAAACCTAACCTTAAATCTAACCCTATTACTAAACCTAACCCTAAATCTAACCCCATTACTAAACCTAACCCTATTACTAAACCTAACCTTAAATCTAACCCTATTGCTAAACCTAACCTTAAATCTAACCCCATTACTAAACCTAACCCTAAAGCTAACCCTATTACTAAACCCAACCCTAAATCTAACCCTATTACTAAACCTAACCTTAAATCTAACCCTATTACTAAACCTAACCCTAAATCTAACCCCATTACTAAACCTAACCCTAAATCTAACCCTATTACTAAACCTAACCTTAAATCTTTTTTTTTTTCTTTTTTTTTTAAGATATTTTTTTGCGGCTTACGCCTTTTATTGATTTTTGAAGGGACAGACAGTAGGCTGACAGGAAACGGGAGAGAGATGGGGGGATGACATGCAGTAAAGGCCGTGTCGGGTCCGGGAGTCGAACCCGCGGCACACTGCGACTGGATTACCAGTCCGGTGCCCAGACCGTTACGCTACGGCCTGGGCCCTAACCTTAAATCTAACCCTATTACTAAACCTAACCTTAAATCTAACCCTATTACTAAACCTAACCCTAAATCTAACCCCATTACTAAACCTAACCCTAAATCTAACCCTATTACTAAACCTAACCTTAAATCTAACCCCATTACTAAACCTAACCCTAAATCTAACCCTATTACTAAACCTAACCCTAAATCTAACCCTATTACTAAACCTAACCCTAAATCTAACCCTATTACTAAACCTAACCTTAAATCTAACCCCATTACTAAACCTAGCCTTAAATCTAACCCCATTACTAAACCTAACCTTAAATCTAACCCTATTACTAAACCTAACCCTAAATCTAACCCCATTACTAAACGTAACCTTAAATCTAACCATATTACTAAACCTAACCCTAAATCTAACCCCATTACTAAACCTAACCTTAAACCTAACCCCATTACTAAACCTAACCTTAAAATGAACCCTATTGCTAAACCTAACCTTAAATCTAACCCCATTACTAAACCTAACCTTAAATCTAACCCTATTACTAAACCTAACCTTAAATCTAACCATATTGCTAAACCCAACCTTAAATCTAACCCTATTACTAAACCTAACCCTAAATCTAACCCTATTACTAAACCTAACCCTAAATCTAACCCTAACCTCATTCTTAACCGGCCACGTAAGTATACCTAAACATAAAGCGAAGGTTTTTGAATTGTGGTAGTTTCACGATGTTTTCTGTTTCCTAATCGCAGGCAGTATGGGCTCCAGTAGAGCCATCGCATGGTCTTGCAACTATGGATGCCCCGATACTTTTTTTCGATTTCCGATCCGATCCCGTTACCACAATGTATGCAGGGTTTCCTGCACAATGTTGTTGGCATGGCGCTGCGCCATGCTTGAAATAAATTGCGCCATGCCAAGCTTTTTTTTTTTGAGGGGGATAGTGAATCATAGTGTGTGTGATATGAAATGTCCAGTACCTCCCCAGTGCCTCCCCCAGTGCCACCCCAGTGTCTGCCCAGTTTCCGCCAAGTGCCTCCTCAGTGTCTCCCCCGTGTCCCCCTGAGTGCCTCCCCAATGTCTCCCCAGTGGCTGCAGTTTCTCCGCAGTGCCTCACCAGTGTCTCCCCAGTCTCCCCAGTGCCTCCCCAGTGTCTCCCCACTGCCTCCTCAGTGCCCCCCCAGTGTCCCCCCAGTGCCTCCCCATGTCTCCCCAGTGTCTCCCCAGTGCCTCCCCAGTGCCCCACCAGTGCCCCCCCAGTGCCTTCCCAGTGTCTTCCCAGTGCCTCCCCAGTGCCTGCCCAGTGTCCCCCCAGTGCCTCCCCATGTCTCCCCAGTGTCTCCCCAGTGCCCCCCCAGTGCCTCCGCAGTGTCTCCCCAGTGCCCCTGCAGTGCCTCCCCAGTGTCCCCCAGTGTCTCCAATAGCAATACAAGAGCAATAATACAAATTAATCTTAATTTATTAATCAAATTAATTAATTAATTAATCAAATTTTTCTAGGTCCCCCCACGCCCAGCACCATGCCAAGGCCTTTTCCTGCAGGAAACACTATGTGTTAGCCGATACCGATACCAGAGAATAAAACTCAAACATCCGGTCCGTCGGTAAAAGTGCTCTGCTGCTATAAATCGCTGGGCACATTTATTTAATGGATTCAATAACACCGGGCAATTAATGTGTTAATATAGCGTCAAAATACTTTTAGCCAAGTTATCCATACTTTATACATTAGCTCAAGGTGCGTCATGAAGTGAAACACAGATTGTAGATCTGCTATATATATATATTACAATCTTTTAAAAGTCTTGAACATTAGTTCAACACCGGCAACACCGTTAGTTTATGGACTGGACCTTGGGGTGGGGAAGTTTCTCCTAAAAAGAAAACATCAGCATCAATTTTAGAAGACATCTGAATCCCCCGCCACCCTCCCTCCTCCTCCCTCCCCTAAAAGAAAAAAAAAAGTGTGTTAACAGAATTCAGAGAGTGTAAAAAACTTAACAGGTCACGGGTCCATTTTGAGTTAATTAAATGGGAGTATTTTATAGTGCGGAGAAAGAGCACAGTGGAGGGGTGGGGGGTGCTTCATCAAGCAGCTTCTACACCCCGTAGTGAACGATGAGGGGCATGACTCACTGAAGGCAATTCCGCACGCACGTGCACGCACGCAGGTAATTGGTGTCATGAAAACTGCCAGTCTGCGACAAGGTAGTGGCACCGTCTCCCTCTCTCTGTCTCACTCCCGCCCTATCTCCCTCTCTCAATATCTCAAGCCCTCTCGCCGCCTCTCTCTCGCCGTCTATCTCACTCGCCTCTTTCTCTAAATAAAATAGCCAATCTGCAAGCCCACTGTGAGCTTGTACAGATCTGCCAATTTCAACACGTAACATCTATGTTGAGGAAAAACAAAAACAAGAAGTTCAAAATGATTGAATGTAGTATTCATTATCTTCAAAATGTGTCAGGTTATTTAAAATGTGTCAATCTACAAGCTCAGAGGACACCTTTGTTCTCTGAACTGGTTGACAGACTTATGAGCTCTGGTAGGCCAACTACACGAGCCTCAACAAGTGGTAACTGTATTGTTCCCAGGTGTAACAACTCATTCAGACAGTCTGCCTTCTCAGTAAAGGAGGCAAACCTTTGGAACTCCTTGCCTACGGTTCTAAAACTAGAGACGGACGGTTACGTTATCTACAGAGGACTCAAATTATGGTTGAAATCACATCAACTGTGCTCGCATCATGTACTGTATAGCCTTCTGACTGGTTACCTGAGTGATTGTTTACTTTTGTTTTGTAGGATAATGTAATTGGTACTGTAATGTTGTTGTAAAATATTATTAGTATATAGCCTATTCCTTTTATGTACTTTATGTACTACTGTAGGTGGTGAAAATTAGCACTTGTGCTAACACAGTAGTGTAAGAGCAATGAATCTACTAATTGTGACCAAATTTGACTGCGGGACTGCCATTGGATTTTTTTGAATTTTCGTTTTTTCATGTCATATGAAAGCAGGGAAGGTCCACTTCAGTGATGCTTGCGGAACTCGACTACGTTGCGTTCCTGACCGCATCACTGTCATGGCAATAATCACGTTAAACCACCCCTTCTCGTGTAATATTGCTTAATTAGCCTACATTATAACGTGACATTTATTATACACCTCGAAAATAGCATAACATTGCCGAAGAGACACTTCTATAGGTCGGACTATGGCTATTATTTTTTGTGCAGGACTACTGTATACAGTATTTGTGGGGTAGAAAACACATAGGCGAGCACAAAAAACACACACATTTTGAAAAGATGAATTGCATAGGACCTTTAAAGCAGGGGTTCTCAACCTGTTGGTCGCGACCATAGACTATAAAAAATATGGACAAAGCGTTCCCCGGGTCTAACATGAACGTAAAATGAAGCCTGTAATAATATGCTAATTCCTGATGTAAGTCGCCATCTTTCTAGATCCGTTTGGTACCAGCTGGCCATTGGCTGGCTCCGTTTTGTACCAGCTGGTCATTGGCTGCCCAGACAACGAGGTGGGACTTCCCCCCTTCTTCTCCGTTGGTTTTTATTTTGACTCGAGTGGGAGGAGAAGACTCTTGAGTGGGAGGGGAATCCCGATCATAGACTGTAACGGTAGCCACGCCCCTCAGAACATACGCAACTTTATGGTCATTTTTTTAATTAATGGGACCATAATTTTCCAAAAAGAATATTATGACATTAGAAATGAGACTTTAAACTAGTGACTGGAAGAAGAAAGTATTCATGACCATGTTTATTAAGGTAATACAGTCTAGGTGAAGTTGGGCCAAAATACATGGGCCTCTATGGAGATATGGGGCTTTTTGGGTCCAGTCCAGCGCCACAACAGGCCATTATATGAACTACCGATTTCAAATGAGGCTTCACGAAATATCTGGCTGACTGCCCCCCTGGTCGCGACCCATCGGGGTCCCAAAATTATTTTGGGGGGTTCCCCAGATGATTAAAAAAAAGTAAACATTTACATAGGCTACACATAAACCCCCTTTCCACCGGTTGGTTCCCAATGGGAACCGGTTCAGTTCTTTTTGGTTCTTAGTCCATGAGCCAGAGCTCCAAAATTGGTGGGAAAAACTAGACCTATATTAAATTGTTTATAGGATCAATACAAGTAAATGTATACATGATAACCCTTCCATATTAGTAGCTTTTTCATATTTTCCATTTTGGATATTTTCCTACATAATGACTCATTTGCATATTTAAAAATGTAAAATTTGTAATGCAATAAATCATTGTCTTCGTGTAAAAGTACTCAATTGGGGAAGTTTCATGGTGATAACAATCTAATATAGGTATGGTTTTGCCCACTCAATTCATAATTAACGTTCCAATGTTGGCGCTCTGGCTCGGACTAAGAACCAAAAAGAACTGAACCGGTTCCCATAGGGGGTCGCGAGACATGGCCAAAGCATTTCCGGGGGTCCCCAGACAAACAACGTTGAGAACCCCTGCTTTAAAGGACTGCATCACCCATTTTCAACCTATCTTCACACAATTGATCTTCCTCACCAATGTTCGCTATGAGCTTGTAGATCTGCTATTTTTCAATAGCTAAAGTACCGTAAAACATAATGCTTTAAAACACCAAAAGGGGTTCCAGCCCAGAATGGGATAAACTTGTAACATTGCAGTAGAATTGCAGTAGAATTGATATACTTGTGAGTACTTTTTTTCCCTCCACTGAGATACAGCATACTGTATACCTTAATAGGTATTGATTCCATGCGGTGGACACACTCCAAGGACTGCAATCGCTGGGGATAATATAATTGTGTTTTCATTAGAAGCTATAGGTCACTAGTGTGTGTGTGTGTGTGTGTGTGTGTGTGTGTGTGTGTGTGTGTGTGTGTGTGTTCAAGCCTGTCTCAGGATAATTCCCAGTCCTTTCATGTTGTCACAGGGGTCTCATGGCACTGGGCTGGTTTCTACCAGATGTTCCCACCATCCTCTCTCTCTCTCTCTCTCTCTGTCTGCCTACGCTCCCACTTTCCATTTTCAGGGATGAGAAACTCACTTCTAAATGTTCCATGTCTCTCTCTCTCTGTGTGTGTGTGTGTGTGTGTGTGTGTGTGTGTGTGTGTGTGTGTGTGTGTGTGTGTGTGTGTGTGTGTGTGTGTGTGTGTGTTGGATCAGTGGAGATGTTTCCCTGCATGGACGAGCACACTTTACCGCAGTGTTTCCCCCCTTTTTTTTATGATGCATTGGTAAAAAAAGAAAGAAAGAACATGTTGCCAGGCACACAGGGGTATGTTGTAACGGTAATAGCCGATTTCATCGTTGTTGTTGATGATTTTACAACACAGGCTGGAGGGAACACACTTTAGCCACAGAAACCCTAAAAGTATATAGTATAGGCTATTAGGCTGCAGACCCTTTGAGAAGACTTTGTGCATGAAGGGACTCCCTTCAGTCTCAAGAGAAGATTTGCATTGTTAGATTTCAGCATTTTACAGAATTAGATTACATATTTTAGTACACAATTAGATAATCTAATTCTGTACTAAAATGCATCTAATCTGTAATCTAAAATATGTAATCTAAGATATGCAATATGTAATCTAAGATTACAGATTAGATGCATTTTAGTACAGGATTATATTACAGATTAGATGCATTACAGTACAGATTTTTACAACTTCATACATAACAGTGGGTTAATCTACCAGTGAAAGGTTTAAATCTGAATGCCCGCTCTAATACATTATCGCATTGGGTAACTTCTAATTAAAAAAACAAATCACACTTGCGTGAAGTGAGGGGTGCTCTTCTTATCATCATACATCACATTCCGTGCTCATTCCGTGGTGCACACAGACACTCAAAGCTGAGCATATAGGAGGGGCTAGCACTCCTCAATAATAGGACATTCTTCCTTGTTTGGTTTTGGGGACAGTGCAGGACAGTGAGGGACAGGTCCCCCCCCGCAAGTTTTCCCCCCCGAGGGTCAAAACGTTTTGAAACCATTAACATCACAAGAAAGGAGAACAACTGATGTGCAACCCGCAGGCAGCCCGTCTCAGAAGACATTAAACGCACCAAAGGTCCTCCTGACAGCACAGCCACTACAGAGAGCGGCCGCATGAATTCTGCTCCCACGCGGGTCAGCGGAACGTGACACGTTTCCCACATGGAGCCACCAACTTATCACGATATTTTTTCAAGCTTATCACGATACACGATATTATCACGATATTTCCGCGCGCGTTTTTTTTATGGTTATTTTTCAAGTTACTTAACAGTACAAGGTAACAAAAATGTAAGAAATACCATTTAGACTGTATTTAGACATTTAAATACCATGAGAAACTCCTCATCGGTATGTGCACGAGCACACACACACACACACACACACACACACACACCCCCCACACTATTATAATGTAGCTGTCAGCAGAAACCGCTTGTCATTTTTTTATATTTTATGTCTTGCAAATGTATGCTCTACCATACTATAGCATCACACAAAAGCAACAGAAATAGCAGATCCGCAAGCTCTGCTTATCGTCTCTGTCGGTGGAAATCCCATGTCCAAAACGGTTAAGGATTCAAATTAAAAAAGGGCTAAAGTAGCAGATCTACAAGCTCAAATCATGTCACTTCACTCACACATCTCGTGCTTGTGGATCTTCTACTTTTGGTGCTTTTGTCTGACGCTGTATCAGTGATGTAAATATGTTTTCAATGTAATGGGTCCCGGGATGCACAGGTGGTCATTCAAATTAGTCCCAAAAAGTTGTTTTGGGACAACTTGTTTTTGGCCTTTAGTGTGGTCAACTTTTTGAGGGCACAAGGCCAAGTGCCAGGGCATGAAGGCCATCAATTAAAACAATGATTTTAAGTCCCCGCTCATTATTATTATAGCTTAAAAGGTTAAGGATGATTACATTTGTTTTAATTTAAAGGCGAACATTGGTTCAGAACAGTGCTTCTTAAATAAATAATCACAGCTTTAAATAACAAAATATAAGTAGCTACTGTTGTAAAATATTGTAAACATGTCTGTAACATGGGGTCCCAGTGCAGAGATGAAAATCACAATGAAAAGGCCTGGGACCCTGTCACCCTGGGCTAATTCATATACATTTAATTTGGGGGTCCTTGAAATTCCCGAAGAAGTCCTTGAAATGCCTGAAGAAGGTCAGTAGACCGAAAGCTTGCCAAAAATAAATTGATTGTGCACAGATCTGAGTGTGCGGAGCTTCCCTTTATTTTTTCTCTTTCCCTTTCCCTTTGTGGCTCCAGCACCTCTCTAAAGTTTTTTTCAGCGGATGAGCGGTGGTTCCTTTTCTATTGGGGTCCTTGAAATTAAAATGGCTGAGGATCACTGGATTAAACTGAGTTAATTCACAGAAAATACAATGACAGACAGCCTACATTCATTTGTATAGCCCTATGTTTCTGTTCTGCCTCGTCTGTTGTTGTTCTGATGTTGTCACAACTGTGATTCATATGTTCCTTGTTTTTACCTTCTAACTTTGTTTCTTAAGGTGCTTTATAAATAACATTTAATTTTACTTACAGTACTTACATAACTTTTGAATGAGGGCTTGGTTTATAAAAGATTATTTTGTGCTAAAGTAATATATTGAATAACATGTAGATGTTAAGGCTAAACTGGCATATGGCATTGTGGGGGGTGCAGGACTGAGGACTCTGGAGATAAGTCAAGTGTAAAAAGCATTTTGTACACTTGTGTGCTTATGAACATTTACCACGTTATGTCCGCATTGATACAGAAATTAATGATTATTAAGTGAGCGACGCGTGTACAGTGAGCGGCGCGCGCTCTGGTGCTTGGCTACTTGGCTACTAGCCGTGGCCAGCCTAACGCCAGGGCTCCACCGGGCGCGTTGCATCTCCGTCGCGTGCGTCAACAAACAAACCGGTTCAATTTTAATGGTGACCCTTTCATTGATTACAAGGGGAACATTCTGTGATGGTGACGGAGACGCGATGCTGACGCGGCCGGTGGAGCCCCGGTGTTACGGACAATTTACTCTGTCAACTAACGTAGCAGACGATAGCTTGGTAAATGGTGGAGGAGGAGTCCTGCAGTCTATGCTGTTGCGTGGTGTTGTTTCGTGAGTTTATATTCATGAAGACGAGTCACGTTGGTCTTAACACTTACAGCACGTAGGACGCCTGAGAACGTCATAGGATACCGAACGTAGAGTTCTAAGGACGTCTGAGGACGTCCTAGCGACATCCCAGCGATGCGGGGCGAGATATTAATATTCAGAATTTTTCCTATTTATTTTTTTGGCATTTCGCTTTTCGCTTGCCGTATGCTAACGCTCAGTGCAACTATTAGCTTATTATTGACTCCCACGTTAGCGAGACGGAAAGAATGACTCGTAGCTCCTAATCCAGGGCGCTCTCCGTGGTGATGAATAGAGCGATATGCTGGCGCTTATTTTCTGCTCCTCATCCGTCTCTCCCGCAAAATATGAACGCTTTTTGGAGCGTAAAACAATATATTAAGATGATCGGGGATGTTGAGGTCACTTTGTAAAGTCAACTTTTTTAGGAAAGTGTTTCCGGTTCATGGCTTTCAAAGTAAAAGCGATCAGACACCTCCGGTATTCTATAGCCTATATTTTGAAGGCAGTCGGCGTACTCAATGTGTTAACACACGGGCTCTGTCTGTGTGACAGACGTGGAGTTCTTTTTGGGAACTATAACACGTCGCCTTTCCTCGACATGTTGAGCTGTTTACTACAGCGCAATGCTGTTTTCCCCTCTGCCTAGAAGAAAGGGGGCGGGGACTTTGGGAGTGCTGAGAACTCAACAGAGTTATAAGCAAACCACACCGTCCATTGGAGTGCCGTAGCAACGTGTGGTTAGCTTGTAGATCTTTTATTTTTTGTGAACGAAACCGTCGTACTGCAGAAGTAAAAATTACGGCATAGAACTGCATATATAGTGTGCATTCACTGTCTGATGCAGCACATTTATCGTGATGGAAACGATAACTCTAAAAAGCGGCCCAGGCCGTGGCGTAACGGTCTGGGCACCGGACTGGTAATCCAGTCGCAGTGTGCCGCGGGTTCGACTCCCGAGCCCGACACGGCCTTTACTGCATGTCATCCCCCCATATCTCTCCCGTTTCCTGTCAGCCTACTGTCTGTCCCTTAAAAAATCAATAAAAGGCGTAAGCCGCAAAAAATATATCTAAAAAAAAAAAAAAAAAAAGCCATATCGTGGAGACGTTGTATCGTCCCGACGATAATTATCGCCATATCGTCCACCCCTAGCCTCAACTATACTGTACAACATACAGTATAACACACACACACACACACACACACACTTTATTTGCAATCACATTTTACAAGAAATGTCTTGAACACAAACAATAGTGGATGTGCAAACTTGAGAAAACTCTACAACAAGTGCTTCAGGATACAGATCACGGGTACAGAAAGCATCGCCTTCTCCATAAATGGCGACTGCCAATTATTGCAGACACTGAACAGAATTGGCTCTCGGCTTGGGCATGCCTGCAATCTGCAGGCCCCTCACGACTGCTTTGTGGACATTACCGAGGCTTCCAAATATGAACACAAGTAGTTTACATCTGTAGCCAAGCTGTATAATAGCATCCTTAAGACGCTGGTACTTAAGCAAGGTAAGGAATGCCTCTTCCAGACTGTGGTCAAATGTAAATGCCACTTCCAAAATGGTCACTTCTCTACTGCGCGCACACACACACACACACACACACCCCCCCCCCCCCCCCCCCCCTCTGGTAACCCCACACACCATTCATCATCACCGTTCATACTGCAATCCACGGCAAAATAAATGAATCATGTATAAATGATTGTAAAGGATGTAAAGGATTTACTTACAAGGAAATAGAGAGGAGGAGGAGTAGTGGTTTCCACAGATTTCCCTAGTTTCTCTCCTATACCGGGTGCTGATGATATGTTAGGTAAAGCACAGTTGGCCCGTATCGTTCCGAGGTCTAAATATAACCCAGAGAGCTTGTAGCTGCGGCGGGAGAATAAACCGGGCCGGCTCGGGCTTTTCCGCGCCGCACGGCGGACAATGTGTTTGTCATGAGAGAGCTCATTCTGAGAGAGCCCTAGTAGAAAGCATGCAAGCACATAGCGGAGGAGAGGAAAGTACACACACAGCACAGAGAACTACACACACACACACGCTGCTGCATGGTATGGGGCCCTGTCCCTAGAACGAGGGAGGGAGGGAGCTCTACTGGAGGGATTTGGTATCATTTCCAATGTGTGTGTAGAGAACACCAACTAAGACGACGTTTGTCGACTACCTTTTTTTCACTGACGAAAACTAAATGGAAACTAAATGAAAACGTAGCTATGATGAGTAAGACTAAATATACTGACAATTTCGTTGACAAATAAAAACTTGACTAAAATGCTAGGAAGGGACTAGTGGACAAGAGATTCTGTATAAGTCGTTTTGTGGCTATTTTCAGCAAGTGTAAAAACTGTCATTATACGACGGCATCAAGGCCCGCCAAAATCTTATGATATTTAGTCGACTAAAACTAGACTAACACTAAAACATTCCAGGTGACTCAAATGTGACTAAAACTAAAAACAAACTTTGCTGCCAAAAACAACACTGGTAGAGATAATTACTGTATATCTATCGGCCATTAGGCCGTTGGATGTTATCTAATGCTGCTGCATTGTCTGATGGAAGCCAAACATAAAACGAAATAGAACTGCACTCTGTCGAGTGCACACAAGTAGTGCGTAAGCAGAGCACGCAAGTACTGTGGATCAGTGTCGGGTGGATTAAAGGAAATGCCTCTATGTATATGGGATGTTCTGTCTCTTATATCACAAACAGCGGGACACTCACACCACAGAACATCTACTGAATGTTGTTTATGTCACAATCCCTTTAGGGATGTCAAACTCAAATACACAGTGGGCCAAAATAAAGAAATTGGTACCGGTCGAGGGCCAGACTGTGTTGGGGAGAGGGGTAGCTGAAAGTTGACCAAGTGATATACTTTCACTGCTGATCAATAGTGAAGAGAAGACGCATGCTTGTGCTTGCGGGCCAATGCATTGTGGGACTTATTAGTATTATGGTGGTCCGTGCAATATACCAGAGGGCCAGTTCTAATACTAATTAAATATCATCCCGCGGGCCAAAGATAATTCATTCACGGGCCTGATTTGGCCCCCGGGCCTTGAGTTTGACATACTGTATATGCATAAGGCATATCATACCAGATACTGTAGGCCCCTTTTCTACCAAAATAACAAACTTGTGATTAGACTCTGTGCCGCACTACGAGCTTGTAGACAAACACACACACACACACCTTATGACTGTTTAATTCCCACTGTGCTCGCTAAAGAAAAATGTATGACCTTATTCGAAGGAAAATGTAATTTAGCAGCTAGCTGCAAACAAATTAGATGAAAATGGGATTTGCTCCTTTGCATGTTGCCCTCTGTCTTCCAGTCACCATAATGAATGCAGTGATTCAGTGAAACAGCGAGAGCTAAAAAGTAGGCCTATTTATTTATTTTACCAGGGATTCATGTAGCACGGGGCCCCGCCGTGAGAAATGAAAGGCATGTTGGACAATTATTTTGCCTGATTAACTGCGTGCATGTGGGCATCAAATGTGTCCGAAGCTTTTTGCTGGAGCACAGAACTGTTTTCTTCTGCAAACATACACACCAACAGTAAAGTCCTGAATGTTGCGTGTTCAAATTTAAGCAAATAGACAGGCCTTCATTTTTCAACAAAATAATATTGGCGTACGGCGAGATCGCCGCATTTGTCACCATTTATCATTCTAACGTGACTTTGGCCTGTCTGCTCAATTATCACGTCAAGGTCAACTTAACTTTAACTTTATTGTCCGCAGGGGACATTTGGCTTTGGCTTTCATTGACAAAAACATAATAGGGAAGGGATAATGTATGGCTGGATGGTCATTGTTTATAGATGAATCACCGACAGGGTGATTAACCCCTGACGCCAAGCGGAGGTTGACCCCGCAGAGTGAGCACAAGAAGGAATGAGGAAACAAGGAACGAGGAAACAAGGAACGTGGAAACAAGGAACGAGGAAACAAGGAACATGGAAACAAGGAAACAAAAGTCAAAGTCGTACGATTTGTCACACACGTTACCACAGTGAAATTTGTTGTCCACATTTGACCCATCTCTTGGAGCGGTGAGCCACATCCAAGGAGCGGTGAGCTGCAGCCGTGCCGCGCTCGGGAATCATTTGATTAGTAGATTTGACCCCCCCAATCCAACCCATTGAGTGCCAAGCAGGGAGGCATTGGGTCCCTTTTTTACAGTCTTTGGTAAGACGCGGCCGGGGATCGAACACCCGACCTTCCAGTTTCAGGGCGGACACTCTGACCACAAGGCCACTGTCTGGTACGTGGAAACAAGGAATGAGGAAACAAGGAACGTGGAAACAAGAAACGTGAAAAAAAGGAAACAAGGAACGAGGAAACAATGAACAAGGAAACAAGGAACATGGAAACAAGGAAAGAGGGAACAAGGAACGAGGAAATTGGAAAGGTGAGCGTTGATCAAATGTTCAGGTACTGCATCAAAAACCTTGAAACTGAATGCATGTCGTTTAGTTAAAGGTATATTCAACAACATAGGTCTACTGGAAATAGACAACGCATATAGCTATTTCATGGTTCATGTCTTTATTCATAGCTATAATAACAAAAAAAAGATGCACATATTTTTTCTTCCCCAGGCCACAGTCTGACACGTGCACTGCTCGTAATGGGTTAAATTAATTAATCTACAAACGTATTCCATTCATGAGGAATTGGAACCAAATGGACCCTTAAGCCTAAAGGTGTCTGCACACTGCTGCGTTTACCGAAAAACGCGTCCAGGCTGCAATGAGCCAATGACCTTTAAAGATCTGTAACCATAGTGTACAACAGGGGTACTCAACTGGCGGACCGCGGTCCGGTCCACCTCTTTGCGGACCACCCATAATAATATAAATAACATCAGATGGTACATTTCTCATGTGAAATTGCTGCAAAGGCCCCCAAAATGTCCCCCAAGGGCCCCCAAAGTTCTGGCACGCGCTATGCGCGCGCGCAGTGTGGCCTGCCAGGGCGTATAACTCCCGGCCTGATTTGGAGTTCCACTCCGGGCCTGTACTCTGCACCCCATTATTGGTTGGGTGGAAAGCGATCTGATTTGTATAAGCTTGGCTTGACCATACTAAACGGGCATAGAGCCCCGCTCTCCGATGGACCGCATGGGACCGGACCTCGGTCTTATTCAAAAAAATATTTGTGGACCTTCATCATTTCTAGTTGAGGACCCCTGGTGTACAACATGGAACCTTTACAGATCTACCAGAGTCTGCAACTCTGAGAGTGTACCAATGGAACCCAAATGGACACTTAATTGAGGGTCCATTTGGTTCCATTTGTACATTTTCAAAAAGTTAAAATGATCACTGAGGATTTCACATGCAGCGCACTGAATAGAAGGCCAGGTCTTTATAGTGGGCTGGGAGGACATGTGAAGCAGAGTGCAGTGGTGGTCTTCCCATGCCCCCCCTGGCCTTTCTGCTGGACGCGGACATCTCCCACAGGCTGAGCCGTAAATAGACACACACACACAGCTATACTTACATGCCTACCCAGGCCTGCGCACGCACGCACGCACGCACGCACGCACACACTTCCTACCCAGGCCTGCCCACACACACACAGTTAAATCCTATCCTCACTGTTATCTTAGCTCTGAGACCAGGGTGAAAAACTTAACCCAAATGGGCATTTTACACACTTAAATTCACACCGAGGACTTTATTGTGCACAGTGATTTGGGATTGGGTTAAACGGAAGCGGTACTTAAAAGTTGTACCCTCAGTGTTGTAACCTCTGCATGCTCAAAAGGAATCAGTTTAACACCTTTCACACATTCTGGACAGGAACCCCTTTTGGTGTTTAAAGCATCGTTATATTTTAGCTATTGAAACAAGCAGATGAACTTGTAGACCTGCTATTTTTGAAAGATCGTGAAAATGTGGCACAAAATCTTTGAATATATATTCTTTTAACTCAAATCATTGCTTTTGGGGGGTCCCTGGAACAACATACTTTCCGATGAGGGTCCGCGGCCAAATCATCATGATACTAAAATACACTCAATGTCTGTCTGTCTGAATGAACGAATGAATGAATGAATGAATGAATGAATGAATGTCTGAGTCGTAGCTCCTCACTGCCTGCACAAATCGCTCCGACTTTTCACACAGGCATTGCCCATAATGTTACGGCGGTCTTAATGAAGCCCTTTTTTCACTTACAAAAAATATTCATTCATAATTAATTTATTAGTGCATTACATTTCCTGTCGACTTATATGGGACAATGCGAAAACTCACATTTTCTCAGAAACCGTCAGAGCTACAGTTAAAACACCTGGAGGTGCTGGCGGCGTGTTTCCTCCTCCGCGTCATCAGTGCCCATACCCGAAGGCGGGGTTGGCGAAAGGGCCTTTCTGTGTGGAGTTTGCATGTTCTCCCCGTGTCCCCTAGGGTAGGTAGCCTCACAAAAACATGCAGTAATCCTGGTCTTTAAACTGCCTCCCCCTGGCCAGCCGGGGCGCCTGATGGAGGGGAAAGGAACTGGTTGGAATAACGTGTTCCTTCCACGCGCTACGTCCAACCAGGGAAACTCCCCCCTGTCAGGTGTAAAGGAGCAACTTGGACACTCAAGCATGAAGGAAGCATGAGTTAAGTCCGTTGCTCTCCCTAGGTTGGCGGAGGGTGTGTAGAGCCCAGGATCACATCACAGGATGATTGACACAGGGGTGAAAAATGGGTTACAAAATTGTGGGACAAAAAAAAACACCTGGAGGGGAGGTTCATAATATTTATTTATTTAAAATTAATGTAATAAATAATATCAGTCTGTAATGGTGGCACTATAACAGCCCACTTTATATACATTTCGGCGTATAACTCTTGCACCATAGGTCGCAAAATTTATTTCCTTGGGTCATGACCAGGGGGGCAGTCAGACAGATATTTTGTGAAGCCACTAAGGAAATCGGGACTTCCTGAAAGTTCATATAATGGCCTGTTGTGGCACTGTCATTGGGCCAAAAAAACCCATATCTCCATAGAGGCAGTGTTGTTTTTGGCAGGCATTTTTTAGATTTAGTCAGTCTTAGTCTTTTGGAAAAATGCTTAATTAGTCTTAGTCAGTCTTAGTCATTTGGAAAAATGCTTAATTAGTCTTAGTCAGTCTTAGTCATTTCTATCCTTGATAGTTTTAGTCGACGGAAACTCCTAAGGGTTTTAGTCAGTTTTAGTCATTTTAGTAAAAGGTTTTAGTCCAGTTTGTCAAAAAATAAAAAAAATCTTTAAATAAAATGTCTATAGCGTACAGGTATTAATTAGAGCTGGGACTCGATTAAAAAAAAATAATCTAATGAATCAGAGGCTTTGTAGTTAATCTCGATTAATCACATTTTAATCGCATATCATTATTTGACCCAAGAACTGTGAGAGAGCCATTTTTTTAATGGATTTTGGTATACTAGTGAATCAATGAATAGTGAATACATAAGTTTAAGCAATAAACATTGTTTTTGTAGTAATAATATCTCAAAATTAATAATTTATATACAGCAAAAAATGCTTTACAAGGGGGACATGAATCAAAAACAACTTTATTAAAGGAAAAACACTAAGTAAATAAAAATAAATAGCTGGGGAAAGTAATATTGAAGCTTTGGATGGTGGGGGCATGTCTCTGAGAGTTTTGGGGAATCCATCCTACAGGGTTTGGGGGGGGGCTTCAATTGGTGCAGCAAATATGTGACATGACCATAAGAAAACACCTGTGTTTCTTCCGTGGACATACAGTAACAGCCATAGTAGATTTTACATTTTATTTGGCCATAACCGTTTAGTTAGAAACCATGTCATCTGGTCGGGTACTTGAACTGCTACTGGGAGTTGGAATAACGTTAGCTCTCCATAGTGTTAGGAGGAAAGTAGGCTTTCACATCTTTTTTATGTTAAAAACGAGGGGCTGCCTGCACAGCTTCCGCGGGTGTGAGTGAGGGGGAAAGGATCAAATTAAGTACCATAGAACTCATGAGTCCTAACTACACTATGGACCAGAGTTGTTGTTGATTGACGTTAGCTTCCAGGCTAGGCTCGGTGCAACATGTTTCGCATTGAGCCGACACTGGAGGCTTGACGAGGTGCGGTGATATGTGAATTCTTTATTGAATAATTGCACACAACTGTGCTGTAATCCACGCTATCATCGGATAGCCTTTTAAATCCTATTTCCAATCCACGGGGACAAGCAAAGTGATCATAGCGGTGCCGGCTTCCCCCAGTCTGGTGGTGGTCTGAAGAGGACACGCACACAGAGTCGAAATGGGACGGTGTGTGTGTGTGTGTGTGTGCGCATGCATGCAGATGGGCGTGACCAACTAGGAAAGGAGACTGGAGAGGAGGATAGCGGCGAGTGCAGTGACATTATTGGCGGAACATTTTCATGCATTTAAAACTTTGTTCGTCAAAATCCACTAACATTTTCGTGTAGCCTCGTCTTGTCAACAATAACACACACACGTCTCGTCATCGTCATCAAACAGAGCTACGGTATTTAGCTCGTCAGCGTCAGTCTTGTCCCGAAATATTTTAGGGTCGTTCGTTTTAGTCCGTCTTAGTCCTGGAAAAAGGGGCGTTGACGTCGTCATTTACGTTATCGTCAGTCCTGACGAAAACAACACTGCATAGAGGTCCATGTATTTGGGCCCAACTTCACCTAGACTGTATTACCTAAATAAACATGGTCATGAATACTTTCTGCTTCCAGTCACTAGTTTAAAGTCTCATTTATCATGTCATAATATTCTTTTTGGAAAAGTATGGTGTTCATATATTCAGAACGGGTAAGGTCAAGTACATATAATTCCGGGGTCCTCGGCATGAAATAGTTTAAAGGACAACTTTGTTTTTTTTCAACCAAGGTTGATGTTTTAGGTTGTTATTAGAGAGGTTGTTTCATTTGCTGCTTTCTTTCGTTTTAGGGATTTTAGCTGTTTTTGACAGGGGGCGGGGGCATTCGAGCATGGGGCTAAATATGTATCTTTTTACACAATTTTGTGGTGATTTATTTTTGTATGGTTTACTATAGTCCTAATAAACCCCAGGAAATTACCTCTGGCCACAGAAGATCACAGGATCTACTGAATGTGAAGGTAGCCTACTGGGGGAAGGCTTATACTGTGTGTATAGGCTCAATATGTTAGTTTGACACATTCAGTAGATCCTGTGATCTTCTGTGGCCAGATGTAATTTCTTGGGGTCTAGTAGGACTATGGTAAATAATAAAAAAAGAAATCTCCATAAAATGTTGTAAAGAAATACATATTTAGCCCCATGCTCGAATGCCCCCGCCCCCCTGTCAAAAACTGCAAAAATCCCTAAAACGAAAGAAAGCAGCAAATGAAAGAAAATTACACCTTTTACTTTCTCTAATAACCTAAATCATGAGCCTTGGTTGAAAAAAACTAAAGTTGTCCTTTAAGAACCACTGACATAAAAACACAGGGTTTTTCAGAAAACTGTCAGGATTTAGAAGACATTTGGTAGACACGACCTCAGGTCTGAATGGGTTAAACCTATAAACATCTATACAAGTTGCACACTTTTTTTTTAATCTTAGTTTTGGGGGGAGGGAATTGTGTGGAATATTTTAACGGCACACATATTGGTACGAGGGTCACTGGCACGAAAATATTTCCAGGTGGGTCATTGGCCGAGGACATGAAACAGGTTGAGAAAGGCTGCTGTGATGCATATACAGTATGTGGCCAAATTTGACTGAGGGACTGCCATTGGATTGTTCATTTAATTTTCGTTTTTGTCATGAAAGCAGGGAACGTGTCACGCTGCGACGCGTTGTGAGCTTGTAGATTGGCTATTTTCAGCAAGAGTAAAAAACTTTACAAACATTACGATGGCGACATCCAAACATATCACAGTAATGGTTTATGATGCGTCAGGAGGATCCTAATAGCCTCGCTGCACAAAGTAGAACAAAAATGTTTCATTGAGCCATTTGTCAGCACGCCGCCACTTAAAACGGAATGCACCGCTGGTGAATCACTGTATTAAAACACAGAGACGGCCAGCCAATACAGTGCAGTGAATGGAGTCAGAGATATTGCTCTATGGGGGGGATGTAATTATTGTCGCCCATGGTGCACGCACACGCACACACACACACACACACACACACACACACACACACACACACACACACACACACACACACACACACACACTTGTTTTGACATCACGTGAGATTAAAAGGCGAGGGGTCAAGCACTTATGTGTCCCTTATCTGCCCTGCAGCCAGAGAGCATGCCAGAAAACGCTGTTCCAGAAAGCGTGCCTGAAAAGGGCTTATACAGTAGGAGTGAGGACTGTGCTGGGGGGTCTACTCTGTGTGTCCAACATACAGTACAGTACAGTACAGTACAGTACAGTACAGTACAGTACAGTACAGTACAGTACAGTACAGTACAGTACAGTACAGTACAGTACAGTACAGTACAGTACAGTACAGTACAGTACAGTACAGTACAGTACAGTACAGCACAGCACATATCGGGTGATCGGAAATCGGCTCCGATCACATTATTTTCAAAAGATCGGAATCGGGGAGAAAATATCAGATTTTTTATTGTTTAATGTAAATCTCAACGAAAGATGTATGAGAAATTAGATTTTGTAAAAACTGTTGTGTTTATACTAGTCGTTTTCCTTCTGGTCCCAGTCAGAGATCATCAAACAAAGACTAGTCACAATCAGAGGCGTGAAAGACACTTGATCAAAACAAAGGAAATGCAACCCCCTCTATGCATGATGGGATAGGTGTCTGTAGTACTCTCTCTGAATGAGAGAGATACTCTTTAAGAGTTTTAACTTGACTTCAGTTCTATAAGCTGTAGAACTGTATTCACTCTAATTAACTAATTATTTTTGCTATTATTCCATGCTTTCAAGAAGAAAAAAAAAACACAATGAAAAAAACACAATTCTAATAAACGTATAGTCACATTTTGCCTTTCAAGAATTGAAATCGTTGGAAATGTGCTATAAAAATAAAGTTTGATTTGATCCTTAATAAATGCTTTACAAGTGTTGTGTAAGCAAGAGAGGGATGTATACATAGTAAACAGCCATCTTAAAACACACAATTTGTTGGACCAGCAATACTGCAACATTGGCTCCCCATTGATTGGCCACAGCTATAAACCAGTGGAGAGCCACCCTGACCCCTATTCATGAAAACCATGCTTAGTGAGCCCTGCTGGAAATGATCACATGCTATTTTTAGACAGCAGATTGATTCAGAGAGAGAGTGTGTGTGTGTGTGTGTGTGTGTGTGTGTGTGTGTGTGTGTGTGTGTGTGTGTGTGTGTGGTAAGTCCCACTTGCTTGGCTCCCACGCTCATGGTAATTATTTGCTTTGGTGTTAGCATGACAACGGTTATAATTATAACTCACACTTACAACTTTGAGGTAGGCCCACATTTACTTTACTTTTCCACATTTCCATTTCCATTTTTTGTTTTGTTTTCATACTTCTACTCCACTTCATATCAGAGGCAAATATTGCAATACTTTTTAGTTTGTACCCCACTATGATTATTTGAATACTTGTATTACTTACTAGTTAGTTAAACTGACTTATCTGAAATTGAACATGAAATGCTCAAAGGAAAATAAAAAGAAGAGTACAGCAACAGCACAACAAAAGGTACAAGACACAGCAGCAAACATGTCAAAAGTGAGACCTTTCTGGCCTTGCATATCTTAATATACCTGTAGATCTGCTATAATTTAACACAATCAGTACCGGGATTCCTTCAAAATAGAAGCTCTGGGGTGCCGGAAAGACATGGCCGCCTTTACTTTGAACAAAAAAGGAAAAAATTCAGAATATTCTTCTCTCGCCTGATAACATTGAGGATGCGCTAGGACGTGTACACTGTACACACGTCCTATGGATGCGTCAATTGGATTCCCTAGGACGTGTACACTGTACACACGTCCTATGGATGCGTCAATTGGATTCCCTAGGACGTGTACACTGTACACACGTCCTATGGATGCCTAGGACGTGTGGACACGTCGGATGGACGGAAACGGTTAACATTTTCACCTGCAATGTAATCGCATGCTCAATAGGGAAGTCAGGTTCAGAGTAGCTAATAAGTCTGTAAGGTTTTATGAATATATTGAACCAATGAAAAGTCAGCAAGAGCTTGAAACTAAATAATAACTGCATCACATAAAATAGAGCTTAATTTATTCCATTTCCTGAAAATAAACAGTTTTTGAACATACAGTACACGCATTTTTTGCCCCGGCAGAGAGCATTTAGGGCCCGGGATTGAATCTGACCTTGTCTGATATCATGTCTCTCCTCTCTGAGTCTGTCCTTGGTTTCCTGTCTCTCTACAATGATCTACACAGTATCTGAAATAAAGCAGAAAATGTTTAAAAAATAAACCTACAACTGTACAGTGTTGTTTTTGTCAACTAAAACTAAGAAGATTGTTTTTCGTCGACTACCTTTTTGAACTGACTAAAACTAAATGGAAACTAAATGAAAACTAAGCCACGGTGACTAAAACTAAATATACTGACAATTTCGTCAAACAAATACAAACTAGACTAAAATGTTAGGAAGGGACTAGTGGACAAGAGATCCAGTAGCCTATAAGTCATATTACAACTAGAAAAAGTGCCCTTCTGGGCACAGGTCTCCACCAGGTTATCCACAGATCCGTGCAGTTAGAGGTAAAAACACTTTTTGGCCAGTTATAGCACCACCTTGAGGCTGAGTTGAAATTGTTCATGTGGCATTTTGTCCTGGGCCTAGTGGGAATGTGGGTGCACAATTTCACGGAAATCACGCGATGTGTTCATGATTTGCAGCATTTTGTTTGAAACTGAGCACTCCTGTGAACTTTGGAAGCCAATCTTAACCAATCAGGATGGAGTCTGAGAAATCTGAAAGACCGGTTTGGTTGAATGGCTCTAGAGAGACTGTGTACCAATTTGCGTGATGTTTGGACAAAATCTGTAGGTGTACTGTGCAAAAACTTGTTTTGCACAAAGCGGCCTCCTGGTGGCGCTATAACAGGCCGTTCTGGAAAGTTTGGGGCAGAGGTTCATCGTTGGCATCCAGGGAGTGTGTGTACCAATTTGCGTGATGTTTGGACAAAATCTGTAGGTGTACTGTGCAAAAACTTGTTTTGCACAAAGCGGCCTCCTGGTGGCGCTATAACAGGCCGTTCTGGAAAGTTTGGGGCAGAGATTCATCGTTGGCATCCAGGGAGTGTGTGTGCAAAATTTGCCATCGACCGGGTTAACGGTGGCCGAGATTAGCTGTTCACGGACACACGGACGGACACACAAACGGACGGACGGAGTGCAAAACATACTCTCCCCACATGCCTTCGGCCTGGTGGAGACAATTAGTTGCAAGTGAAAAAAGACTGCATCAAGGCCCGCCAAAATACATTTTGTTCGACTAAATAAACTGTAGATTTAGTAAAATCACTTAAATCTTATGATATTTAGTCGACTAAAACATTCCGGGTGACTACAATGCGACTAAAAGTAAATGAAAACTATTCTAAGAGACTATGACTAAAAAAATTAAATCTAAATGTGCTGCCAAAAACAACCCTGAGTGGAGCAACAGCAGCACAGCCACGGTAGATCGAGCAACAGCAGGCATTGAACCGGGAACAAGGCGAGACATCTCTGACAGCTACATAATGTAAGCCATACCTCAGTGCCTTCTGTAACCTCGCTGCCTTCGTTGTTGTGATAGCAGCAACCCCACAGAGAAGCAGCACAAGGACATCTTCCACATTCCACAAACAACTGCGTGTCTCGAATGACATATATGATCGTCGACCGTATACATTAACCCATAAAGGACAGTGTTCCGAGTGATTCCACAGTGCTCTGCTCCATCTCTCTGGTCAAGATCAAGGTTCTTTTGAGTTCTCTCTTTCTATCAAGGGTGTCGTGGAAACCAGATAGATATTGCATGCCGTTTAATATGGCAACCCTGTGACCTGCACTATAACACTGAAATAAAACCATCTAATACATATTTTGGTTTTATCGCCCAGGCATCTTGACACGGTATTCTCTATGTACGCAACATCAAAACCTATAACGTCAGTGTGTATGTGAGAGGTTGGTGCAACGCATCAATCCATAAAGGTAAACCACTGATGATTTCGTCACTGTCGGGTAGAGTAACCTTGCATCTCCACAAAACGAGATAGATAGATAGATAGATAGATAGATAGATAGATAGATAGATAGATAGATAGATAGATAGATAGATAGATAGATAGATAGATAGATAGATAGATAGATAGATAGATAGATAGATAGATAGATAGATAGATAGATAGATAGATAGAGATAGATGTGTGTGTGACTGGCTACCAAATGACTGTCCATAACTATATTATATTACACATTGGAGACAAATATACATACCTACATGCAGCACATGCCATTCAGATGATACATGACTTTACCTGCTGCCACTCAACACCGTCTCCAACCCATCTCTTAAAGGCGCAGTGAAATGAAAAAGACGTTTTTCACACTTTTAGACCATATCCGTGGTCATCATATGGGCATACCTAACAATGGATGCCAATTTTTTTTGAAAATTCTCATTTCTGTGTGTTTTTATATCAAAGGTCCATAAAAACGATTGTATTATGTATTTATTAAAACGAAAACGTGCTGCGTGATGACGTGTAGATACACATCGATAAAAGCCAATAACAATGAAGCTCACCCGTTTAATTCCCCATATTTGCGCATCCGTCCAACACAGCTGCTACTGATTACAGAATACTCAGTTTTTAATTCCATTCAAGATAACATCCAGACAGTGTATTACTCGGTTTAAACTCAATCATCACGCTAAAATATGTATCTGAAAACATTATAGGGTAGAAATAAGCCACATAACACACCACACACCAAATAACAAATAGCAAAGGAAGAAACATGAACTAAAAAAACCCAACCCTATGGTTCTGTGAACCAGGTTTGTGAGTTGTGACCTTAATGCCTGTAATGCAAACAGGCTACTGTAAGCAGTCTAAGGAGTGGTTTACTCAGAATTTCACTGGAAATGCAGTCTAAATCCTCTACCTGGAAGTCGTGAATATCAACATGTGCCAATAAGTATCGGGCTAGTTGACACAGCATGGCTTACAGGACCATGCTAAGCAGGACTTTACTTACGAAACAAAGTGAACAGTGGACAAAAGTTAAAAGGGGAGATATAAAGGTCAAAATGGAGAGAGAGAGAGAGTGTTTGTTGTTCATTTCAGGTTAAGAGTCTCCACTGAGATGCTTTGTAGGGTACAATAATCGACAGTAGCTAGCAGTGTGACCGCTTTGTTGAAGGCTGATAGTGATCAATTGTTTGGTAACATCAAAACACCCCCACACACACACACACACACACACAAGAATTGAGTCATATCAGCTTGCATTCCATTCGCTTACATATTGTACTTTAGTGGGGCTTTGGCAGTGGCGTGCACAGACATTTAAAGGGGCAGGTGCTCAAGTGAAAAAAGGGCACCTTGTGCAGCACGTGGAACCGGCCGGTTGTCTTAATAGTTTGAGATTTATAGATTTGGGGGGGGGGGGGCATAATAATATATTAGAAGCTTTTTTTAATCAATAATTGATCAATGTCACCATGGTCCACATACTGTAAACTGTACAGTATGTGAACAAAATAAAGTGTGTTTTTCAAAAGGGCACATTGCTGCACAGAGGGCAAGGGCAGGTGGTGCTCTAGCACCCCCTAGTGTCTATCTGTGCACGCAACTGGGCTTTATTGGCGTCAGTCTCTAGTCATGGTGTGGTGGGGGAGGGGCATAACAGCATCACATTGGCTGTGGGGCTCATTGTACCAGGAGGGTGAAATCAGCCGTCAAGAACTTCAGCCAGAAATATCCCATTGGTTTAGAGGCCAGCCAATCATGAAAGTCCTGCCACTACATGGCTATACTAGACCATACCACGTGACTAGACCAGAACGTCTGATAACTGATCAGCTCCGCAAGCAGCTAAAAAAAAATTAAACTCTCGCTCGGATAGCAACTCAGAGCTAAGCATGTAGCTTATGACCACACCTTAAATGAATCAATATAAAACCTCCTAGGATGAGTAAACTCGTCCTTGGCAGGGAATGTGTTTAAACAGCTTACATCTAAAGTTTAAATTAATTGTCACATCCGGCAACCCAGTTAATCAGAGTGAGCTCCCAGCAGGCGAGCAGAGAGCAAAACCATGCTCCTTCATTCATCCATCCATCAATTCCACAACGATTGAAGAATGACTATGATAGTGTTTTTGATGGCTGTGAGGACGCCATGGTATAATTAATAGTGACATGATATGCAAATTACATGCGGAGGAAGCACTGAATCTTGAAGCCGTAATTAACAGCCTCAGCTGGCTCATTAGCATAAGTGATTTCATTAACTAATGAGTATGTTATTTGAGAATGTAGAAATCATTATTTCACATTTATACTTTAAACAAACTGCTAGCAAACTGGTTGACTTGACTTATCCTTTATCCGCCTGTGGATCAATCTCCAATAGGTACAGTACAGTAATGTCATGGCAATGTACATTCAACATCTAGATCCACTAGGAAACCAGTGTTGTTTTAGGCAGCACATTTTGATTTTAGTCGTAGTCTCTTGAATAGTTTGTTTAGTTTTAGTCCCATTTTAGTCACCTGGAATGTCTTAAGGCTCATTCATAGTCTGGATTTTCGGTGGTGAGGTGACCACCGGAGCTGAAATAACGTTGAGCTGTGGTGAGTAAAAACAGAGCGAAGGGATGGGGAGAGCGGCGGTTTGCTCTTCACCGCGGCTCGTAACGTCATGTTGTAGTTCGGTGGTCACCTCACCAGCGAAAATCCAGACTATGATATATAACGTATAACGAAGTCTGAATAACGTTTCAGACTTCATGCGGCCAGCCCGTGATGTCATTATCAACCTGTGAGTCAGAACCCCCGGGGCGGTCCTTACAATGAAAGACATACACCACATCTGTGTGTACGTCTGTAATCCACGTAACTCGAGAGCCGCTCGCCTCACCGTCTTCAAGATTTGACACACCACCACGCAGAGTGCAGTGCACGACCTTGAGTCGGTTGGGACACATGGTTGTCCAGAACTGCCAGAAAAAGCTCTGGTCAGGTCTGGTATGATCTCTGCCAGTGGTCTAGTACTATAAATTTGTCAAATAATATAAGAAAGAGGCAATAGGCAAAAACTGTGACAATAGCAGATCTACAAGATCTAAATGCCTTGCAAGACAAGATCGATTATTTTCACAATACTGATTGTACCTGTGGAACTGAGTCAAACTAAATTGAATGCCTCAACTCCTACATTCTAAGTGCTCAGGGTGGGGGGTCCCCAGGGTGGGGGGTCCCCAGGGTGGGAGGTCCCTAGGGTGGGGGGTCCCCAGGGTGGGGGGTCCCCAGGGTGGGAGGTCCCCAGGGTGGGGGGTCACCAGTTCAAACGTGATTATGTTGGGAGGTCACGGCCTGAAATGTCCAACATCGCAGGGAATATAAGATTGTTGAGAAACACGAGAGATTTGCCTCCTGATCGGTCCAAATTTGCTAGATCAGCTCAGACAAACACACTCTTATAGACTCTCACAGAGCAATGCAGTAAAAGCAATGCATAGGACAAACAGTGACCGTATGTATGCATTATTCATTAGTGTACTCTGGGATCTATTACAGTGGGAAAGAAATTGAATATGGCAAATCCCTTGAGGGAACAGAATGATGATATGCATCTCCCTCACATAAGGGCAGATTTCACAGAAAACATTGCTTCGGTGAAGCCTAATTTATGCTTCTCAGTTCTCACGCGTTGAAAATAGCAGACCTATAACCAAATCAGGAATATTGCAAAAATCTGATTTCTTTCATTCAGCGATGCACAAACCCTCATTCACGCCTTTGTCACAAATCAGTTGTTCTACTGTGATTCTCTTTTTTTCAGGTCTCCCCAAAAAGTCAATCACCTTCAACTAGTTCAAAACACAGCAGCTAGAGATCATACCAGGAGATATGACCACATTACTCCTGTTCTTATTTAACTAAATTTTTATCCCACGATTTTGTAACCCAGTTTTCTCCCAGTGCCAATTATCTAATGTAATCCTGGGCGCTACACTTCCTCTGCCAACCTGGGGGGGCAGCGGACTGACCTCATGCCTCCTATGCATGAGGAGTCCAAGCTGCTTCTTTTCACCTGACAGGGGGGGGATTTCCCCGCCCGGACGTAGTGCGCGGAAGGGACACGTTATTCCGACCAGTTCCTTTCCCCTCCATCAGGCGCCCCGGCTGGCCAGGGGGAGGTAGTTTTAGAGACCAGGATTACGGCATGTTTTTTGTGAGGGTTTCTACCCTAGGGGACATGGGGAGAACATGCAAACTCCACACAGAAGGGCCCTATCGCCAACCCCCGCCTCGGGTATGGGCACTGATGACGCGGAGGAGGGAACACGCCACCAGTGCCCACAGCGTCCCCAGTGGGAATCGAACCCAGGACCTTCTAGCTGTGAGGCGACAGCACTACCAACTGTGCCACCGTGCCCCTCATTACTCCTGTTCTTGACTCACTGCACCAGTGTTGTTTTTGTCGACTAAAACTATGACAAAAGTGTTCGTCAACTACCTTTTTCCAATGACGAAAATGAATTGGAAACTATAAATTAAAACTACCGGTAAGCTATGACGACTAAAACTAAGACTAAATATACTGACAATTTCGTCAACAAATAAAAACTAGACTAAAATCTTAGGGAGTGGACAAGAGCCATTTTGCACTTGGTTGCATGCTGAAAATAGCCGATCTATACAAGCTCACAACGTGTCACGTTGTGTCGCACTGAGTTTATGACTGAAACTAAAATAGAAATTTGCTGTCAACAACACTGCTTTGAACGGTACTGTACAGCATTAGCAGACAGATTGGGTAGCAGCAACAGTGTGTATGTGCCATTGACGCATCTCATTAGTGAGGCGAGGTTGATCATACTCCTATTTTACCGCTGTATAGTGCCGAAATGATTTCGGCTCGTCAGAAATTTTCAGTAGCACCGAAGAGCCGACTTTAGCACGGTCCCCACCCCCCAAAGCTCAAATGACGTCACATTGTAGGCTCTACCGAACTGACTTTTATTCGGCTCTAACATAGGAGTATGAATCGCAGCCTCAGTCGCCTCCGTTGGAAATAAATAACCACAAAAGAATGTCTAAAAGCAAGGCTCACAACTTGTACAACTGTTTGTACACCACCGACGACAACAAAACAGATAAGAAATAATGTAATAAATGAGTGTACATATAAATAACATTTTATGGTGTTTTTGTATCATATCCTACCTGTGTGTCCGCTGACTGTGGACTGTATTGTAGGGAGAGCAGAGCAGGCGCATTGGGGTGAAGATGGCATTTAGGACGTGGGTGATTCCTACTATTCGTTGCCATTTCAGCCTTCCTCTTTTTTTTCCTGAAAGAGGGCATGTTAAGCTGTCAGAAAAAAACATATTTGTCCAGCTTAATGCATTATTCCAATTATTTCCATATCCATTATTTGCACTGACAGTGCATTAAAACATAATATGCTACTTTCTGAAGTCATGTAGCTAGAGAAATAGGCGGGGGACATTTACAGGTGGATTTGCATCAGCGTAATAGCTGTAATAACTGGGTGGGGGCGGTGGGTGGGGCCAAAATAGATTTAAATTTATTACAATTAGAATAACTAGAACAACTAGAATAAGAATTCGAAAGTTTGTTTGAATTTGAATAAATATGGGGGATATGGCTTTTATTCTTTTTTTTTAATCTCTACTCAAATCAAAAGGGACACTTTTATATTTATTTCACTCTGAGGAAAAAAATTCTGATAGAAAAGCTTTAATAGTAGGTATAGTATGATATTTTTGGGGGAATTCGTGTTTTTGCTTATTTTACACAAGATATGTTAGATCTGTGGTCCCCAAAGTGGGGTCGAGGGAGTTCCAAGGGGTCACCGGGAAATGTATATTTAGGAACCAAATGGACCCTTGTTGGTCTGTAACTCTGAGAGTGTACAAACGGGTCCATTTGTAGGCTATAGTTAAATTTACATTGATTTTTCTCAAACATAGCTACACAGTAGGCTACACACTAAATTAAGCTGGGTGGTTTCCTGACATGTTTGAGAAAGTCAGTGTTGAGATTGAGAAGTTATGCAGACTTCTTTAGGCTACAGGCACTTTAAGGCGAGCATACAAAACATAAATAGGCTAAATAAACTTCTTACCCGACAGATTTTGTTTCGCGTTCATATCGTTGCCGTTCTGTAACTTCTGTTCATCAAAGCTGTCGAGTCAGGCTACAAATTGGTGGACGCACTGGACGAACTAAACGTATAGTAGCTTGACAGTCACAGATGTTTTCAATTAGCCTACAAAACACACAATCATGAACAGTGTGACCCAGAGTGGCAGAGTGCAGTCTGGGCAATGTACTCCACATCCACGATGCTGACACGCGTGTGTGTGCGTGCGTGTAATATAAGTCAGAAGAAATTTGTGGAAAAAGTGGCACATTGTAGTCCTTTCTTGTCTTTATTTGGAATTGTCTATGAGTGTAGGAGTAGTTTTGATAATATCCATGTATTTTTTTGTAGGCCTATTTATTTTTCTTTGCATTTTACCATGCAGCTAGGGCAAGTACTCAGTAGTTCCCAAACGTTTTCATGTCAAGGACCCCCACATTGACACAAATTAGCCCCACGGTCCCCCATTTGAAAAGACATGCCAGGGACCCCCATAAGAGAAGGTTTTTACGGCTATAGCAGTGATTCTCAACCTGTTTAATTTCAAGGACCCCCAGTAGGCCTAATTTGACATGCATTAGTCTACAGACCACCATTTAATGTAATTTATGTCTCTGGGATCGACCCCCAATTTATATTGTAAAATCAATGTTAATTTAACTCTGAGAGTGTACAAATGGAACCCCTGGGGGCCCCACTTTGGGTTATCCACTGCAGTGCACTGCATAACAAAGATGAATGGGTATTGTGTGCCTGTCACTTTACTTAGCACATTGTGTGTGGTGAGTGTCTATCAGCAATCGCTCGGCTGACCCAGAGTACCCACACTGACACCTGTGCCATGCAGCAGGACCAGATGGGAGATGGAGGATGAAGGTCAGAGGAGAGAGGAGGGCACCAGGATGACGATGTGACATGCGGATGCCACTGTTGTTTTTGTTTTAGTCAGTCATAGTCTCTTGAATAGTTTTCATTTTGTTTTAGTCAAATTTTAGTCACCTGGAATGTCTTAGTGTTAGTCTAAACCCCCTGAACAAAAGGGTATTTATTACATGTAGTGTATCCTACCAGTAAGGTGACTGACAGCAGACTTATATAGTATGATGATGATTATAGTATGATTTTTTTGGGGTCCTTGACATGAAATATTGAGCACCACTGATATAAAAACATAGTTTCAGAAAACTTTCAGGATTTAAAGACATTTTATTTTTAATTTCGACGTCAGGCCTATGTGTGTTAACCCGGTATGCTCCACTACAGTGTAGTGGAGCATACCGGGTTATGACACCATAGTGGCGATAAATCCCAAGAGAACACAGTGAAGAGCACTACAGTCTGCTGTCTTCTTCCTGCATGTCCAGATGGGAATGTTGTTCTCTGCGCAACAGTGCCCCCAACAGGTGGTTCTGCTTGGCCCAGTTGGCACCGTCTGTCTGGCAGTGCATGGTCCAGCGCTCCTTGGCTGGTACCAGGCTGTGCCTGTGTAAGGCTGCAGCAATCCCACTGAAACCAACATCCACAAACACTGGCCCTGGCTTGGTTCAGTAAATAGCCACTGTTAAAATGGAAAAAAAAGTTGTGTAGGCATAATCATCAACGTAAATAGAACGGGAACCCGTTTTGGTGTTTTAATCATTAGCCTATACTTTAGTTATTGAAAAATAGCAGATCTACAACCTCATAGTGCGGCTGCCGCGCTACAATCTTGTAGATCTGATATATTTTTTTAAACTGTGAAAATGTGCCTGGAATCTTTGAATATATATTGTTACGGAGTGAACATTTTAAACTCAAATATTTGCTTCTGGGGAGGTCCCTGGAACAACATATTTCCAGATGGGGGTCGGCGGCCAATTACATATAATTTTTGGGGTCCTTGACATGACATATTGAGCACCACTGATATAGAAACATGAGGTTTTTCAGAAAACTGTCATGATTTAGAAGACTTTATTTATATCGACTGCATTATGCTTTTAATCAGTTTCAAAACAAAGATATTGGTCAATAAATTGAATTAAAAACAAAATGCAATGATTTATTTCGGTAATTTCCTAAATAAATCAAATCTATTCCATGAATTAGAAAACAATAGTTAAAAAGTAGTGCAAATAGCCTATCTACAAGCTCACAACATGGCACGAAGCGTTGTGAGCTTGTAGATGCCGTTTTCACTACTTTGGGTCTCTCTAGTGCATGCTAACCCCGGCCCACCCCCACTCTGGAAAGTTGATTAAGCAGTCTCCTCCCACGTGTTCGCCTTCACGATTAACGTTGTTTCACCTGCATGGGATGCGACTTCACAGTCAAAATGTGCATAGCTGGTTATGAAGAGTCTATGGGTGCGCATTGTTGTTATTTTGCGGTAGAGGAACTTGGCACATTTGACTCCATCTTGCTTGTGTATTTCTCATGTATGTTTTGACTGTTCGAAAGTCAACTTTACCTACCGGCGACTGCAGTGCTAACAACTGTTGAGTGGCCACTTCATCTTAATCAATACATGACGGTGCAGGCTGGCTGTCGTAGTACCCTTTTTCTTTTCAAACAGAATCATGAGTGATTTGTTTTCATTAATTCTTGCTACTAATGTTTATACAGTATTTTCAATTAACCCCATAGGCTATGCCTCGTTGGGGTTTACAGGAGACAAGCGTGTATAACAGGGTTGTCTGTGTGTGTGTGTGACTGTCAAGAGCTATAATCTCCCAAACTGCAGAACCAAATCAGTGCTACAATTCATGTGCAACAACAGTTTTCTCCTTTTTTATTTCTTTATGTGATATAATGGAAGTTTTTGAAACTGTAGATACTTCTTTTAGACGACCTGACATCATAGATGACCGAAGACCGAAGTCCATATTCCCTTCCATTCATTTTCTACTAACCATTCCTTGACGTTTAACCCATTTTGGGCGGGAACCCCATTTGGTGTTTTAAGCATTATGTTGTACTTTAGCTGTTGAAAAATGGCAGATCTACAAGTTCATAGTGCGGCACAGAGTGCCGACCAATTTTTTCGACCAATGACAGAGCTTCTAGGAAAATCTTTGAATGCAGATTGCGGCCCCTAGATGTGTTCAATTGCATCTATTATGTCCATTAACCGACATGTTATACAGTACCGTAGGTGCAGTCATGTGACTTTACCCACTTACTGTAGATTATACGACAGAAAAGAATGCTTTGTTGAGAAAATGATATTCAACACACTTTTTTTGGGACAGTTCAATGTTGTTTTAATTTAACAAATTAAAACCAAAAGGGATAACAAACCTTCTCCTCTAACAAATTAACTTTGCAAATGATGCATACCGTGACCTGACAATGTGCTTCCCTACAGCACTTGCAACTTCCCTCTCGTTTCACAATATTAGCAAATATTGTAAAATGAAGTGTGATTGAAAACAGTAAATGAAGAAACGTAACCTTAGGAGTCTGGATGTACTGTATATCTTCCCCAGAGAACCAATAAATGCCTCAACAGTATACCGTACAGTAAGTGTTTTGTCTGTAGGTTTATGCCTCAGCGGTGGTGGGGAGAGCTCTCACATAGATGGTTGTGGTGTCCAGACACTTCACGGAGGAATCGGCTGGAAGCTCTGGAAACAAAATAAACAACATGAAAAGGTCACATGTTTGTTAAGAGTGTAGGCCGAGGATGACGTCGTTGCTGTCGGGAGGAAAACACCTAACTCATTTTGTTTTGTTTTTGTTGGTTAAAACCCATTTAGACCTGATGACGATTATACAAAATGTTCTGAAAAAACCTATGTTTCTATGTCAGTGGTGCTCAAACATTTTCATGTCAAGGACCCCCAAGATTATCTGTATTTGGCCGCTGACCCCCATCTGAAAATATGTTGTTCCAGGGACCCCCCCCCAGAAGCAAATATTGGAGTTAAAAACGTTGGCTCTGAAAGAATATATATTCAAAGCTTTGCACTAAATCTTTACGATTTTTCAAAATTAGCAGATCTACGAGTTCGTAGCGCGGCACTCAGTGCTACAAGCACGTGTCGCGCTGCGACATGTTGTGAGCTTGTAGATCGGCTATTTTCAGCATGCAAGCAAGTGTAAACTGACTTATACTGGATCTCTTGTCCACTAATCCCTTCCTAACATTTTAGTTTAGTTTTTATTTGTTGACGAAATTGTCAATAGATTAAAGGGCAGTCCATACTCTCTCCGACCACCGAACTTTTCGTCGGAAAGATCAGACTTTAATTTCTTCTCCGAAGTAGAGTTCGGAGAGTCACATCATATGGGAGTGCAGCTTTCAGAACAAAAATGAATGAGTTTCAGAAGTTGCGAGTGACGTCATGTTGTAGTTGTACCGGAGCTTTCCGAAGAAATGTTTGATGGTCGTAGATAGTATGGACTGCCCTTTAGTCTTTTACTCATCATAGCTTAGTTTTAATTTAGTTTCCATTTTGTTTTCGTCAGTGAAAAAAGGTAGTCGACGAACATTTTTCGTCTAAGTTTTAGTCGACGAAAACAACAGTGGTCAGGTAGAGTTCTTACCCTGAGTAAGGTCCTGGTCCAGGTAGAGTTTGAGCCGTCTGTTGCGGAGGCCAAACACCTTGGCGGTCTCGGCCAGCAGGGCGGCGTACCCCAGCCTGTTGTGACCCAGAGGGTTCTCCAGGAGCAGGGTGGCCACCTCTCCGGTCAGGCACTCTGAAGAGGAACAAACAACAAGAAATCAGAGAACAGACCAGTGTTGTGGTTTTCGTCGACTAAAAACTATGACGACTACCTTTTTTTCACCGATGAAAACCAAATGGAAACTAAATGAAAACTAAGCTATGGTGACTAAAACTATTACTAAATATACCGGTACTGTCGATTTTTGTCAAGAAACTAAAATGTTAGGAAGGGACTAGTGGACAAGAGATCCAGTATAAGTCATTTTACACATGGTTGCATGCTGAAAATAGCTATATCTACAAGCTCACAACGTTGTGGGCTGTGTAGGCCGTTGTGAGCTTGTAGATCGGCTATTTTCAGCAAGTGTAAAAAATAAGTCATTACGACGGCATAAAGGCCTGCCAAAATACATTTTAGTTGACTAAATCAACTGTGGGTTTAGTCGACAAAAACCTTATGATATTTAGTCGACTAGAACTAGACTGGACACTAAAACACTTCGGGTGACTAAAATGTGACTAAAACTAAATGAAAAAGTTTCAAGAGACTAAGGACATGATAGAAATTTGCTGCCATAAACACTGAGTAAAAGTACCTAAGAATTGTAATTAAGAGTAAATGTAGTGGTGGTTACCGGCTGGCTGCGTGTCGCAGAGCAGCAGGTTGACATAGGGACACAGCAGACCGTCTGGAATGGGGGTGGAGCTAGGGGAGGAGCCTGGTGATGTCACTGACAGGGTGGTACCACTGAGAGCCTGAATGTCTGTTGCATTTTTCAACTCTGTGAACACACACACACACACACACACACACACACACACACACACACACACACACACACACACACACACACACACACACACACACACACACACACACACACACACACACACACACACACACACACACACACACACACACACACACACACACACACACACACACACACACACACACACACACACACACACACACACAGATCAGTCTTGTACACTAGCATTAGCTACTTCTTCAATCACTGTGACCTCGATTCTTTATTTTGGTTTGTACTTGTAAAAATGTGTGGCCACAGATGCATAGTTCATTTTGACCTCAAGTAGGAAATACTTTTCCGTATTAAGTGCTTACATAACACAAACACATAAGACTTAAGCGGAATGAAACAAAACACAGGCTTTGTAAAAACACTTAATGATGAGATGGGTTTCACAAAAGAGACGGGGACAGATCTGGTGTTTTTGAAAAATCGTTAAAATGTGGCACAGATCGGACATATCGGTATCGGCCGATCATGAGAAAAACAATTGGCGATCGGTCCCAAAAAACCTGACCGGAGCATCCCTAGTCAAATGTAGGTCTCACCGGTCTGACCGGAGCATCCCTAGTCAAATGTAGGTCTCACCGGTCTGACCGGAGCATCCCTAGTCAAATGTAGGTCTCACCAGTCTGACCTGACCGGAGCATCCCTAGTCAAATGTAAGTCTCACCGGTCTGACCTGACCGGAGCATCCCTAGTCAAATGTAGGTCTCACCAGTCTGACCTGACCGGAGCATCCCTAGTCAAATGTAGGTCTCACCGGTCTGACCGGAGCATCCCTAGTCAAATGTAGGTCTCACCGGTCTGACCGGAGCATCCCTAGTCAAATGTAGGTCTCACCAGTCTGACCTGACCGGAGCATCCCTAGTCAAATGCAAGTCTCACCGGTCTGACCTGACCGGAGCATCCCTAGTCAAATGTAGGTCTCACCAGTCTGACCTGACCGGAGCATCCCTAGTCAAATGTAGGTATCACCGGTCTGACCGGAGCATCCCTAGTCAAATGTAGGTCTCACCGGTCTTGAACCTGACCGGAGCATCCCTAGTCAAATGTAGGTCTCACCGGTCTAAAACCTGACCGGAGCATCACTAGTCAAATGTAGGTCTCACCGGTCTTGCCGTTGAAGAATGAGAGCTGGGTGTTGTTGGTTCCAAACACACTGCTGCACACCTCCCGAAGCTTGTTCATGTCCAGTCGGTTGTCTCCGCTAGGGTTCTCCAAAAGTACCACCCCCTCTGTAGGACAACCAATCACATCCACAAACCATGTATTCATTATTTATTTATTTTCATTGGTCCTTGTTCAATCAACGGAGGTGAACACCCCCACCCCCCCCCCCCCCCACACACACACACACACACACACATTGACTCATGCAATTCTTTGTTCAGTTAAGCAAAAGTTATTTTCTTGTTTTATCATCTTTCACTGGTGTGTGTGTGTGTGTGTGTGTGTGTGTGTGTGTGTGTGTGTGTGTGTGTGTATATATATATAAATATATTAAGGCTGTCAAAAATAACGCGTTAACAGCGTTAATTAATTTTGTTAATTAATTGCGTTAAAAATATTTAACACAATTAATGCATGTTAGTGTTCCCCCTAACATGCGCCCGTGCGCGCGGCTCAGGAATTATAATGTGTCCCTGTTCATTCTGTTGGCCAGATTTAAAAATAATAAAGCCCCGACTGCCTGCGGAGTTTATTTCTCCTGCCTTCTGTGTGATTTATCCTTCCAAGCCCACTATACCATGTACTATACATCCTGCGTCTACTACATCCTGTAGTTCACTTAAGAAATAAAAGTATTGTTACAAGTCACTTTTATTTTGAAGAGGAAGTTGTTTCAGTTGTAGCCAGCTACCATGACAGTCTACTCGACTAGAAGTGCTGGGTGGTAGTGGAATAATAATAACAACATGCTTTTAGCCAAAGTTCATAAAAACCCCATGCGTCTATGACTTAAACAATGTAGGCTAAACACTTTGGAATTACGTTAAACATGGTATATCCTCCGTGGCGGCGTCATTAGGTGAGTACTAGTTAATGAATTGTTAAGTTTCATAGTATCATTCATCATCAGGCTGTTGTTGATGCCCCCCAAAATGACCAGGTTACAGCCTACAGGATTCTCATTCTGTTACTGTCACTGCCTGCAAGGATGGCCGCCGTGCCATTTCTTATAAACTATCTAATTCATACGTGGGTCGTCGTGGACTCGTGGGTCCACGTGGAGTTGTTGTTGTTCATGCGCCACAGTGCGCGGCGTGGAGAGGGCATCAGAGTGCAGCGCAACAGCCTAGTATGGCATATTGTCTGTACTCTCTGCACTCTTTGGGTGCCATTAAGGACTTCAAATAATATTACTAATCATATTACAGTTTTATGAGCTGGGGGCGTGTTGTATGTCATATTGCAATTTTGGGCATGTTAAGAAGCGCTTTCGACACCCCGTGGATTGCGCAAAACGGCCTTGAATTAGTCATGGGTGTGTTTAAGGCGTGTTTGAGACGTACCCAATCAACATGTCCGTACTATTCTCTTTACCAGTCAGCTGATGTCACATACGGAATGCGCACTTTGGGGATCGTGGTATTACATTTCTTCAGGCTGGCACCATAGAAGACATGACATGACTTTGTCACATTTGGGTTAATTATTCCTATTGCACTGCATGCTGTCACCTTTATGCCTCAAAATAATTTGTTTCTATTGAAAAACACCAGTAAGATAACGTTTATTATATTTTATTTCATTCAAGTCATGATGAAGGAATGAGTTGAATGTTGCTGCTTAATGCTGTGCCTGTGGCCCCGATGGTATATGGTCTTCGCTCGTAGCATTTTATTGAAGAAGACTTGAATCAGGTATGAAAGCAAACTTCCCAAGGATTATGGAGATGTTTATATTTATTTTTAAGGTTGAGAAATGAAAGAATTATGGCCGTTTCTAATCTCAACATTTTACAAAAAAAAGACGCAAAAAAAGGCTGTTGCCATGTCTCATAGAAACAAGTAAATAGGTCTATAAAAATAAGCGCATATAACAGGGGTCTGCAACCTATTTTAAATGAAGTGCCATGTTTTTATTTTCTAGATAGTGATATACTGCCATATCCAGATTAATTTTAATGACACCACATTAAAATAAAAAAACATATTTTGATAGTCCACAAATATAAAGTTCTTCCTTATTTTTAAATATGTTCTTGCACATTGTTATAATGATCATTATATATATCCCCCTGCAGTCAGAGTTCATAGTTTTAATGAATGAATGTGATGCATTGTGAGCTGGTATAGATCTGCTATTTTCAAAAGTAATCTTGGATTTTTTTTATTAAATTTTTGGATTAGCCGTCCTTAGTTGGGCAAATGCATTCATCTGGGGATCCTTGACATGGGAATGTGCTGTGTGAGGATCACTGGTTTAAACAACATTAGGAGAAAAGCCCAAATAACCACTTTAGAAACAAGAAAAGCAACCACAAAATAGTACAACTACCAATATTTACAAGCAACTTTACAGAAAAAGAAGCCGCTTATAATAAACAGACATGGCAACACTCTAGCAGCCTCCCAGAGCCGCTCAAGTGTAAAATCAAACAGTGCTTGTTGCGTTTATGAGGTGGCCAGACCCACGTCTAATTGTTATGCGCTGAGTGTTTTTAGGTCAAGGGGCTTAATAGCAAATTGCGCAAAGCGAAAATAATTAACATATGGACACTCCCACAATGTTAAAATATTCAGGAACGCCGTATGCCATATGTGTGTGCGTTCAACACGGGCCGAGTGCGTTCAACACGGGCCGATATGCCTTTCATAATACCATTGTGCGCAGAGCGAGGGCAATTTATGTATTACCTCATTGTAAAACGGATCTTCAAAATGGCACCGTTTATGTCCAATCCTACGTGTATAGGCTGGCGATTGTGGCGACTTATATTCGTTAATAAAGAGAGAGCTGTAAAGGGGATATTGTCTATGGTCAGTTCATGGTGTGTATCTTTCTCGTTTTTAGCCGTGATAATGCGGCGCAATGGCGGTAGGCAGTAGCCTAATACAATATAACCAACTTGCGCAAGCATTAAAAAATGGACTGGGACCCCAGTCTCCATTCATCCATCCATCCATCTTCAACCGCTTATCCGTAGTCGGGTCGCGGGGGCAACAGCTCCACCAGATTGTTCCAGACTTCCCTCTCCAGAGCAACATTAGTGACTTCCTCCTGGGGGACCCCAGTCTACTTGGCCATAAGCCAGTGTTCATTTAACTCAAAGTGTAGGCTAGGCCTACAAATGCTCACATCACATCATGGCTATACTAAATGCATTAGAAAACAAAAAACATAAAAAAACCGCTTTCATTTATATTTCCATTTCCACAACAATAAACAGGAAAACATGGCATATTTTGGACATAGTTCGAATGGTGATTAATCATGATTAAATTAATTTTGAAGCTGTGATTAATCTGATGAAAATGTTTAATCATTTGACAGCCCTAATATATATATATATAATATATATATATATATATAATTGCATACCTTGTTCCTTGTTGGCGAGTTTGACCCTGACATTGACATAGGAACACGCAGGTCCCTCCAGATTAACTTTGGGCGTGGACGACCCCTTCACTATGGTTAACTCCAAATCAGAGCCCTTTAGCTGAAAACAAGAGACAGACATTAACCACTTACATTTAGACATGGTGTAACACATGCATTGTTTTACCAATAACACCAGCTACACCTCTGTGTCTCATATAGCAAGTGAGCAACATTTTTTATTTTTTTATATACGAATCTGAAGGTTTTCACAAAACCCTAGGTTAGGTTTTAGGAGGCATTATTTTTAGAATCTTCTCCTCTACGATGGGGCTAGATGGGACAGGGTAGGGTAGGGTCACTAACCTGGGTCTTCTCCTCTACGATGAGGCTGGCTGGCGTTGGACGGGACAGAGTAGGGTAGGGTCACTAACCTGGGTCTTCTCCTCTACGACGAGGCTGGACGGGACAGAGTAGGGTAGGGTCACTAACCTGGGTCTTCTCCTCTACGATGATGCTGGCGTTGGACGGGACAGAGTAGGGTAGGGTCACTAACCTGGGTCTTCTCCTCTACGATGAGGCTGGACGGGACAGAGTAGGGTAGGGTCACTAACCTGGGTCTTCTCCTCTACGATGAGGCTGGACGGGACAGAGTAGGGTAGGGTCACTAACCTGGGTCTTCTCCTCTACGATGAGGCTGGATGGGACAGAGTAGGGTAGGGTCACTAACCTGGGTCTTCTCCTCTACGATGAGGCTGGCGTTGGACGGGACAGAGTAGGGTAGGGTCACTAACCTGGGTCTTCTCCTCTACGATGAGGCTGGATGGGACAGAGTAGGGTAGGGTCACTAACCTGGGTCTTCTCCTCTACGATGAGGCTGGCGTTGGACGGGACAGAGTAGGGTAGGGTCACTAACCTGGGTCTTCTCCTCTACGATAAGGCTGGCGTTGGACGGGACAGGGTAGGGCAGCAGAGGAGCTTTGGTGGTGGCCAGGATGAACTCTGTGTGCGCCTGGATCACCCCGTCCAGGTACTCCCCCGCTGGCAGGCAGCGGTAGTGCACAGTGATTTCATCTGAAGGCACCAAGTGTCCCTATGAGGAGAGATAAGAGAGAGAAAGACAAAGTTAGACTTTTAGCAAATTAGCCCTTCACTAAATCCCACCCCAAAAAAGCGATTGTCCAATGCCAATCCAAATAGTTTAGCAACGGTTGCTATGCAGGTCAAGCTTTCTTCTCTGCCTATTGGACATGGATGGGTTGGGGAGGGACTTAGTGAAGGGCTAATTTCCTCCCAGCCCATTTAAACGATTCCACAAAATGCCTTCTAAATCCTGACAGTTTTCTGTCAGGATTGACATAGAAACCTATGTTTCTATGTGTCAGTGGTGCTCAACCTTTTTCATGTCAAGGACCCCCAGAATTATCTGCATCTGGCCGCGGACTCCCCCATCTGAAAATATGTAGTTCAAGGGACCTCCCCAGATGCAAATATTTGTGCAAAAAAACTTGCACCATATTTTCACAAAATAGCAGATCTACAAGCTTGTAGTGAGGCACTCGGTTCCACGTGTGGATATGCCATTTTCACAATGCATGTATGATGAAGTACAAAATAAGACGTAAGGGGTTAATTGATTTGTTGATAAATACAGAAAATTACAAAATATGAATTTAATATTATGCGATTAATCAAATCATGTATTAATGTATGCATGGATGGATAATCCATAGTTTCAGCCATAGAGTGATATTATATACAACAAATAAAGGAGGACATAGTTTAACCGTTGGATCACAGCCTGTCCGTCTGCTGCCTCCAACAACCTTGAGTTGTAGGAGGATCTCATTCTAATTTACAGTGTGTGATTGCTGCGCGCACGCACGCACGCACACACGCACGCACGCACGCATGCACGCACGCACGCACGCACGCACGCACGCACGCACGCACTTCAGTGTCACTCAAGGGCAGAGGAATAACATTAGATAGATACAGAGAAGCAGTCAATAAATGGCGCAAGATTTATGGGCTGCTTCTGCCTAGCCCTAGATACTGACCCCTCTCCTGAGGAGATACTGTACACACTGCAGCTGTGTTTTTCTCTCTGTGTGTGTGTGTGTGTGTGTGTGTGTGTGTGTGTGTGTGTGTGTGTGTGTGTGCGTGTGTGCGTGTGTGCGTGTGTGCGTGTGTGCGTGTGTGTGTGTGTGTGTGTGTGTGTGTGTCTCTCCGAGCAAGCTAAATAGATCAAACACAGTGCTATGCTTCTCAATACCGCATGGGTTATCAGAAACTATAACGCACGCATGCACACCAACCATCACCCGACCCCACCCCTGCAAACTATCGCTTACATCATCTTGAGGGATTGTTAAAGAAAGGAGAAAAAACTCCTCAGTTTGAAATAGCATGAGGAATGTAGCCTGGCTGGGAGCCAGCGACCAGTGCCACCATAGAATGGAAAAGGAAAAAAACTAAAAACAAAACGATTTGTTTTTTTGAGAAAACAAGAGGCTGATGGCTAATCCGTCTTTACTCCTCAGACCACTTCAAAGCCTCAAAGTAAAAAAAAAAAAAAAAAATGGGCCAGTCCATAATTAAGTCTGCCTTATGGTGGAGACTTTTCTCACTGCGGTGCTGCAGTGGAAATACTTCCAAGAGACTGCCTTGACATCAGTATGGGATAAATGTACAGAGGAAAACAAAACAATGGGATTAAGAACACACTCTAGTCCAAATGAATGCTGTGCAGACCACCACACATGCCAACAGAAGTGACTTTAGTTTAACAGTCCATTTTGGACTGAGGTCGATAAAAAAAGGCTTCTAATTCCTATTTTTTTCTGAAAAACCTCTGTTTCTATGTCAGTGGTGCTCAAACTTTTTCATGTCAAGGACCCCCAGAATTATCTCTATTGGGCCACGGACCCCCATCTCAAAATATGTAGTTCCAGGGACCCCCAGAAGCAAATATTTGTTAAAAATGTTCACTCTGAAATATATATTCAATGATGTGCGCCACATTTTAACGATTTTTCAAAAATAGCAGACCTACAAGCTCGTAGCGCGCCACTAGGTGGCACGCTACGAGCTTGTAGATCTGCTATTTTTCAATAGCTAAATTATAACATAATGTTTAAAACACCAAAAGGGGTTCCCGCACAAAATGGGTTAACAGTCCATTTATTCGCCCTACCCCAACAATCTGGCATCTCTATTTTGGAACAAAATAGAGCGGGCCGGAAGATTATTTCCCATTAATTCTTCCCATAGAGGTTTCAGAATGTATTTATTGTCTCCACCAGGCCGAAGGCATGGGGGGAGAGTATGTTTTGCACTCCGTCCGTCCGTCCGTCCGTGTGTGTGTCCGTGAGCAGCTAATCTTGGCCACCGTTAACCCGGTCGATGCCAAATTTTGCACACACACTCCCTGGATGCCCTCGATGAACCTCTGCCCCAAACTTTCCAGAACGGCCTGTTATAGCGCCACCAGGAGGCCGCTTTGTGCAAAAAAAGTTTTTGCACAGTACACCTACAGATTTTGTCCAAACATCGCGCAAATTGGTACACAGTCTCTCTAGAGCCATTCAACGAAACCGGTCTTTCAGATTTCTCAGACTCCATCCTGATTGGTTAAGATTGGCTTCCAAAGTTCACAGGAGTGCTCAGTTTCAAACAAAATGCTGCAAATCATGAACACATCGCGTGATTTCCGTGAAATTGTGCACGCACATTCCCACTAGGCCGAGGACGAAATGCCACATGAACAATTTCAACTCAGCCTCAAGGTGGCGCTATAACTGGCCGAAAAGTGTTTTTACCTCTAACTGCACGGATCTGTGGATAATTTACTTTTGTTGCCCTTTTATCCAACCACCAGATGAAGGCAAGCTGCAATGTCCTACATTCCTATCCTGGTGGAGACCTGTGCCCAGAAGGGCACTTTTTCTAGTTTTATAATGTATTTATAAGACCTGTAAAGCTCGGACAAAGCCAACTCGAATGTTGACAACTAATGACAACAACAAAAAACCCACCAGGATCCTCTGCCTGGCTTCTCAAATGTCCTGATGGCTTGCTGCTGCTGTAAATTCAATATATTCATATTTCTATTTTCACCAAAAATTAGCCACACTGGAAGTGGGGTGCCCTCTCACCTTCTTCCGTAGCTTCTGGATGCGGTTGATGACCTCTCTCGCCACCCCTTCATCCAACATGGACTGATCCGGGGATACATCCAACAGCACCAAGACCTAGAAGAGGAACAGACCAACAGGACAGCCACATGGAGGTGGGGGGGTTACACCAGTGTGGCTCCAGTGTTGTGCAGCAGTGTTGATTTCGTCCACTAATACTATGACGAAAAATGTTTGTCGACTATCCTTTTTTCACTGACGAAAACAGTCATTACGACGCCATCAAGGCGTTTTTTAGGCCGTTTAAAATCTGAAATGAGACACGAACCCTCTGGGTGTCTGGTCACCACCAGCACCAAAGTGCCAGAGTGTCAGAGAAAGTGTCAGAGAAAACAGCGTTCCAAGTCCGTCGTTAAAATAAAAGTAGCGCACGCATGGCGCGTGCACACTTCGTGCGGGCGGGGTTGAGCAAGGTGTTGCCAAGCAGCCGGGCCAGGGCTAAAAGTAGATTTTTAGCTAAACCGTTTCATATCCATATAAAGCGATACAAAACGTATATATGTACAGCAGACAATAGATGGGCTTTAATATACACACACACACACACACACACACACACACACACACACACACACACACACACACACACACACACACACACACACACACACACACACACACACACACACACACACACACACATCTCAATCTCAATCTCAATCTCACGGCACATGAATGTGCCGTGAGATTTCTACTTGCCTATTGTTGTGCCTTGGACATAAAGACTTTGAAAACCATGTCCAAAATACCAACGAGAAACATTGTTCCAAAAAAGGTCAATGTATTCTCACTGTTTGGCACTGTGAGGAGGTTCATGTGGTTCTAATCTTACATTACTTTATTTTCATCCTCAAAGGTGACACGTTATTTTGTATTAGTCTTGGCTTACTATCCCTGGCTTACAAACAGGAGTCATGAAAGGAAAGATATGCAATTTTAACAGCAAGATAATACGTGGCATTGTGACTCAACAAAGGCACGGAATAAAAATAACTTCTCACCTGCATAATGGCTTAATCCTTTCACCTTTTTATCTTTACCTTTTTTTCAATTATAGATTATGAAATTGGCAGAAGATTCTACTTGGCCAATGAACCATCACGCAGGCACGTGGAGGGAGTGTTAGATAGAGGCAGGGGCTCACAACACGTTGCGCTCTGACACGTTGTGAGCTTGTAGATCAGCTATTTTCAGGGCGCAACCCAGCACTCTTTAAGCTAGTGGAGATGCAGGTGTAACGACATGGATTTCAAAAACAAATTTGCTCAACGCAAAATGCTTCCGGTTCAGCGGCATGGCATGGGAAGGAGAGGAGGGCATGTGCATCTCTTTCACCGTGTAGTAAACGCTGCATTCAGGGTCTGGAAAGGGCAGTTGTTTTACAGACGGGTAAACGGGCAGGGGCTGAAACCCCCTTTGATGTCTATGTGGGCACGTCACCTGCTATCGGGACAAACCCACTGAATGTAGCAATGCACATTTTATTATTGTAGGATTCTGACTTTTGTATCTGGGGGGCTTGACAATCAGTAGCCTATATTGTTGTACATCGACTTTAAGACCGATTGTATCGTACAGTATTCCATAATTTGACATTGATTAAATAAATATTTGTATTCTGTTGAGAGAGAGAAAGGAAGTACAGTGGGACAAGAAAGAGGGAGATAGGTAGAGAGAGAGAGGGGGGGAGAGAGAGAGAGAGAGATTAAGTACAGTACGTGGGACAAGAGAGAGAGAGAGAGAGAGATTAAGTACAGTACGTGGGACAAGAGAGAGAGAGAGAGAGAGAGAGAGAGAGAGAGAGAGAGAGAGAGAGATAGAAGCATGGGAAGGCACAGCCAGGACAGAAGCAGCGCAGTGTGTGGGGTACTGTGTGTACAGTTGGAGGAGCAGTGATTAGAAAGAGCCCGTGGCCATATGCATGCTGCTGGTTCCCACTTAGCCATGAAATTATCTCCTACACTGACTGAACAGAGCAGCTGTGTGACGAGGCCTCAGACTCCACCTGCTGGCTGCCAGGGTTGATTTGGACTACACATTTACATTTTAGTTTTAGTCATATAGCTAGTCTTGAATAGCTTTCATTTAGTTTGTAGGTCACATTTCAGTCAGCGGGAATGTTTTAGTGTCTAGTTTTAGTCGACTAAAAATCTACAGTTGATTTAGTCGACTAAAATGTATTTTGACGGGCCTTGTAGTAATGGCTGATTTTACACTTGCTGAAAATAGTCGATTACAACAAGCTCACAAGGCGTTGCGCTGCGTGTGATGCGTTGTGAGCTTGTAGATCGGATATATGAGCAGCGTCATACACACACGCACACACACAGACACACACACAACAGGGCTTGAGACACACACATACTGCTGCGAGAGTGAGATCTAGCCAACACCAACTCGGGATTCCTGGATCGCTGGCCTCCACAATTTCCTATCCAACATCAGGTTCTTGAGCTCTGCAGTGTTGTCAGCCAAGCTGTCACGCCACAGCATGTCTACATAGGTGGTACGCTTCTTTCCCCTCCTGGCTTTGCCCTGGGTAGGCTCCCATAGGAGTCAACACACATACACACACGGAGCAGCGCTCAGATCTTTCCATCAGCGTTTTCTTTTTTTATACCTGTGCATCCGAGTGTGCCTCGTAGTTTGCGGCGGAGTTCTGGTCGAAGGTGTACATGAGCCTCAGGTCCTCCTCGTGAAGCTCCTGGCCGTCCACCGTGATGGAGCCTGCAATGGATTTATAGCAAAAAATTAAATATCACCACTGGGGAAACAAACAAACACACACACACACACACACACATTTGTACATCTGCTAAAAAAAAAAGTAAATATTGAAGGTATTGTTTTCTGTTTTAGTTTTTTTACACAAATAGATTAAAATCAATCTAGTCAGGTGTATCGTCCTCCTCCTCCCCCCCCCCCCCCCCATTTTGCCAGGAGCCACAATTACCCACGTATGTGTTCAGAGTGAAAACCATGAGTGCATTCTGCTTCTCTCCTCCACGCCCCCGCAGGGAGGGTGAAACGGTCACCGCTAGCTCCTCTAATCCTGGATTTCCTGGCATAATAATAATTTACCCCCAGCCCACCTTACTGTACCTTCCATGGCCTGACGCCGAAATAAAAGAAAATGTCTTTTAAATCCTGACAGTTTTCTGAAATACTCATGTTTCTGTATGAGTGGTTCTCAATATTTCATGTCAAGGACCCCCGATAATTATATGTAATTGGCCGCCGACCCCCTTCTGAAAATGTTCGTATCAGAGAGGCAGTGGCAAGGCATATGCAGTGCCTCTGGCCAGTGCCCATTTAAAAGGTGAGTGCCCTGTGGGCGGTGGCCTACTTAGGGTGTTGGCTGTTTAAACAATTTACTCTGTCAACTAACGTAGCAGACGATAGCGTGGTAAATGGTGGAGGAGTCCTGCAGTCTATGCTGTTGCGTGGTGTTGTTTTGTGAGTTTATATGTCCATGAAGACGAGTCACGTTGGTCTTAACACACGGGCTCTGTGTGATAATAATCTTGAAGCACCGTGCCAGCCAGGCCGAGTGTCAGTGAGTGAGAGCTGCGTGCGCTCCAGTAGGCAGCGTGTGGGCTAAATGCTCTAGTAGGCAGCGTGTTCTCTAGTAGCCAGCGTGTTCTCTAGTAGGCAGCGTGTGGGCTAAATGCTCTAGTAGCCAGCGTGTGCTCTAGTAGGCAGCGTGTGGGCTAAATGCCCACTGTTTACTCTGGCAGTGCGTGCATGCGTGGCGCGGAGGAGGAGGGTGGAGGCAAAGTAACACAAAACACACATCAAACCACTTGGCAAATGGCAACACAACTACAATACAGACAATACAAGTCTGCGCGAGACATTTGGGGAAGGTTACCGTAATGACTGGAAAATTGCGCAGAGGAAAAACGGTAAGATTAACTGCTGTGGACGCCGGTCGGGGCACATGGACACCACGGCCACTGCGGCCGCCTGGGCATATCATTTTTCGAGGGGCACACGGCCAAAGAGAGGGGCAACGACGGCCATGGCCGCCGTGAAATTCCTGCCCTGGTTCACAGTCAAACAAACCTCTTATGCAGAGCAGGGAGGCAGCACGAACGCAAGCCTTTACCAACAAGAGGTTATTCCATGATACAAGTTCGATATAATTTGAACGTCGGTTTAGCGCGGATAGCACCGCTTTAAACGATAACATACCTTTTGTCCGGGGAGGGTATTGTTAACCTTCATTACCGGCGTCCACGCGAATCCGCGAAATAAACCCCACTCAGAGGAGAAAAAATAAATCCATAGTCGCAGTTCCTGGAGGGCGGACAGCCGCTACTCCGACCTATGCATCATGCGGCCACAGAACTACTGGCGACTATAGGTACAGGCACCGTAGGCTGCATATTGCATTGCATAGCAATAAATCGCGAACTTAGTTCTCACCACGGCGTGCGAGAAAAGAGACTGAACCCCTGTAGACCGCCGGAAGATATAGACTAATCCAGGTCATCACGGGTCAAAATTGACTGGTAGGCCAAACTGAACAAGTGATATGTCAATTTGAAGCTATGATTCCCTGCTTTCATATGACATGAATTTTCGATGTCTGGCCTAAATGGGTTAGATTAAGCAGAGTAGTTAAGTAAATGTATTTGGTTACGTCACACCACTGGTGCTTAGCCGTGTGCATTACTACCTCCCAGGCTCCCAGCCTTCTCCATCGACCCCTTTGCGTCTCCAGTCCACCCTTCCACAGAGTCATCTGGACTTCAAAGAGGTTCAGGAGATTAGGAAATGGGAAATTCCCACAGCACCTGCTGACCTCCAGAGCCTCCGTTCCCCTGAGGCGCGCAATTCTCATATCAGGTTTTCTCCCTAATTGGACAGACAGGATACACCTGACAGTGCTCCAGACTCTCCCTGTGGCTTGTATTACCGTTTCAGGAGCACTTTTACTTCTGCAATTTACAGCAAAAATGGCCGTTTTAAGCTTAGCCCATTTAAGACTGACTTTAAGACTGATTCAACTAAATCCTTTCAGAAGCCTTTTTTTCTTTTCTTTTTTTTAAGAAAAATCCTTTGTTTCTACAGTATATCGGACTTTGGTTTTCAAACTATTTCATGTCAAGGACCCCAAAGATTATATATAAGGACCCCCTGAAATGTTCGTCAACTACCTTTTTCCACTGACGGAAACTAAATGGAAACTAAATAAAAACTAAGCTATGATGACTAAAACTAAGACAAAATATACTGACAATTTCGTCAACAGATAAAAACTAGACTAAAATGTCAGGAAGGGACTAGTGGACAAGAGATCCAGTACAAGTCATTTTACAATTAGTTGCATGCTGAAAATAGCCGATATACAAGCACACATGGTCTTGTAGATCGGCTCTATTCAGCAAGTGAAATAAACAGTCATTACGACGGCATCAAGGCCCGCCATTGAACACATTTTGTTCAACTAAATCAACTGTAGATTTAGTCGACTAAAATCTTATGATATTTAGTCGACTAAAACTAGACTAACACTAAAACATTCCAGATGACAAAAATGTGACTAAAACCAAATGAAAACTATTCAAGACTATGACTAAAACTAAAATCTAAATGGACTGCCAAAAACTACACACACAAAACACACAATTTAGTGACAAGAAGACGTCGTCTACACAAAGTGTTCCTCTGTTCCCGTTGCCTTCTTTTCTGGCGGTCTACCGTTCTGAAACAAGAGGATGTACTATAGTGCACCGAAGTCTGACCACACACACAGCCATACCCGTCTTCTGGAAGGCCTCCAGCTGCTCATTGGTCAGCTCCTTGATGGAGGCGGTGACAGCCTTGAAGGCTCCCTTCAGCCTCTTGCCCAGCACCATGTGGTCAGGCTCGGCCCGAAGACGGATGCCATACTTGTCCTTGTCAGTCGACAGAGTCAGCTGGCGCACATTCAGCTCCTGAATGACACACACGCACGCACGTACGCGCACACACACGTAAAGTTAGACAGTGTGCTGTAATTGGGTTTGGATAGGGCCAGCTCCCAGTTGGAGAGACAAAGAATGAGACATTAAAACCCATTTTGGGCGGGAAACCCCTTTTGGTGTTTTAAACATTATGTTATACTTTAGCTATTGAAAAATAGCAGATTTACAAACTTGTAGGTCTGCTATTTTTTGAGAAATCGTGAAAATGTGGCACAAATCTTTGAATATATATTCTTTCAGAACAGAACGTTTTTTAAACTCAAATATTTGCTTCTGGGAGGGGTCCCTGGAAGAACATATTTTCAGATGGGGGGTCCACAGCCAAATACAGATAATTCTGGGGGTCCTTGACATGAAAAAAGGTTGAGCACCACTGACGTATAGAAACATATAGTTTTTCAGAAAACTGTCAGGATTTAGAAGACATTTGTAGAATCTGGTCTCAGGTCTAAATGGCATTAATGAAATAATAAAACGAAAACCCAATTACAGATTTCCCCCCCAAAAGAAGGGCGTTATCAAAGCACATGGAAACTGGGTAACCAGAGACTGCATCGCTCACCTCCAGGATGTAGGTCTTCAGAGACTGGATGTCTTTGAGAGCTTCAGGGTCTTGGTGGATCACAACCACCTCCTTCAGGGGATACTGTAACGCACGCACACACAAGCACACACACACACACCCCACTGCTGGTCAATAGGGTAACCCTGACCAGTGTGGATTTCGTCGACTAAAACCAAGAAAATTGTTCGTCGACTACCTTTCCCACTGACGAAACCTAAATGGAAACTGAATGAAAACGAAGCTATTATGACTAAAACTTAATGTATTGACAATTTCATCAACAGATGTTAGGAAGGGACTAGAGGACCAGAGATCCAGTATAAGTTAGTTTACACTTGGTTGCATGCTGAAAATAGCAAATCTACAAGCTCGCAACACGTCGCAGCGCTAAATGGAAACTAAATGAAAACTAATCTATGATGATTAAAACTAAGACTAAAGTAAATCAAATATAAACTAGATTAAAATGTTAGGAAGGGACTAGTGGACAAGAGATCCAGTTTAAGTCATTTTACAATTAGTTGCATACTGAAAATAGACGATCTACAAGCATGTAGATCAGCTATTTTCAACAAGTGAAAAACAAAATAGACGTCATCAAGGCCCGCCAAAATACATTTTGTTCGACTAAATAAGATTTAGTCGACTAAAATCTTATATTTAGTCGACTAAAACTAGACTAACACTAAAACATTCCGGGTGGACTAAAATGTGACTAAAACTAAATGAAAACTATCCAAGAGACTGTGACTAAAACTAAAATCTAAATTTGCTGCCAAAAAAACAACACTGCTGAGGTGCTCCAGTCCTGGGCGCTTACCTTTACAGGGAGTGTTTTCCTGTCTCGGATCACTCTGCCCAGCTCGATCACCGACTGCATCTGGCAGACGGCTCTCTCGATGCGCTCGTCTATCAGACCCTCCCTGGAACACAACGGGACGGGGAAGCCATACGTTAGGTTGGTGCACTTTGTTAAGTTTGTACGGTAGTCGACCGGGGACGAGGGAAGTATAACGGATATGCTTTGCCTTCACTGTAAGTCTCCTTTATCCAGACAGCTATTCCACAATCTCCGAATGCTACAGTATATAGAGTCTATATATAGACTACAGTATAATGCTACAGTATATAGAGTCTATATATAGACTACAGTATAATGCTACAGTATATAGAGTCTGGAATTACACCTCCCGAATGCTACAGTATATAGAGTCTGGAATTACACCTCCCGAATGCTACAGTATATAGAGTCTGGAATTACACCTCTGAATGCTACAGTATATAGAGTCTGGAATTACACCTCCCTCCAATGCTACAGTATATAGAGTCTGGAATTACACCTCCCGAATGCTACAGTATATAGAGTCTGGAATTACACCTCTGAATGCTACAGTATATAGAGTCTGGAATTACACCTCCGAATGCTACAGTATATAGAGTCTGGAATTACACCTCTGAATGCTACAGTATATAGAGTCTGGAATTACACCTCCGAATGCTACAGTATATAGAGTCTGGAATTACACCTCCCTCCAATGCTACAGTATATAGAGTCTGGAATTACACCTCCCTCCAATGCTACAGTATATAGAGTCTGGAATTACACCTCCCTCCAATGCTACAGTATATAGAGTCTGGAATTACACCTCCCTCCAATGCTACAGTATATAGAGTCTGGAATTACACCTCCCGAATGCTACAGTATATAGAGTCTGGAATTACACCTCCCGAATGCTACAGTATATAGAGTCTGGAATTACACCTCCCTCCAATGCTACAGTATATAGAGTCTGGAATTACACCTCCCTCCAATGCTACAGTATATAGAGTCTGGAATTACACCTCCCTCCAATGCTACAGTATATAGAGTCTGGAATTACACCTCCAAATGCTACAGTATATAGAGTCTGGAATTACACCTCCCGAATGCTACAGTATATAGAGTCTGGAATTACACCTCCCTCCAATGCTACAGTATATAGAGTCTGGAATTACACCTCCCTCCAATGCTACAGTATATAGAGTCTGGAATTACACCTCCCTCCAATGCTACAGTATATAGAGTCTGGAATTACACCTCTCGAAATCAGAGTAAGGAAGCTTACGAAAGCCGTTCACGAAAATACATTTTAAAATGTCTTTAGAGCTTATTCTATTATTTCATTTTCTGCTAAGCAACAAGCTATTGCGAACGCAATGAGCACTAACTATGAGACCCTGCAGATCATGTCTGTGTGTGTGTGTGTGTGTGTCTGTCTGTCTGTCTGTCTGTCTGTCTGTCTGTCCCGCTGTGACACCACCCGTCCGACACCTGAGGGCGCAGCTGTAGCACACACACACACACACACACACACACACACACACACACACACACACACACACACACACACACACACACACACACACACACACACACACACACACACACACACACACACACACACACACACACACACACACACACACAAACAACCACACACACAAGTAGAAAACTTTTAAAAAAGTACATAATTTATTTGTTGTTTATTGTTGTTTATTGTTGTTATTGCAATTTACGAGCTGCGTCCGCTTCCCGCATTTGCGCAACTTACTTGTATCTTACTCATGATCAGAACTTCCGTTGCTCCAGACTGTATGACGGAAGCATTTATATGTTACTCATGATCAGAGCTTCCGTTGCTCCAGACTGTACGACGGAAGCATTTATATCTTACTCATGATCAGAGCTTCCGTTGCTCCAGACTCTATGACGGAAGCATTTATATCTTACTCATGATGGAGATTCCGTTGCTCCAGACTGTATGACAGAAGCATTTGTAAATTGCGAGAGGCAAACAGTCTGGCAATGCGAGACAACTTTGACTGTAACAAATAAGAGGAATGAGACAGGTTGATGGACAGCGTGTTATCATCACTTTGTATGGTAGTCGACGGGGCAAGAAAATATATATGCTTTGCTTTGACTGTAACAAAAAAAGGAATACAGACAGGTAGGGAATGATACAGGGCTTATGCTTAAACACATGGACCCTAGCATCCCTGTTCTCTGCAACACCTGAGCATCACCACAATATGTGACTCTTTTTGATAGTCATGGCGGCAAGACTGGAGAAAAAAATATTTTATTTATTTAAAACCAAAATGAACCCCCTCATGGCCAAGAGCACGTCAGGCCCATAGACTGCCATGTTAACTGACGTAGTAAATCAACAAATCCCTCCAAGCCAATGACGTTATCTGCGTAGTAGACGTACTGCCCTGTCAGTACGTCTTTTTATAACAAAATATTGCAATTGTTTGACATTTTTTTAATTATTTATGTAATCTACCAAAAACCGGCCGAAACCCGCGCGATCGTGCACTATCGTGCACGCGCGCCGTCTCTATGTGATCCGCGGCAAAAAAATTGATATTTTGGGATGTTCCTGGCCGTTTTTAAGCTTAATCTGACTAAGTTATGACAAAGCTAATGTTAGCTTAGCAATCCGGACGGCCAAGCTATAAGCTAGGGGTCAAATTAGCTTCCTTTGTTTACCTCGTTTGACAGGAAGTGATTTAGCCAGATTTAACACTTTTGTCAAAATCAGAATAATGGAACGTTCCTGCCATCTGGTGGAACTTCTGGGTATTACTTTGAAATCGAAAGTAAAACTTGATGTATTGTATTTAGATCGCTGATCCCTCTTATTGCATTAAAATGACGAATTAAGAAATGGGGCATTGGCCAGCATTGGCCAGATTTGGCGACTTTTTGAATGGCAATCGAAAAATGTGAGATATGACCACAATGTCACGAAATGTCTCATTTTATAGCTCCAAGTCACTACTTTACAATGAAAAAATAATTATGATTATAGCTTGTTCCATCGTTTACTTATAAGCTTTTTAGTAGACCTTGGTTTCAGTGATAAGTCAAACCAAGGTGTACTAAAGTGCTTATAAGTAAACGAAGGAACATGCTAGGAACATATTATTTTTTTCGGTGTAAACTAGAGATGTGCGGCTTTAAAATGAGATATTTCGTGACATTGTGGTCATATCGCACATTATTCTATTGTCATTCAAAAAGGCAGCCTAAGCTGGCCTAAGGCACAATAAGATGTTATTAAGGTTGGTAACTTGGCCATTAGAGGGTTAATAGTACAGGCAGAATCTTCACATACTAGAGCATGTCTGAAATAAATGTCAGAGCTGAAATCGTCATGTAAATATGAAATAAATGCTTTAAACATGTAGGTGTAATGTTAAGAGTCCACAGAAGTGAACCTTTCAAGCCAGTTTTCTCAACTCGCTGTTTCTCTGCAAGACATTACTCTATAAGCCATCTCCAAAACTGGTGGCTCAAACTGAACAACCAATATGTCATTTTGAAGCTATGATTCCCTGCAATAATCATTGACTTAGCCTCGGTCAGAAACGGTCAACATGGTTGTGGCATCATTAAGGGCTTTGCAAACTTGAAGCGAGGTGCGCAGGGGCCGTTGCCTGGATCAACACAGGTCTCATCCAGGTCTGTTCAAGAGGGGCGCAACAACGCAAGCATAAAAAAAAAAGCTAAACAGAATCCAGGTCTGGTGAGTCGCGGGGGGGGGGGGGGGGGGGGGGGGGTGTGCACGTAACAAGCACGCGCGCAACAAATTCACGGGACCACACTCACGTAAATACGTTTGCGTTGCCACACCGCGACTTCTCCGTGCAAAAACGGCAGGTCTCGTTGAAAATGAACTATAGGCACGTTTTATCGCTCCCCAGTTTGCAAGGCCCTTTAGAGTAAACACGAGCTTCAATTCAAGAGGTGGAAATCATAAATGTAGCTTGAGAAATAGAGTACCGTGCCCAACCCAGTAGCTACGCTGTCTCTTCAGCCTTGTTCTTATTTTAAAACCTGTGTGCCTAATTCTAAGCAGAGCCGCGTTACACAAAGCCACTGATAGGGACACGTATAATAGTGCAATTAGCAAGAGCTGTCTGTGTGTGTGTGTGTGTGTGTGTGTGTGCGTGCGTGCGCACAAGCGTGTGCATGCGTATGAGAGAGAAAGTATGTGTGTGAGCGAGTGTGTGCATGCATGTGCGTGCATGTATGTGCGTATGTGCGTGTGTGTGCATGCATATGAGAGAGAGAAAGTATGAGTGTGTGTGTGTGTGTGTGCGCGCGCGAGAGAGTGAGTGCATGCGTATGGGAGAGCGGAAGTATGAGTGTGGGTACGTGTGTGCGTGTGTGCAGAGAGAAAGTATGAGTAGGTAGGCTATCACATTGTAGTCAAAGCATAATAGCGTCAAAATAGAGTCAATGCTAGCGAGCTAAAATGAAGCTATCCTTGCTCTAGAAAGCGCCAATGTTTCGTAGATTAGTTGTTATTCAGCTTTTTAGTCAGCCTGTATAATGGGAGCTGGACGGCAGCGCGGTCGCGTAATCCGGTCTAGGATCACTAAAGAAGGAAAGGCCAAGCCAAAATAATAATAATAAAAAAGAAATCAGCGATCCGGTTTGATATCAATAATAAAGCTTATCAGACGGAACATTACGCCAGACGCAGTTGCCAGTTGGATTCCTTCTGACGGAACGTTATGTCACGAGCAGTTAAAAGCGTTAAATGGGGGTCAGCCTAATTCATGTCAAACTGGGGGTCCTTGAAATTAAACGGGTTGAAAATGACTGCTAGTCGTAAAAAAAAAGAATAGTGTCAATTTGGGGGTCTTTGACATGGAAAAGTTTGGGAACCACTACTGGTCAAAGGGACACCAGGGAGTCGAGGACAGCCAATCATTTAATGAGTTGATTTAGACACAGCTGTTGGCACTGTCTGATTGGTGGCTGACCTTTGGGAGAGAGTGACGCTGTCCCCCGTTGTCAGCTAGGTAGGAGTTAACAGTTAATCAAGCAGACGGGCTGAATGCCTCCACACAGCTCAGGGAATGTGTGTCAACCTTAGAGTATATATTAATTATTAACCCATTTAGACCTACCATTGATTCTACAAATGTCTTCTAAATCCTGAAAAACCCTATGTTTCTGTGTCAGTTGTGTTCAAAAAGTTTCATGTCAAGGACCCCCAAAAATATATGTATTTGGCCGCCGACCCCCATCTGAAAATATGTTGTTCCAGGGACCCCCCCCCCCCCCAGAAGCAAAGATTTGAGTTAAAAACGTTCACTCTGAAAGAATAGCCCATTCACTATCGCTATCCAACCTTCATCAGTGTCCAAAGCTGCCCAGGAAATGAACCCAGGTCTCCAACGTGAGTGCCGAAACTTCTAATGCATAATATCGCCTAATAGAGCACTGACGCCTGACGTCAATATTGGTAGAGGGCGCAAATCCACGGGTTCATGTACTTTTTATATGCATTGTAATCCCCATAGGGGGATTTTAGATTGCCTCATATAAGAACTGTGTTTGAAAAATAAACATGTCATCCAGGCCGTTTCACTCATATGGATATGAAGAATCAACTGAGAGAAAACGCTATTGTTAGTGCTACTGAATTAGTTACATTTTCGCTAGAAACAGACTCATCATAATGAGTGACTGACTGTCTCAAACGATACAGACACCCCTCGCTGACAATAACGCAGATACAGCTTGTTTATTTTTGGACCACAACTTTACCCATTGACACGCTGAGTGGTTCCATGAGGTGAACTAAATTGATCACTTTGTATTTGACAAAAAAAAATCACATTATTTCATATTATTTATTATAATAATCTATTCCCGGAGGCTACAGTGTGAACAAACATGTTTGATTCTGAACAAATTGGTATTTAGCAGCATTTATTTTCAGGGCATTTTTGCGGCGCTATTTTTTGGCTGAGGGTCTGTGTCCCTGGGCTGAACTCACACAGCTGGGGTTTTTAACACACGCTGTTGATGATCAAGAGATGGACCTTGGGGCTGGTGTTGTTCACTCTGTGTCTGTCGCTCCCGCTTTCAATCTCCCTCCCAGGGACGTGCACACATGCAGTAGACATCAAAGGGGGCTTTGGCCCCTGCCCCTTTACCCGTCTGGAAAACAACTGCCCGCTCCAGAACACGAATGCAGTGTTTACTACGGTGAAAGAAATGGAAATGCCACTCCTTTCCTTTCCATGCCATGCCGGAAGGCAGCATTCAGGAGAATAGCTTTTTTCCCCCGAAGTCTCCTGAACTTTTGCGTTGAACAAATTAGAAATCCATCTCGTTACACACCATATCTCTCGCTAAAGAGTGCTGGGTTGCGCCCCGGAAATATCAGTCCTTGACATGAAATAGTTTGAGAACCACTGACATAGAAACATGGGGGGAGGGGGGGGGGGGGTCCCAACCTGACTTGGGGCAGCATGAGGTAGTGGATGCTGCTGCTGTCCTTCTCCTCCACAGAGGCGGGGTCAATGAGGTGACGGAGGTTCTGGTACATCAGCTCTGTGATGAACGGAGTGAGGGGAGCCTGGGGGGGGGGGGGGGGGGGAGAGAGAGAGAGAGAGAGAGAGAGAGAGAGAGAGAGAGAGAGAGAGAGAGAGAGAGAGAGAGAGACAGAGACAGAGACAGAGAGAGAGAAATGGAGAAAGAGAGATGAGGAAAGAGAGAAAGAAGGAAGGGAAAAAAGGAGACAAGGAGAAACAGAGATTAATTATATCCCCCTTGTCTCTGTATAATGAATGGAGTGAATTCTCAGGAGCATGCCATGACGGTTCATTAAAATGCATTTGTTTAGTTTCGTTTTTTTTGTCTTGTAGAACAAAAGTTCAAAAGCCGATTTGCTGTAGCGAGGGTATTTTTTAATGTGATGCGCATTTTGTGTTCCCAGCAGTGGTAAACTAACGCCATCAGGTCAGAAGTTCATTTGTATTGATCTAGCTTTACAGGAGGCCCGCCCGCCCGCCCTCCCTCCCTCCCTCCCTCCCGCACGTGCAACTGGCCTCAAGTCAAAAGTGTTATAAATAAAACCTCCTACAGCTCATACTGTATCTTCCTCGTGAACACACATGAGAGTATATACTGTACACTGAAAAATCTTAAGTTAATGTAACTCTCACGAAGGGCGTATGGGTGGCGTAGTAGTAGAAGGTCAGGCTTCTGCCCACCATCACCAAAAGATACCAGGAAGTCTGATCCTCGACAGTTCATCTGGCTCCGACGAACACAAATGCCGTGTCCAAAGGGCTGGGGGCAGCCAGGCGGCGGGACCACGGGCCATCTTTATCGCTGCAACTCTTTCACGCTGGTCAGGACAGCCTTTGAGGACACGGGGATGTGGAACTATACAGTAGGAGGGTATAGTGCCGTTTTCGGCACGCCTCGTATTTAGGCTTGAGTACCAGAAAGCTGTACTTTTAATGGTCTGAAAATAGTCAACAACTCCAGAGGATTAAAGCTTAATTATGATCCAACCTCTAACTCTCACGCCAGCCTCGTCTGTGCTCTTCTCCCCCCTCCACTCGCTGCGTGGAGGGGGGAGGGCAGGGGAGGGGCAGCGGCCGCGGGTTATAATAATAATAAGCTTTATTTATATAGCACCTTTCATACAGGGTTGCAGTTCAAAGTGCTTCACAGGCAGGATATACATCAAGTGCTTTACAGATAGGTCATATAGGTTAAATCAAACACAATACAAGACAAGACAGTGAATGTGCATGACATCAGACATTGAGATAAAAATAGGCATGAGAAGGTCCAGCATTTAAGATATTTGTAAAGAGAAAAATATATATAGAATAATAATAAAATACATGATGGGAAGCCTCAATAAAGTGCTACGGCAGGGTGGAGAAGGCTAATCTGAAGGTTGAGAGCATCCAGACTAGTTCGCTCGGTGTCGTTGTTGTTAAGAGATCTGCGGTTCGTACCGCACCTTTTTCTACATCGTACCAAAAAAGAAAAAAGGAAATGTAGTCCCGGTATAACCCAACTCCGCCAGATGGGGCAGCAGAGAGTACACTGGGTTCCCCCCCTCCTGCTCCCATCTGGGAACTCTCAGGCAGACTCGATACTCCGGCCACCAAACGGCCTATCAGCGGCAGCTAGAGGTGGGATAAAGGCAGCACTGTGTATGCCTTGATCCCGCCTCTGCGTATAGACAAATTCAGAAACGGGTCTCATGGTCGCAGCCAGCGTATTTCCTGTAGGCGGAGACGACATATCTGCGGTGTAAACAGGCAGGTCTTCTACTACATTGAACAGTGGAGTGACTGATGTTAGCCTGCCTCAAACGTTACTCTTTTACCTGCTTTACACTAACTTTACAAAGATGCCCAGAACATCGGGATGAAACCTGTGTAGTTTATGGCTGCTCCAACAGTGGTGGCAACATTCTCAGCTACTGTGGTGTATTTTTTGACATTCCGTTTCTCTCCAAAGTTGAATGTTTCCACTACTGTTGGAGCAGCCATAAACTACACAGGTTCATCCCGATGTTCTGGGCATCTTTGTAAAGTTAGTGTTACTAAAAAGCAGGTGAAATAGTAACGTTTGAGTAGACTAACATCAGTTGCGTGCACACACGTGCACGCACACACACAGCGTGACTCACCATCAGCCTGCACATGTTGAAGAGAACGCTGAAGAGGGTCTCGAGCGCCCACAGGCAGTCCGCAGCACCACTCTCTCCCTGCAGGACACACACACACACACACACACACACACACACACAAAACAGAAGATGTACGATGCACCATGACGACACGCTGTCAAATATTAAATAAAAGCTCAAACCATTACAAATAGGTTTGAGGGACAAAAGGGATTAAAAACTGTTCAAAAAAATTAAATAAAATTCACGTTATAGCTGCATTAAGGAAACATCTGTGAAAGCACCAATAGTCTTCTGCACAATATCGAAAAAAGGTATTTATTTATTTATGATGTTGGGTTAGCTCCTCACCTTGAGACGGCGCCGGTTGGTCCTCACGTACCAGTTGGTGAGCATGTCCACAAACCTGACGAGCCTTGGCACCACAGTGTACAGACGGTACGCTGCAATCATAATGGAGAGGGGATTAACCAACGGTCACATCAGAGCACAGTACTGAAGGCTGCCATTTATACTTAAGGAGAGGTGGCATCCCCAAAATGGAATCCTAAAAAAGCGTGGCATTGTTGCACTGAGCCAAAAACGGTCTAGTATTGGAGAGAACTCAAAACACATTGCAATGTGCCACCCTTGTTAAAAAAAAGGAATTCAACTTGCTTGCCATATTACCCACATGAACCATAGCAACCCTATTCTGCACCCATCACTGCAAAAATATCAGAAGCTCACAATGTGTGGAAACGCAATGTGCTGTGAGCTTGTAGATTGGAGCGGACCAGGTATTGACCCCTGGGGGACTCCAGTCAACAAAGTATGGGATATTAGTGGTTCATGTCAGAAGCATCAATTTGAGTGTGTGTGTGTGTGTGTGTGTGTGTGTGTGTGTGTGTGTGTGTGTGTGTGTGTGTGTGTGTGTGTGTGTGTGTGTGTGTGTGTGTGTGTGTGTGTGTGTGTGTGTGTGTGTGTGTGTGTGCCACAGGCGTCATTTGACTGTTGTGTACACAACATTCTATGATGGACATACAACATCCATCAACATCCAACATAATTAATGTTCGGAGCTGGCCATCTTAATTTTTTTTGGCAAGGAGGAGTTCACACAGTCGTCCAGTTCCTTAAATATGTGGCATGTGTCATGATCATCTATCTATCATGTGGCATGTGGCATCTAATATATAAATAGCGTGGAACGCGGGATATGCAGTCAAACTGTTAACACCCCAATCGCCCAGGGCGAAGTTCACCGTCCTTTCAATTAGTAACGCCTGATGCCCAGGACAAAGTTTTATCCAAAAGACGAAGTTTATCGATATGAAAACGGATCACATCGCTCCACAGCCTAGGAGCGCCTGTTGCGCAATCCTCAATGTTGCACAACAGTGGGACGTCATCGAAAATGTTCCCCCCCTGTTTAGCCGACAACGAAAATCTTAAAACGTTAATAACTCTCGATCTAAATCATCCCGTCCAATTCTAAGAAAATATCCTGTTTTAGACGGCCCTCCACGGTCCCGTCGCTAGTAGCAGTAGATGTAACCATCCCGTTGTTGTCTATCGCATCGAGAGTGGTTTGGCTACATCTAGCGGCTACAGCCACATCAGGCATAACATCCGGTCCGTCGGTAAAAGTGCTCCGTTGCTATAAACCGATTGGGCGCTATAATTTAATGGATTAAATAACCCCGGGCAATTAGTGTTAAATTGGTAAATTAAGTTGGTAATTGCCACACAAATAATGGTATTTAAGGATTTAATTGTGGTTTTGGCATTGAACATGTGTTCATGTGTTCTTCCATTCCATTCCATTCCGTTCACCATTCTTGAACAAGTGTTCAAGAATGGTTTATTGTTTATTTCAGATGACTATTAGTCATTGCCTCAGCAGAGTATTTTTCCTGGGATCAAACGGTACAATTACAGTGGATAACGCAACTGTTGCAACAATATGCCTGAAGACGACCTAGGACTGAAATGTTGAGTTCCATTTTAGAGGTAACCTGTGACAAAGTGCTTCATGCTTTAATAGCACTCACTTAAAGATTGAGTGCCATGATTTATTTCCACCCTAAAACATGATCATCAGGTCTTATTGTTATATAAGGAAAAACAAAGGGTAAAGTATTCGTTAAAATGTCGTTTTTATGTGGACACCCCCACCAGTTCATTAAGTATGCCTGGTTTGCCTGGTGAGTGGTGATCCACTTGAACTAAAGCCGCACCCACAGCTGTAGTTGTATGATAAAGGGGGAGGGGTTAGGGGAGGGGCTGATAATGTGATGTCACTATATTACTGTTTTTTTCATTGGCAAGTTTGACTGTCAAGGGTTCAGCCTCCAGGAAGAAACCCTAAATACAAAAGGGAATACATCATTTCACATAAAAACGACTCCAGGGTGTAATGAAGTACTGTCACCTCATAGACACATGAAAAACTGGAAAAATACAACAAATTGTGGCACTCCATCTTTAAGTAGCATGTGACGTGTCAAACTAGGGGTTTTTTATTTATGATTCTGAATGGATTCAGAATCATTAGTTTTGCATGAAAAACACTCACTGGGCTATAAACGGCCATAGCCGTCATCACAAATGTGGTCAGCATATTTGGGCTATGGGCTATATATATTTCGGCAAGAAATGTATTCCCAGGTTTTTATTAATATCCTCTAACTACTACAGTAGGTACCCCATGGAAGAGATTTGTTTCTCCCGGTACACCTTCATCCTCGCAGCACTGATAAGTATATACTTACAACCTTACATTTAGATACCATTGGATCGATTTGTATTCAATCAAAGTAATTCAGAGCCATGTCATAGTCAGAAACTGAAACCACTACTACAGGGCTATTCAACTACAGTTTTTCAGGTGGCCACATCTGCCATTTACTGTGTTAAGTTAAAGGTACAGCTGGTCAGGCGTCTAACAACCCTGCCTGACTAGGCTACTGCAAGGGTGTATTCAATTATCGCTAATTGCATTCATCACAGTCTCCTTCACATTGGTTGCAACGACCTCACACACACACACACACACACACACACACACACACACACACACACACACACACACACACACACACACACACACACACACACACACACACACACACACACACACACACACACACACACACACACACACACACACACACACACACACACGGTTGGGCCCTAGGTGACGCTATAAGCGAGATCTGTAGAGGCTGATGATGACTCACCGTCCATCTCCTCTTTGAAGAACTGGATGAGAGACTGTGTGAAGGACTGGATCCATTTATCCATGATGTTGTGGCTCTGCTTCACCGTGTTCTCATTGTACAGGAATCGGACGTCCTCGTCCTTAATGGACACACGCACGCACGCACACGCACACATGCACGCACGCACATGCATAAATGCACGCACACATACACGCACACGCACACACACGCACGCACAAGCACACACTTCAATTTCAATTCAAAGGGCTTTTTTGGGCTTTTTTTATAAAGCAAACAGTGGAACAATACAATACAAATGCAATACAATCTAGGGACGAATGTTAAAACATTTGTCCGAAAAAGATAGGAGGCTTCTGCCTGACGACAGCGTGCACCGTCAGTATTGTTTTATATTTTTTTCCCGGGTAAAGGGGTTACTGTGATTCAGAAATCAGGGCAGTGCTGAACCCCAAAAAGTTTGACAAACACTCGCAAACACTGCACGACGCGGGGTTAGTACTGTACTGTACCTTGTCCAGCCGCTGCACATTCTGCACCAGGAAGCGGTAGGCGTTGTACCAGGGCAGGAACACGTCCTTCAGCACGTCACGCACGCCATCCTCCTTGAAGCGCAGATTCTCTGCTCGCACTACGGGGGAGTTGATCAGGTACAGTCTGCAAGGACACCCAACGGTTACGCCTGGTTAGACGAAGTGTTGTTTTTTAGTCGACTAAAACTAAGACGAAAAATGTTCGTCGATTACCTTTTTTCCACTGACGAAAACTAAATGGAAACTAAATGAAAAACTAAGCTATGATGACTAAATACATTGACAATTTTGTCAAAGGATAAAATGTTGACTAAAATGTTAGGAAGGGACTAGTGGACAAGAGATCTAGTATAAGTCTTTACAATATTGGTTGCATGGTGAAAATAGCCAATCTACAAGCTTGTAGATCGGCTATTTTCAGCAAGTGTAAAATCAGTCATTATGGCGGCATCAAGCCCAGCGCTCAATAAGGAGCAGGGATGGGAGTTTAGAGAGTTAAATGTTGCTGCTGAGAGTAGCACTTAATTAACCCTCTTATGGCCACCCTAATTAACAGTGGATTGTGCCTTCTACCTGCACTATTCATATTTTCAATTCTTCATTTTAATGCCAATAGAATAATCTGTTATATACACAATATATCTCATTTTAACGGGGCAAGCATATAGTATTAGACACCCAGTCCTGATGGTGGCGGTAACTTCAACATTATGCCGATTTTTACCGAATCTGGTGTCGTTGTTTCCGGTTAAATGGGTGTCAACATCCGCTATCTTTCTGCACTGTGTTACACAGTGATCTGTCCCCGGTCCCATGCAATCATTGTTTATTTTCATATCTTAAGTCAAATTAAGCTCTAATCAAGACCCGGATGTCGCATTTTGAGCAGCTATGCACATACTGACCGCGTGCCCGAGCATGCACGCTATTGATCTTGGACGGTTTTAGGCGGAGGACATCGGCCATTAGCAAGAAATGCTAAAAGGTGCTAAATAATTTAAAACAAATCCCCCTGATTATAGGGAATAAAACAATTACTTCAATCCCGTCAAGCGGGAAGTCTGGAGTAATTAATTCACTACGTCAAAACCGTCAGCGGTAGTTCAAGGGTTTTAAGAGATACTGGCATGCGACCCAGGCGGGAAACAGACCTCAGAACTGTGTGGCACGTTGCCTGGAGGGCGGCGGTAATGCTTTGTTGTTTGTTGCACCACAGGTTATCTGCACAGTAATTGCTAGGAAAAGGCAGTTATTTTGTGCCGGTATAAATTCAAGCAATAAACACGGATGGGTTTTAAAGCCTGGTATTGACTCTGCGCTGTGCCGTCAACTCAGGGTGCTCTGCCGAGGCTAAACTGAGAATAATGAAACCCCCCACGCATCCAAATCAATGACAATATCACCTTACTGCCAAAATGTCAGTCTCTTGTTGACCATTAGAGACACCACGCCGTCTCTCTACAAACCAACACCATTGATTCTTAACCCATTATGCGCGGGAAGGGAACCCTTTTGGTGTTTTAAGAATGAGGTTATACTTTAGCTATTGAAAAATAGCAGACCTAAAAGCTTGTAGTGTGCCACTGAGTCTGTTATTTTAGAAAAATTGAATATATGCTTTCACAGCGAACGTTTTTAACTCAAATCTTTGCTTCTGGGGAGGGGGGGTCCCTGGAACAACATATTTTCAGATGGGGGGGGGGGGGGGGGGGGTCAGCGGCCAAATACATATAATTTGTCGTGTCCTTGACATGAAAAACACGGCACAGTATTGATCATGAATCACTGGAACCACGGCACAGTATTGATCATGAATCACTGGAACCACGGCACAGTATTGAATCACTGGAACATGAATCACTGGAACCACGGCACAGTATTGAATCACTGGAACCACGGCACAGTATTGAATCACTGGAACATGAATCACTGGAACCACGGCACAGTATTGAATCACTGGAACCACGGCACAGTATTGAATCACTGGAACATGAATCACTGGAACCACGGCACAGTATTGAATCACTGGAACATGAATCACTGGAACCACGGCACAGTATTTAATCACTGGAACATGAATCACTGGAACCACGGCACAGTATTTAATCACTGCAACATGAATCACTGGAACCACGGCACAGTATTTAATCACTGCAACATGAATCACTGGAACCACGGCACAGTATTGAATCACTGGAACATGAATCACTGGAACCACGGCACAGTATTTAATCACTGCAACATGAATCACTGGAACCACAGCACAGTATTTAATCACTGCAACATGAATCACTGGAACCACGGACAGTATCTAATCACTGCAACATGAATCACTGGAACCACGGCACAGTATTTAATCACTGCAACATGAATCACTGGAACCACGGACAGTATTTAATCACTGCAACATGAATCACTGGAACCACGGCACAGTATCGCCGAACATAAATACGTCTACTGAAAATAAAACTTAAGAATACCCATGAAATTATGTAATCTATACAAAGACCAATGTTTCTTCTGATTTAAAAAAAAGCATTCTGTTCTGCCTCTTTACGTTGCAATGGAAGTAGAAGCTTATGGGCTATATGAAATTATAATATTTAAAGAAAATCTATATTCCGTTTCTAATTATTTAATTTGTTCACCATGTAATAAGCAGGGCATGGCACAGATGGGGGTCCACCGTCCTAACTGAATATTATACAAGGAGAATATTGAGGCCCTCCCCTCCCCAAAAAAAAAGAAAGTATAATGCTGTCCAAATGCTTATGCAACTGCCAAATGCTTTATGTACTGTATTTAGCACGGGGATATTGCACATGGACGCCTTGCAGGCAAAACCGGGACACCACTCTCCTGAAATGTCTGCATCAGTGTGTTCGGAGCATATGGTGCAAGTGGTGCTTTATTCATTAAGCCATATGGCCACGCCACCCCTATGGCCTCGGGCCACTGCAGAATATGTATTGGGAAGAGAGAAATGAGCATGTGCCACTAGGAGGGTCGTATCCGCTGAAAGCACAGGTATCCGTCCAGATCTGGAGTGTCTCCCAGTCCCTCCCACCATGATGATGTGAGCGTCAATGTCGGGTGAGAGCCTCGTGTGTCTCTTTGTTTTTGAGGGGTGCTAGCCCCTCCTATATACAGGTTTAATGATTTAATAACGCCATTGTCAATGGCGTTATTAAATCATGAAGGGAAAAATTACGCCATCTTGTCCCTAGCACAAACATCAAATGCCGTTAACAACAAAGAGAATGTATTGTTTGTTTTACATCACCTAATCAGCATGAGTTAGACTTTAACTTTTTTTTTTTTTTATCAAACCTTTCCTTCTTTAGTGATCCTAGACCAGATTGCGCACCGCACTGCCGTCCACTATATACCACCCTTTATACAGGCTGACTAGAAAGCTGAATGACTCGAAATCTATGGAACTCTCCATGGTTTGAATAAAACGTGTGATGTTCGGAGGTCTTTGCTGATTAATCCGGTGGTCTAGATGGAAACATTGGCGCTTTCTAGAGCAAGGATGGCTTCATTTCAGCTCGCTAGCATTGACACTATTTATTTAGCATCTAAGATGGCACACGCACACGCACACTCACACACACACACACACACACACACACACACACACACACACACACACACACACACACACACACACACACACACACACACACACACACACACACACACACACACACACACACACACACACACACACACACACACACACACACACACACACACACACACACACACACACGCACACGCACACGCACACGCACACGCACACACACGGCTCTGACCTGAGGGCATCTGCTCCATAGCTCTTCACTATCAAACCAGGATCTGGGTAGTTCTTCTTGCGCTTGCTCATTTTCTGTCCATCGCTGCAGGGATGAAAACACACATGGATGAGATGCACGCACACACGCATTTGCACTTCAAAACAAGCCAAGTCGTTCTTCCAGGTCACCAGGCCTGGGAGCGTGCTGGCTAGATAGAAGAGTGGTGGGTGGGGGTTGTTTGACCCTGCAGGGGTGGGAGGGGGGGGGGGGGGGGGGGGAGCGGCCAACACTACGGGGCATTAAGAGACACGGTTGGACACAGAATGACCACGGAAACTGATTGAAGTGATTAAACACACAACAAATACAAACAGGGTTGGCGGGGGGGACTGAATAGATGGATCTAGGAAAATGAAATGATAAAAGAAAAGAGGGAAAATGACCATGGGGAGATTACACAGTGATAAGAGGAGATGAAAGGGAGAGAGGAGAGGAGATAAGGTTCCAGGAGGAGAAGGCAGTGGTGGAAAGTAACTAAGTACTAAGTACTGTATTAAGTACAATTTTGAGTATTTCCAATTTCCAATACATTTACTTCCACTACAATTATTTGAAAACTTTAGTTAGTTACTAGTTACTTTGGCGAATTTTGATTAGAAAACATACCGGTACATTAACCACTTCAACCCTATACATTTCGGCCATTTGAAAATAGCCGATCTACAAGCTCACAATGTGTCGCAAGTTCTCGCAACGTAACACATTGTGAGCTTGTAGATTGGCTACTTTTGGTTTGGGACATTCTGCAATATGAGTACTTTTACATTTAGTACATTTTCAATTCCGTACATTTACTTGTAACAAAGTAGTTCTAAATTGCAGTATTGGTACTTTTACTTAAGTAAAACAATTGAGTACTTTTTCCACCACTGGGAGGAGAGGTAACACAATTCCATTGCCGTCAGGAAGGAAACCACCCAACTCCATTCAGGAGGTTTTATTTTATTTTATTTCTTTCCATAAATCAGTGCTTATTGAACACCCTTTACGTTGGTTACAAAACGACCACCTCTCTCCACCTCTCATGCAAGTAATTGACAATAAAGTCACAACACCGACTTTGATGAGGCAATATTGAATTGTTTTCAAAATATAAGGTTTTTGTTTTTAGGAGTTGGAGGCGGTTTCTTCCCCCGGACAGCAGAGATATGCTGTAGAAGAATATCAAAAAAGTATACTGTATATTGCGTCTTCAGAATCTCATCAATAAAGATAAACATGTATGAAAGACTGAAATAATTAGAGTGGGGGGAGGGAGGAAGGGTAAATGGTGCATTTATATACTGTAGCGCCTTTATCCAAGGCGCTTTACATAGATTGTGCATTACATTCACCCATTCACACACACACATTAATACACCGATGGTGGCGGAAACCAATGCAAGGCACCAACCAGCACATCAGGAGCAATGAGGGGTTCAGAGTCTTGCTCAAGGACACTTCGACACCAACTCTGGGGGAGCCCGGGTTTGAGCTGGCAACCTTGCGGTTACCATCCAGCCACTCTACCCCTGAGCCACCGCCGCCCCACAGTAGAGCTAAAAGGTGAAGTGAAAGCCACCAACCTGGCCAGCACCAGCAATGACAATTTGGACAATTCGACAATTTCGTCAACAGATAGAAACTAGACTGAAATGTTAGGAAGGGATTAGTGGACAAGAGATCCAGTATAAGTCATTTTACACCTGGTTGCATGTTGAAAATAGCCGATGTACAAGCTCGCAGCGCGACGCGTTGTGAGCTTGTAGATTTTTTTCCCTGGTGGAAACAAAATTCCCTTTTGGCCAAAAAGTACCGTTTATACGTGTGATGGGGGTCCAGAGTGCTCCCACTAAGGAAAGTAGGCTTTCTAATGACACAACCTGCCTTTGTTTTGGTGAGTAGAAAAAACTTGCATTCATGCGAGTGGCGGAAGTCAAGAGTAACATAGCTCTAAATGCAACGCATTAGAGCTATGGACCAGAGCTAGGGGGGAGGGAGGGAGGAAGGGTAGAGGTAAAAGGTTGAAGTGAAGCCACTAGCCTGGCCAGCACCAGCCTAGAGCTATGGACCAGAGCTAGGGGGGAGGGAGGGAGGTGAAGTGAAGCCACTAACCTGGCCAGCACCAGCCCGTTGACGATGACGTTCTTGAACGGAGGCTTCCCAAACAGAGCGGTGGAAAGCACCAGCAGAGTGTAGAACCTGGGGATCAAAAGGCATTAGGAAGTCAGGGGCACACCTTAGTAAGGGCATTTTATCAGGTATTTGACAAAACCCCCTTAAAGAATGATGGAATTTGGAAAGAATTTGGCCTTATATAGGATGTTAATGGTATGGTCACATATTATGCTAATAACTCAAATAGACACCATTAGAAACATATTGGTGAAGAAAATTATTTAGTTCCCAGATTTGCATAGGTTTCTCTTACTACTCCGGGCACTACAAAATATTAATAAAAAGAACACAATGTGCAGCGATGACGGGTAAAGGTTATAGTCCTTGAGCTTGTATTGATCGCTCTAAATGTGCACTTACAATTCTCTTGTACACCTCTGGCTATTCAGATCAATTGTATAGCGTCCTACTCGGTCGATATGAGCAAATAGAGGACACATCGAGCGACGGCAACACACTAAGTGCAGCTGAACGCCACGTTGTGATTCCAGTGGCTTCGCCCCCACACAGTACCAACTTCAATAGTTCAAGATTGGACAGGAAGGCCCCAGTGCTCGAAACTTTGGAATTGTTCCATTGTCCTGGGAACAACAAAATGGTACACACAAATGCAGTGTCTGGGACAGCAGACTATGTTTATCATCATATCATTACAGCCAGCCATCAGCTAGGTGAAGCTGAAACTGAATTACCCCATTTTGGGCGGGAACCCCTTTTGGTGTTTTAAGCATTATGTTGTACTTTAGCTGTTGAAAAATAGCAGATCTATGAGCTTGTAGGTCTGCTATTTGTATGTTGATGCTAGTGTCCACTTCAACACTCATTAGATCTGTCAGTGAGGAGAACAGCAAAGAGTTAGAGCAGTTTCACAGCTCGCCCCTTACCGCACCGCACCGCCCCTTACCGCCCCTTACCGCACCACGACGGGACGGTCAGCTGAGAAAGGCCCTTATTATTTCATAGGAGTATAACTGTGATTAGCACCAAATGTGTTAAGGGAAAATGTATGACTATGGACATAAACTAAATAAAGTATGTATATTGTATGTGTTTTTGTATATTGATAGTTTTATCATTTTTAAGAGCCTGCTCAGAGACTACAGATGTACATTAGCTTATAGCTAACTCTGGCCCATTTACAGGGATGTTAAAACTGACATGTTGATTAATGAGCATATAGCACCGAAGTCTGACGTCAACATCGGTAGAGGGCGCAAATGAATCCACAGGTTCATGTACTTTTTATTTGTATTGTAATCCCCATAGGGGGATTTTTAGATCGCCTCATATAAGTACTGTGTTTGAAAAATAAACATATCATCCAGGCCGCTTCACTCATATGGATACGAGTGTTATAAGAATCAACTGACTGAGAGAAAACGCTATTGTTACTGCTACTGAATTAGTTACATTTCCTCTAGAAACAGACTGTATCATAATATGAGTGACTGACTGTTGCAAACTATACGGAGACACACCTCCCTGACAATAACCCTGAGACAGCTCGTTTATTTTTTAACCACAACGCTTATACTGTATGAAACGATTTTAAGAGGACCCCATGTTATTCTCCAATCCATAGAGAAATTACTTCCGTGAGCCACGGGAAAATCGAGGGGACGAGCGAGTGACGTCAGGACTTTGGAGCTCTATTGTACCTGTCAAATAAAAAAATAAGTAAACAGTGATTCATTGGCAAATACATCAGTCACAGTGAATTAACGTCCATTTGTTTTGTGCTTACCATCCCCTGGTCTGGTCGATGCCCTCGGCGATGAAGTCGGCAGGGAACGTGTCCTCGAACTCCTTCCTGTTCTCAAAGGGGTAGTGGGCCTGGGCGTAGGGCATGCTGCCGCTCTCGAACCAGCAGTCAAACACCTCCTTCACCCTGCGCAGCTCGCCTTTACCACACCGCGACGGGATGGTCAGGTGGTCAATGCTGGGGAGGATGAGAACCAGGAGGAGAGGCATGGATTAACACATTTAGACCTGAGGACCATTCTACAAATGCTTTCTGAATCCTGAATACCTCATGTTTCTGTGTCAGTGGTGCTCAATATTTCATGTCAAGGACCCTCAAAAATATATGTAATTGGCCGCCGAGCCCCATCTGAAAATATGTAGTTCCAGGGACCTTCCAGCAGCAAAGATGTGAGTTAAAAATGTTCGCTCTGAAAGAATATATATATTCAAAGATTTGCGCCACATTTTCACTATTTTTCAATAGATAAGTATTCCAGAGATGACTTCCGCACACCCGGTTTAATTCCACAGCAGGTGCGTATAGGTCCTGGCAGAGCAGCAAACGTTTTAGAGAATAGAAGGAGGAGAGACCCTTTCGGCCTTCTTCAGGCATGCCTGAAGAAGGCCGAAAGGCCGAAACGTTGCTACTGTATGACTCTTATCAAAAGAAACCTCTTGAACCAGCAAGTGGCGGTGTGCGGGTCTCTCCTCCTTCTCTAAAACAATAGCTAAAGTATAACATAATGCTTAAAACACAAAAGGGGTTCCCCAAAATGGGTTAATTAAAAGGAGAAGTTCAGATAATTGGAGGACCAGAAAAGTGATATTCCAGAACCCCACTGACAGGACAGATGTTATGTCGTGTACACAACAGACAAATGACTCCCCCCTCTCTCTCTCTTAGCCCAGTGTTGCAAATAGGCTACATCCTGCAAACTTAGACGCAATACATTGAGAAAGGACGCAATCATGTCACCCCCAGGGGTCCTGGGAACACAATACTGTACTCAGTACTGTACTGTAACAGAATCCACGTTTAAAAAACAAAAACTAAATTGCAGTAAAAAAAGAAGAAAAATATCCACAGACAAAATAATTTTTCATGGCCACAAAAACTGTGTACATTGGTGACTATAACTATGATCGACCTGATCTTGAGGCCTACAATCAACTAGTCGACTAGTTGCTTAAAATGCCCTAACACACACACACACACACACACACACACACACACACACACACACACACACACACACACACACACACACACACACACACAGAGTACATGGAAAGAGGCCATCCATGTCTCACCTCTCCCGATGCAGATCTGTGACGCTGACACCCGTCAGCTCCTCCAGTTCTCCCATGGATCCTATGCACACCACCTGAAGGACACACAGAGAGAGATCATCAACATCATGATGTACAATACATACACCCTGTTAGGGTGTCCACATTTATCCTGACAGTTTTCTGAAATACCTCATGTTTCTGTATCAGTGGTGCTCAATATTTTATGTCAAGGACCCCGAAATATATGTAATTGGCCGCCGACCCCCCCCCCCCCCATCTGAAAATATGTAGTTCCAGGGACTCTCACCAGAAGCAAAGATTTGAGTTAAAAACGTTTGCTCTGAAAAAATATATATTCAAAGATTTGAGTTAAGAACTTGTAGGTCCGCGACCAAATACAGATAATTCTGTCTGTCCTTGACCTGAAAAGGTTTGAGCACAACTGATGAAACAAAGGTTTTCTATACTTGGTTCCCAACATTTTTATACTGAATTACCACCTCAGAAAATATGTGGCTCTTGATGTTAAAATACAGCAGTGTAGACATTCCCTTTATGTTCCATTCCTACGCCAATAATGCTGCTGCTCTGACAAAACTCTGTCTAATCACTACTAATCAGCACAAGTGATTTGGATCTCACAGAAAGTGCCCACTGCGAATGTGGGGAATCGGATCCATTACAGACTGTGGAACACGTGCTGACCACCAAATGGTGATTTGACCTAGACAATGACACACTGGACTGGCTGGCTGCAACGGAGCTGAAGGTCTAAGGACATACGACAGAAGAAGACACAACTGATGATATTTCTAATGTGATGAATCCGTTCTCAAATCTGAGAGGCATGCTAGTGTCGAGCCTCTCAGGGTGGAGACGTGTGTGTCAAAGTTTGGTGTTCCAACACTTTAGTCCAAAACCTAAAACGACTGAACCCTACTGTATTTGAAACCCTGTGGTATGTTATCCTCTACTGCCACTTTTAGACTAGCCTCGGAAACCCAGACGTTTTTATTTTGGATTGTATTGAACAACGTCAAACTCACCAACATTGCAGCTGTACGGAAAGCTTTATTATCTTTCTATCCTCAAAATGTTTGTTTCAAAAATATTCACTGTACACATGTTATGAGATACTCTGTGTCCTTGCAGATAATAATTTTTCTAAGTGCTCGTTAGATATCACTCAACTGCCCTGCGTACCACCCGTTTTGCTTCCAAACTCTGATGGAAACATGGTCGCGGTCTGCAAATGGTCTATTGAAAGGACCCCAGGCTACCCTTAGACAAACCTACCATGCATGCATGTGCATGCATGCAAGATTGCCTTAAAAAACCCCAATGTCAACTTTAAGCCCCAAACCACACCAGTTGCAACGCCGGCCTTGAAACAAAAACAAACCACACCACACCAATGCAACTTCGTGCAACTGCCGTTGGGGAGAATGCAAGTATGTTGCATGTTGCAAGGAGTTGCGTGTTTGGACCCTTACACAAACAACAAGACATGGTCATGATCTAATTACATCACATAGCCCGTCCTGGCAGCCTTCTTAGTCTTGTTGAGATACATTAAAATCATATAAAGTCATAATGAGATGTGGTGACTGGATGAATAATTAACACCTTTTGGTGTTGTAAGCATCATGTTATACTTTAGCCATTGAAAAATAGCAGATCTACAAGCTCATAGTGCGGCACTCGGTGCCGTTCTATGAGCTTGTAGATCTGCTAAAAAAAAAATCGTAGAAATGTGGCCAAAATGTTTGAATATATTCAATATTTGCTTCTTGGGAGGTCCCTGGAACAACATATTTTCAGATGAGGGTCGGCGGGCAATTACATATGGGTCCAAGATTTTTATTTTTTTATTTCGACGTCAGGCCTAAATGGGTTAAGATAAGCGGATGCCTGTCTTCGAGTACCATGTACCTTGTTGTGGTTTATCAATTAGGCTTATGTTTGTTTTCTTCAACTATAAAGAGAATTTTAAGTTCAAATCTAAAAACACTGCTATTTTCTCAGTTTATTACCACGCGTGCTCAAGCCCACGGGGCTGAAATCCAATTTATATTTGTCCTAGTTTAGATGTATTAGATGGCTAAGCCCAGAAGAGTTAATTGGTGCCAACTCTCATCACAATCTCAGTGTTTCCCCACCCTTTCATCATATTCATTGTTTCACCGTGTTCCTTTGGAGATAAACACATTACAATGATTTATTCTAATTAGTTTCTATGCATCAGATAAATTAGTTTATCAACAGCAGAGTTTCCGCCAGGCCCACGTCATAACCTCAAATATCGCCGCATCCCAACCAGATACCTCCATATCGATCGATTTTTTTATGTTGCTTCAGAAAGTAATGCCCTACTTCAGGGGTGGGCAACTTTGACGATGGAGAGGGCCAATATATTTCCACACTCACTCCAGAGGGCCACAGTGCATATTAATGTCGTAGCAAAAATAACTGATCTACAAGCCCAAAACGTGTTGCAATGTGGCACGTTTTGAGCTTTTAGATCAGCTATTTTTGCTATATTTGAATTGAAAACCTGAATAATGTTTTGCTGTTTTTGAATCCTGAAAAGTAAACGGTTTATTTAATTTCAAATGCATTTAGTTATAGTTATGTTAACTTTATGAACTGTTGACATAACTACATTGGACACAAAAAGACAACAACATTGTAATACTACTCATTAAGTACTACCGGGTAGTCATTTAATACTAGTCATGAAGTAATTAAAGCGGGTTTGGAATTATAACAGCTGAAATCAATACTATATCAGTATTCTGATATTAACATTAAGTGAAGGTGGGGCCGCATGTGGCCCCCGGGCTGCCAGTTGTCCACCCCTGCCCTACTTCATCATACAAAGAAAATCCGATCTACAAGCTCACAACTAGGGATCGACCGCACTCCCTGGAGACCTTGCCACTGCGCACGGCCAGTTTGAAGTGGGGCATATCAGTCAGATCTGTGGCTCTGGACAACCGGACCTCTGTATCAGTCAGTCCTCCTGAGGCCGAGCGCCAGAACCACTAAACAATGATATGCATTTGGCTGCCGACCCCCATCTGAAAGTTCCAGAAAGTTTTTAACTCAAATATTTGCTTCTGGGGAGGTCCCTGGAACAACATATGTTCAGTTACATATATTATTGGGGGTCCTTGACATGATAATGTTTGAGCAGCACTGACAGACACATGGGGTTTTCAGAAAACTGTCAGGATTTAGAAGACATTTGTAGAATGGTCCTCAGGTCTAAATGGGTTTAAACACCAAAAGGGGATCCCGTCCAGAATGGGTTAAGCCCATATATGGAGATTGATGATGGTGATCCTGTAGGTTTACACTCTATCAGAGTAATCTAGTAAGAGAGTGGTGACACGCTTTGATCTCGCCGCAAAGCGGGTGCCTATGGGCGATAGTTCCAAACATTGCTCCTATGGCTAGAACTATTCCATTGAGATAGAATGAGCACTTCCGCTTTCCATTGTTACAATGAGAGTCAACGGGAGTGTCATTACTCTCTTACTAGATTACTCTGCACTCTATAACGTACGACGAATTAGACCGCTCCTCACCCAGCAGTCAGCCAATCAGACCCTTCCTCACCCAGGAGTCAGCCAATTAGACTGTGCCTCACCCAGGAGTCAGCCAGTCAGACCCTTCCTCACCCAGGAGTCAGCCAATTAGACTGTTCCTCACCCAGGAGTCAGCCAATTAGACCCTCCCTCACCCAGGAGTCAGCCCAGCTCCTAATCCAGACAACAGTATTGTCAAAACTTGACTATTTTAACTCCCTCCTTACTGGCCTACCGGCATGTGCACTTCCAACCTGCCTCTCCAACTGATCCAAAATGCCGCAGCTCGCTTTGTCTTCAACCAACCAAAATTCTCACATGTCTCCCCCCTTTTCCGCTCCCTCCATTGGCTCCCGGTCGCTGCCCGCACAGAATACAAAACTCTGATCCTGGCATTCAAAGCAATCAAAGGTATGGCTCCCCTATATCTTGCAAGTCTGATCGAACCCTACAAACCCTCACGTGCACTCAGATCAGCCAACGCAGGGAAGCTGGAAGTACTTTCATTCAAAATGCACGCTCCAACGCTCCACACGTCCCAAACTCTTCTCCCTTCTGGCTCCAAAACTATGGAATGCACTTCCCATTGCAATCAGAACTGAGTCATCACTCCCAAGTCCCAACCTTCCGCCGTAGTCTGAAAACCCACCTCTTCAGACTCCATCATGGCCCGTAGCACTTGCCCTAGCCCCAACATTTGTATGTAGACTTAGATAGCATTTTATGTAGACTTGGCTTACACATGTTTCATGATAACTAAGTAAGTAACACTTACTTTGAAGAGCCAAATATCCGTAACCGGATGTTACAGTAAGGTGTCATGGTGTCATGACCTGTTGTTGTCGTCTCGGTCAGTGGTGGAAAAACCCGACGGCGAGTATCACAGAGCCTGCTACAGCCCGTTGAAAATGCTTGTCTTCCCCAGAAACGTCCCCTCAATGTCGTTTCTGAGATACAGGCCTTTGAATGCAGGGCTTAGAATGTCCCACTTCGACTTTTGTGCTAACGAACAGTGGCTAACGATACGATCGGATCAAAACATGGATTAAATAATCTAAACCATGGAAAGCGGAGGTTCCGGGTTTGGCAGGCTAGGGTACTAATTTAAACCTCCGTTTTCGGCGCTTTTGGCGTACTCCGTGTTAAGCCTGCCGTGTGTGTGTGCGTGCGTGCTTTGCAAAGAAATGAAACTATCAAATGAAATACACTACATTAGCATGAGCCAAATTATAACACTTTCAGAGTAACTTTAACTAAGAAAAACAGTCCTTAAAAGTGTGTTATCCGCCCTCCTCTAGAGAGGTAACCTGTAGGCGCTGCTCCAGTTTTACCACAGTGCCAGGTAGCATGGCCCAGATACAACCCGACACAAACCGCCCCGCCGGTACCCAGAGGCAGGGAGGAAACGGAAGGGCCATTGATAAGAAAATAAGAGACCAAAAGATGGGTGCACAAAGAGCATGAAGATTAAAAAAATAAATAAACACATAATGCAGGTGAGAAATATGAAAAGCGGAAGACCAGGCTCGCACGCACGGAACGGTAAAAAAGGAACCAGCGTTCTAATGGATCCAAAGCACACTATTTATTTAGTCACAAGTTATTAATACTTTTCATTGTTTCAAGTGAAAGACTTAACGACTTTCACCAGGCCCGACGTCGAAATGTAAAAAATGCTTTTCTGAATAACCTTATGTTCCTATATCAGTGGTGCTCAATATTGTTGTTCCAGGGACCCCTCCCAGAAGCGAAGATTTGAGTTAAAATGTTCACTCTGTAATAATATATTCAAAGATATGAGGCACATTTTGCCGTCCCGCGGCAAGCTCGTAGATCGCCAAGTTTTTTGCTACTTTTGCGTGACGCTAGTGTGACAAAGTAGGGCATTGATTTACGTTCAACACAGATGTTAAGTCGAAGCGTGGCGCACGACAGTTGCGATATTGTGGGTGTGTGTGTGTGTGGGGGGGGGGTCCAAGGGAGGGAGACACCAGGGAGAAAGCGTGTTCTGGAAACAGTCACGATGCTATTTCCAGCAAGCAGGTCGCTGGTTGTCCCTCTTTCAGCCAGGAGACCCAACACTTCTTCTTTTTTTTCAAAAACACTCAAACAACCTAATTGTGACAGCGCAGTTCAGTTCTAAATGCCTTCTAAATCTTGACAGTTTTCTGAAAAAAACCCATGTTTCTATGTCAGTGGTTCTAAAACTATTTCATGTCAAGGAGCCCCAGAATTATCTGCATTAGGCCGCCGACCCCCCCACCATCTGGAAATATGTAGTTCCAGGGATCTCCCAGAAGCAAATATTTGAGTTAAAAACGTCAATTGACATACAATATAAACATATAATACTGTCATATCGCTGACATTGCTGCTCCAGCGAGCTCTGTGGTCCTGCCTGCCGCGTAGCTAGCCAGGGACGTGCAGAGAGTGTTAAGAGAGGCAGGGGCTGAAATCCCGTAAGAGGGCACTTTTGGACCAAAATAGCAGAACTACAAGCTCACAACGCGTCGCAGCAATTTTTCAGTACAGAATTCATTCCATATGTTGATCTGACCCCCCCCCCATTGTAAAGCGCCAGCACTCGCACAGCAGTCTGCCGTCACTCAGGAGGATACGTGCATGCGACCTCGCCGCGTCTTACTAGAAGCTGTTTGCGTGTGTGTGTGTGTGTGTGCGTGCGTGCGTGCGTGCATGCTTTATTACCTCCTCAAAGTCATCGCTGACCCAAAGAGGGATGGGCGTGCCCCAGTAGCGGTTCCTGGAAACTGCCCAATCGCGTGCGTCCCTCAGCCAGTTCCCGAATCGCTTCTCGCGAACAAAATCCGGAACCCTGGAGGCAGAAACAGGACGAGAGAGAAGGAGGTGTCATATTGTGTGTTCTTGTTGGTAGAGCTTCCGTTAGCTTCCTGGAACAACATATTTTCAGATGGGGGTCGGTGGCCAATTACATATAATTTTTGGGGTCGTTGACATGAAATATTGAGAACCACTGATATAGAAACATGAGGTTTTTCAGAAAAAAAAGAAAAAAAATCTATGTCAGATCTCCAAAACTTGTAGCTCGGCTATTTTCGGCCAACCAGGTGCACACATCGCCCAAATTGGATGACTCCAACCAATGAGATCACTGCTGCCATGCATGCTCTCCAGGCAAATATCTAATTAATCACACATATTTGCAGCTGTCACTTAATGAAAAGCACTTAATGAAAATGTTCGCTGCGAATCTCCACAGCAGAGAGAGCCAGGCCTGTTACAATGCCTTGTCACTTTATTGAGCAGGCCAGCCCCCCCCCCCTCTCTCCTAAAAATAAACAGTGGCGTCATTATGAGGCCAAACTGTAGAGGTTAACACTACCTTCAAGGCACATTCTTCGTTTTACACACACACAGTAAAACACTTCCTCGCTCCGTCTTTTCTCCGTCTGCCTCCATTCTCTCTCCCCCCTCTCACTCCCTCCATTTCCCGGTCCTTCCACTCACACCGTGTGCCAGGAGAGTATAGTGCGGAGGGTATAAATCGACGTCAAAGATCCACGCGCCAAGCAACGAGTTCATCAATTCCCATTTGCGAGGAGGCATTTCTATTTAGGCCCCTAATATATCAATTTAATGTTTTTTTCTTTTTTTCTCTCTCTCTCTCCTATCCCGGCTCCCTCCTTTCTCTGCCTCCCTCCCCTCCCCTTGCGCTCTCCGCTTGCACTAAAATGTCGAAACTAGAGTGCCTGTCTTTGCAGCCACAGACATGCAATAGAGTCAATTTAACATGTACAGTCTGTAATGAGTCATGGACACTGGGGACGGATGTGTGAGAGACACAGAGACTGATAAAGACGAGGGTGATGATATGATAACGAGTGTTGGAGAGGGGGGGGTTATACTTTGCCATTAAAAAATAGCAGATCTACAAGGTCATAGCGTGGCACTGAGTGCCCCTGGAACAACATATTTTCAGAGCCAATTACATATAATCTTGGGGTCCTTGACATGAAATAAGTTTGAGAACGACTGACATAGAAAATTAGAAACATAGTTTTTTTCAGAAAGACATTTGTAGAATCGTTCCCAGGTCAAAATGGGTTAAAGGTGCTGCAGTATTGCTGCAACCGCACTGCGATATTATATAACAAAATGTTATATTTATGAATAGCTGCTGTATACAAAAGCTTATATTGTGTATTGGATCAAGTTGGTATACCAAACTAGTGAACAGTATACCGCGTACAGGCTTTAGGGCCGATTCACACTCCTATTTTACCGCTGTTTCGGCGCTGTAGTGCCGAAATGATTTCGGCTCGTAAGACATTTTCAGTAGCACCGAAGAGCCGACTTTAGGACGGTACCCCCCGACAGTAATTAGACCGACTAGCTACCTCAAACCCTATTGGTCCGACAGTAATTAGACAGACAAGCTACCTCAAACCCTATTGGTCAGACAACCATTAGACCGACTAGCTACCTCAAACCCTAACCTAACCATAACCGCAAGCACAGGAGCAGCTCATGTTCCAGCATGTCGGACTAATGCTCCATCGGAATTACCATTGGATCCCCTCCATTTAACTAAATATTGATTTATGCGGCTAAGGGTTAAAGCTGCTATAGGCAATAATATGTCAAAATTTGAATGACTTTATTTCAATTATTCTTTGGTATTCAGACAGCCAGCAATGAGTAAAACACTCCCCAAAAAATGTAGTTTCTGCATCTAGGGGCCACAATCTGCATTCAAAGATGTTCTTAGAGGCTTTGTCATTGGTCGAAAAAAAGACCCGGTCGAAATGACTAACCAATCAGGAAGTAGAGAGGCAAATTGACCAATGACAAAGCTTCTAGTAACATCGTTGAATGCAGATTGCGGCCCCTAGGTGTGCCACAGAGACTAAACTTTTTATGCAAGTACTGTGTGTATTATGTAAACTCCATCTTACAGCCATTCAGTTGCAAAAAAAAAGAAAATAAAAGAAAATTGGGGACCCTCCAAAATAAATTTGTCGACTGTTTGGATCTATTCATTCTTTTGTTATAGATTTACTAGTTTTTAATCACAACTCTAGCCCAATAATGCAACGCAAGGCGTTACCGAAGGAAAATGAACGGCAACCTTAAAAAAAAAAAACACTGATAGATTAAACACAGTTTAATCTATCCGTTCCATGTGAACTTAACTCAGGATGTAATTTGGTTTCATTAGGGTAGCGATAAGCCAGTGGGCACCTCAGTGATAGAGCTAGTCTCCCCCAGTGAGCACCTCAGTGATAGAGCTAGTCTCCCCCAGTGGACACCTCAGTGATAGAGCTAGTCTCCCCCAGTGAGCACCTCAGTGATAGAGCTAGTCTCCCCCAGTGGACACCTCAGTGATAGAGCTAGTCTCCCCCAGTGGGCCCCTCAGTGATAGAGCTAGTCTCCCCCAGTGGGCACCTCAGTGATAGAGCTAGTCTCCTCCAGTGATAGAGCTAGTCTCCCCCAGTGGACACCTCAGTGATAGAGCTAGTCTCCCCCAGTGGACACCTCAGTGATAGAGCTAGTCTCCCCCAGTGGACACCTCAGTGATAGAGCTAGTCTCCCCCAGTGAGCACCTCAGTGATAGAGCTAGTCTCCCCCAGTGGACACCTCAGTGATAGAGCTAGTCTCCCCCAGTGGACACCTCAGTGATAGAGCTAGTCTCCTCCAGTGATAGAGCTAGTCTCCCCCAGTGGGCACCTCAGTGATAGAGCTAGTCTCCTCCAGTGATAGAGCTAGTCTCCCCCAGTGGGCACCTCAGTGATAGAGCTAGTCTCCCCCAGTGGACACCTCAGTGATAGAGCTAGTCTCCCCCAGTGGACACCTCAGTGATAGAGCTAGTCTCCCCCAGTGGACACCTCAGTGATAGAGCTAGTCTCCCCCAGTGGACACCTCAGTGATAGAGCTAGTCTCCCCCAGTGGACACCTCAGTGATAGAGCTAGTCTCCCCCAGTGAGCACCTCAGTGATAGAGCTAGTCTCCCCCAGTGGACACCTCAGTGATAGAGCTAGTCTCCCCCAGTGGACACCTCAGTGATAGAGCTAGTCTCCTCCAGTGATAGAGCTAGTCTCCCCCAGTGGGCACCTCAGTGATAGAGCTAGTCTCCTCCAGTGATAGAGCTAGTCTCCCCCAGTGGGCACCTCAGTGATAGAGCTAGTCTCCTCCAGTGATAGAGCTAGTCTCCCCCAGTGGACACCTCAGTGATAGAGCTAGTCTCCCCCAGTGGACACCTCAGTGATAGAGCTAGTTTCCTCCAGTAATAGAGCTAGTCTCCCCCAGTGGACACCTCAGTGATAGAGCTAGTCTCCCCCAGTGGACACCTCAGTGATAGAGCTAGTCTCCCCCAGTGGACACCTCAGTGATAGAGCTAGTCTCCCCCTGGCCCAAAAACATTCAAACTGTGAAAAGTGGTGATTTTAATCAAAAAGAAAGTTTCACTTTTCTTTGAACAAAATCCGATAACAAAGCTGGGAGAATAAACTGAAGCTGTGCATCGGCCTCAGTGGGCAGCCACCCACACACTGTGTAGGAGCAAGAACATGTGCGTGCGTAATATTTGCACAATTTGATTTGCAGTTTGACAGCTCTATCTGTCAATATGAATATGTGAATAATGAAGCAGGGTTATCGTCTATTAGAAATAAGCACATCAATCACACATTTGGCACCTTAAATGTTTTGCCATGCCTGAAAAGTCTCTTTGCAGCTCTTAAAGAGTCAATTCAAATAGGCGGTTAAATAATACACTTCATCTCACATACAGTACATACAGTGCCGTGGACTGAAATATTATTAAAACTAATGGACCTCACAGCTCAGGATTTGAGTGTGTGTGTGTGTGTGTGTGTGTGTGTGTGTGTGTGTGTGTGTGTGTGTGTGTGCGCGTGTGCGTGCACGCTAACCCATTTAGACCCAAGGACGATTCTGCATTTCTATGTCAGTGGTTCTCAACCTTTTTCACCTCAAGGACCACCATAATTATCTGTATTTGGCCCCCATCTGAAAATGTTGTTCCAGGGACCCCCCCACCAGAAGCAAAGATTTGTGTTCAAAATAAATCGTTCGCTCTGAAAGAATATATATTCAAAGATTTGCGCCAGAGTTTCACAATTTCTCAAAAAAATAGCAGATATACAAGCCCATAGCGTGGCACAGAGAGCCGTGCTACGAGCTTGTAGATCTGCTATTTTTCAACAGCTAAAGTATGCTTCAAACACCGAAAGGGGTTCGTGCCCATAATGGGCTAACCTACCCAGAGGGCTATGCATTCATCTCAGTCTGACAGGCCCATTACCACAGGCAGCTACTGCAGCTCAGAAAGAAAAGAGCACAGGGAGTAACAGGGCTATCGCTGCTTAGAATCCACGCCATCTTGATGCTTAATACCTTTTCTTGGCACGTTCCATATTATACATTTCATTGTTGTCTTTTTATCATATAAGATATTGCTTTAATTAGCATGAGGAAGAAGGGGGGAAAAAGACATCTGTAAAGAGACATGTGCATCGGGCCAAGCTGGGATAAAGATAACTGAAAGCTGGCATACGGTACATTACATGTTCTAGCAGACTACATGGTTTCTCTCTCCTGTCATTGGTGTAATCGACATGTCACACTGCAGGTATGTGCCTTATCCCATTCTGGGCGGGAACCCCTTTTGGTGTTTTACCCCATTTAGACCTGAGGACGATTCTACAAATGCCTTCTAAATCCTGACAGTTTTCTGAAAAAACCTATGTTTCTACTGTATGTCAGTTATTCTCAAACTATTTCATGTCAAGGACCCCCAAGATTATATGTAATTGGCTGCTGACCCCCATCTGAAAATATGTTGTTCCAGGGACCCCCCCCAGAAGCAAAGATATGAGTTAAAAACGCGTGCTCTGAAAGAATATATATTCAAAGATTTGCACTACATTTTTTCAAAAATAGCACACCTAGCTATTTTTCAATAGCTAAAGTATAACATAATGCTTAAAACGCCAAATGGGGTTCCCACCCAAAATGGGTTAAGCATTATTTCATATTTTAGCTATTGAAAAATAGCAGATCTACAAGCTCATTGTAGAGTGCTTGTAGGTCTATTTTTTTTAAATCATGAAAATGTGGCGCAAATCTTTATATTCTTTATTTTTTAACACAAATATTCGAACGTTTTTAACTCAAATCTTTGCTTCCGGCCAACATATTTCCAGATGGTGGCCGGTTGCCAAATACAGATAATGTCCTTGACATGAAATATTGAGCACCACTGATATAGAAACACAGGTATTTCAGAAATCTGTCAGGATTTAGAAGACTTTCTTTTTATTTCGATATCAGGTCTAAATGGGTTATGCTTGCTTCAAAAGGAGCAGCGATATGTACTGTCCATGTGGACAAAGGCATGCCCAGGCAGAAACTGTGGCCATTCAAGGAGCCCTCTGCCCCGAATACGAACAAAGTCACCCTTTTTACCGACTCGCACCGACCGGGCGTACAGCCAGTGGAACTGCTCAGTTTGGTATTCCTAAAGTAGCCTAATTATGCTTAAACGTTTTAGACCTGAACTTATTCCTAACCTTAACATCAGTAAAACGGTGCCAAAACCTAACCCTCATCCTAAACTTAACCCCAGTAAAACTATGCATAGCCCTAAACTTATTCCTAACCTTATTCTCAGTAAAAACCTCTGTTGTTCCGCCCAACAGAGGTTGGCGGAAAAAAAAGAGGGCGAGATGGATTATGGGCGACGGTACCCGTTACCATCTGGCCCTGTTCTCTCGCGCCGCCATTCTACATGGCGACAGCAGATCTACAAGCTCATCTACAAGCTCTTTTTTTAAATCGTGAAAATGTGGTGCAAATCTTTGCATATATATTCTTTCAGAGCCAACGCTTTTTACTCAAATCTTTGCTTCTGGGGAGGTTCCTGGAACTACATATTTTCAGATGGGGTTCGGCGGCCAATTACATATAATCTTGGGGGTCTTTGACATGAAAATGTTTGAGAACGACTGACATAGGGTTTTTCAGAAAACTGTCAGGATTTAGAAGACATTTGTACTCGTTCCCAGGTAAATGGGTTATTCAAGTGTGGCATGTTTATTAGCATTTGTGGTGGTGAGTCCCCTTTGGTTCATGGATAGAAAAAGTTAAACTGCAAATGCACCTCTAGTTTTACTCCACCATTTAATTCCTTCCGTTATGCTTTAAAATGCCTTCCATGTCATGAATGCATTTTAATGCCTGTGTGAAGCACTTTGATGCTGAGTTTGTGTAAGACACCACTGCGCCACAGTGCCATCTGGTGGTTTGGTCAGAGGAGCACTAACAAAGGAGAGAGGAGATCCGTACACACCGTTTTAAAAGCTCCCAAAATAATGTATTGACAACAGAGCGGAAAACAATACTAGTAGGGAGTCAAACATTATGTTATACTCTAGCCATTGAAACATAGCAGATCAGGTCTGCTATTTTTGAAAAATCGTGAAAATATGGCGCAAATCTTTGAATATATTTTCTTTCAGAATATATGTTTTTCAACGCAAAACTTTGCTTCTGGGGGGGGGGGTCCCTGGAACAACATATAATTCTGGCATGAAAACATAAAACATAAAGGTTGAGCACCACCACATATAAACATAGGGTTTAGAAGATTTTGTAGAATCTAGTGTCAGGTCTAAATGGGTCATCTTTTGGATTCCTTCATTTAAAATATAGATTTTCAGTTGAGCGCCTGCCTTCCCAAATATATGTGTACACACACACAGCCCTGCAATACAGTGTGGTTTTTGGCAGCAAATTTTGATTTTAGTTTTGAATAGTTTATTTAGTCTTAGTCACCTTTTAGTCACCTGGAATATTTCCACACTCACACCAGAGGGCCACTATATTTCCACACTCACTCCAGAGGGCCACTATATTTCCACACTCACTCCAGAGGGCCACTATATTTCCACACTCACTCCAGAGGGCCACTATATTTCCACACTCACTCCAGAGGGCCACTATATTTCCACACTCACTCCAGAGGGCCACTATATTTCCACACTCACTCCAGAGGGCCACTATATTTCCACACTCACTCTAGAGGGCCACTATATTTCCACACTCACTCCAGAGGGCCACTATATTTCCACACTCACTCTAGAGGGCCACTATATTTCTACACTCACTCCAGAGGGCCACTATATTTCCACACTCACTCCAGAGGGCCACTATATTTCCACACTCACTCCAGAGGGCCACTATATTTCCACACTCACTCCAGAGGGCCACATTGCATATTTCTGTCATAGCAAAGACAGCAGATCTACAAGGTCAAACGGACCTGGTAGATCAGCTATTTTTTTTGTTGCTATTCCTGAATTAATGTTTTGCTATTTTTCAATTGTAATCCTGAAAATAATTTAATTTCAAATGCCTTTCAAATGCCTTTGATTATAGTTAGGTTAACTTTATGAACCACATACAAACACATTGGACATAAAAGAAAGACAATAACATTTTAATACTACTCATTAAGCTACTAATTTAGACTGAAGTAATTAAAGTGGGTCATGTTTACAGTAATATATCAGTATTCAGGCCCAGGCCGTAGCGTAACGGTCTGGGCACCGGACTGGTGATCCAGTCGCGGTGTGCCGCGGGTTCGACTCCCGGACCCGACACGGCCTTTACCGCATGTCATCCCCCCATCTCTCTCCCGTTTCCTGTCAGCCTACTTTCTATCCCTTAAAAAATCAATAAAGGCGTAAGCCGCAAAAAAAAAAAAAAAAAAAAAAAAAAAAAAAAAATATATATATATATATATCAGTATTCTGATATTAACCTGAGGGCCGCATTAAGTGAAGGTGGGGGCCACCTGTTGCTCACCCCAGGTCCAGACTGTATGGTGAAGCATTTGGACATTGCGAGAGTCAACAGTCTGGTAACGCGAGACTACTTACTTACCAATAGCATTTTGCATTGTTCTCCAGTAGTCTCTCCACCATGTGCTCCACTCTGATGAACCAGCTCGGGACGGCTTTGTAGATCAAAGGGGTGTCAGACCTAGTAGGAATACACAGACGGACATCTCAGTTTGACGGTCCCAATTGATGATATATGCAAGGTGCTACCTAGTACCTCGTTATCAGTAAAGCAACCTCCTGCTGCATTATGTGCAAATTCTAAACGAGCACTTCCAAACTCCAGCACTTAGAAAAAAATCTGCAAGGATTTTTTTGACAGGGAGTAGCTCATAACATGTCTACAGTAGATACTTATTAAACAACCACATTGCAGATAGAAAGAGGATAATTCAAGCTTTCCGTAAAGCTGCAATGTTGGTGAGTTTGACGTTATTTATTACAATTAGATAGGACATTTCTGTTTGGATGAATGGGCTGTCAATGGGAAGTTGCACCTAGGTAGCACCTTACTGGCAAGATGGCAGCCGTGTGCATAAAGTCAATACAAGGATATTGTTTACAGAATAATGTACATGAAATACGAATATGTATATATATATATATATATATATATATATATATATATACAGTATATGTAACTCCATTGGACCCTCAAACTGTCTGCTAAAGCAACTAACTCCACCACCTCTCCCTTTCTCATGAAAGTAATTGACAATATATAAAGTCACAATACCGACTTTGATGGGACAGTATTACATCGTTTTAAAAATATAAGATTTTGGCCTGGGCGGGCTTAGCGGTCCAGGCACCTCGGCTGCTAGTCCAGCATGACAGTGTGTCGCCGGTTTGAGTCCTGATGCTGTGTGTCTTCTCCCCCATCTCTCTCCCCGTTTCCTGTCTACCTACTGTGATCCATCAATAAAGGCAAAAGAGCCCCCCAAAAATATCTGAAAAAAGTGAGGGCCCTATATTGCCTGTCTTAAGTATCAGGTCGTATAACTCAGAGCCAGTGAAGGAGACTGGCCCCATTTTCGTCTTCGTTTTAGTCGACGAAATCAACACTGCATACAACCCGGTGAAAACTTGTGTCATCTACCCAGGGTGTCATGATTCCATCAACGCCAATCTGAGCTAGAACTGTTAAAAACGTGTGAATACTGCAGTCATTTTTCCAGGGAATGAATCAGTGTTGTTTTTGGCAGCAAATTTCTATTTTAGTTTTAGTCATAGTCTCTTCAATAGCTTTCACTTATTTTAGTCACCTGGAATGTATTAGTGTTAGTCGAGTAAATGTCATACAATTTGATTCAACTAAATATACAGGTGAATTAGTCGACTAAAATGTGATTTGGTGGGCCTTGATGCGGTCATATTGGCTGATTTTATAGTTGCTGAAAATAGCAGATCTGCACGCTCACAACGCGTCGCAGCGCGGCGCGTTGTGAGCTTGTAGATCTGCTATTTTCAGCATGCAACCAAGTGTAAAATGACTTGTCTTTTACTTATACTGGATCTCTTGTCCAATAGTCCCTTCCTAACATTTTAGTCTAGTTTTTATCTGTTGATGAAAATGTCAACATATTTAGTCTTAATCATATTAGTTTCCATGTTGTTTTCGTCAGTGAAAAAAGGTAGTCAACGAACATTTTTCGTCTTGGTTTTAGTCGACGAAAACAACACTGGAATGAATGCTTGCCCACAAAAAGACAAAGTCAGATAATAGTGGGTTTATAGTGGAGGTTTTTTGCCCCCCTGGGGAAGGGGACTTATTGAGTGTGTGCTCACACAAGAAAGAGTCCCACGTGTGTCTGACCAATGGATGCTCAGCAAGTTTAAAGGGATCCTGTGCTGAGCTTGCAGAACATCTATTGACATTCTATGCTAATTCCACTGAAGCAATCAAGAGCACACTAGAACCACTACACTTGAGGTGGCTAAAAGAAGATATGCGGACAAGCAAGTACATGGTCAGGATAGCACATTCAGACTTCTGCCGGAAGCAAAATAGCCATTTACAGAAAGTGAAAACACAACATGGCGATGTTAAATCAGTGTCCCTAATTGCCATTACCGTTGAGAAGAAATCACTGAATAATCACTGCTGTAATGGTAGGGACAGAGAATAAGACTTTCAGTGAATGGTATGCAAAGCAGTTGGCTAAAGTTAGCAGCATATACCTCAAAAGAAGTCACACTTTCTTTTCTTTTTGGCTTACTGAAACTGAAGAAGTTATGAGGACTAGTATATTGTTTTATACAATACGCTAAACCCGCTATTTGTTTAATGTGTTTAATTCGCCGTGTCACGGGGCAGCCCGTGCCCTATACACACACACACTGATTAACCCATTCTGGGCGGGAACCCCTATTGGTATCTTACCCCCTCAGGCCCATATTTGGGTTCTGTACAGTATGTACAGTATTCAAAAATGTAATTTTTTTGATGCCGCTATATAAATATTTGAAGTTTTTCAGAAACCTTAGGTCAGGATTTAGAGGCGTTTTTAGAATCGGCCTTAGGCCTAAATGGGTTAAGGACATTGCACGCACGCACACACCACACAGACTGTGGGTAGTGGGGCAGACAGGTCCTATCATATAATGTCAATACTGTTGATGTATGCATTTACAGGATGTACAAATGAATTGATACACACAGGGAAAACAGGCAGTTTATTAACCTGTGTGTTTATTGTAACTCAGTATTTGTATGGCCTCTCCAGTGCTGCCACTTTAAGAAGGGGGGAAGGTGCCAAGTACTGTTGAGGAGTAGGGGTGTTCCACAATGTCAGGTATCAAAATATGTCTATTATCTGGGGAAAGGAATGTAACCCCATATGATGTATAGTCTAAAATAGAACATCTAGGTATGGGGTTACTTATTCAGGTTCAGCTGATATCTGTGAGCTTGTAGATCAGCTGTGTATATTTAATTGCTTCTCTGTTGGTGGTAGGATCCTCTCCTATAAAGGGGAGACTGCAGGCAGAGCTAGTCAGTTAGGCTCGGGCAGGCATCATGCTGACACCCCCGTGAGAGAGCTGCTAGGGCTCATGTCCTGGGCGTAGCCTAGTGCATTTTGTTATTTTTCCTTTTTCCTTTGTTGAGCGTTAAGTATTTTTGAGTTTGTTGTTTTGTATTTTGGCCAGTATTATTTTTGTTAGATTTTTCTGTTGAGAATATCTGCACTGGAGCTGGAGCTTGGAGCAATAAAAACCATCAAAAAGCATTGCTGACTGTTTTTGGAGCCTTGGCCCTCGGGCAACTTTACGCGCCGTTTTTTTAATAATTCAAAAGAAAGAGCGGATTCGCCGCGGACTTGGTGACGAGGCCGTAGTGTTAAGATGAAACCGGAAATCAAGCCATGCTCTAGGCTTCTGGGAAAATGAGTTCAATGCAAGTGAACGGGCGGTTTGTTTGGACTACAACATGCTGTGGAGGCTGTGTTTGTCTCGCATCGTAATGGCGGCATGTTTTTCTCTTCAACAAAAAACCATGGGACTATTTTCCGCCGGATTTTCACCGATCAAAGCTGCAAATACTTTGCCGTTATGCTCCAAAGGTAATAAGACAATCTAGGCAGCCTGGTGGTAGGATGAATTTAAAGCCCCGAAAGTGTTAAGAAGACCACTGTATACAGAGACGGAATTAGTGATTTTCTTCTTTTTTTTCTCTCCATTCACCTTCATACCAGTTTGGTTTCATCGCCCTCCTCAGACTCCGTGCTTTGACATAATCCGTCTCAGAAAAAGTGCCAATTTCTGGCAGACACAGAAGGACAAAGTGTGCGTTATCTCTCTCCAATGCCTCAGAGAGGGATTAGAGAGGTTTGCACCTCCTAACCTCCTCAGTCAACCTCAGCTTTTTTCTAAAGAGGTCCACGGTACATTGACGGAAGATGTGCAGAAATAAAATATAAATCGGCCCAAGTTTCAAGTTTCTGAATGACCAGACAGTTTTGGCATCGGTATCACTGCACTGATGTTCAGTTAGTTAGAACGTCTTGGAGGTGCAAGAACTGCAGAAATTACTTTGGGCAAGGCAAGGGGTTTGTTCATCTTCCTCACAATTACATATCACTGCGTGGAAAGAGGAGTTAACGGGAAATTATGCAATAATTAAACCTCAAGTTTAGCAGGCATATACAGTAATATACAGGTGTGATGGTACAATTCGGGAGTTTACTGGAGTTTGTTGGAAAGTTTAACGGGAGTTTCCTGTAATATACATATCCGTATTCCATGCTTTTTTGAGCTTGTAGATCTGCTATTTTTCAATAGCTAAAGTATAACATAATGCTTAGTTAAAACACCAAAAGGGGTTCCCGTCCAGAATGGGTTAAAGAGTGTTGGCCAGTCATTGGAGAGGTTAGGCACCACTCATTGTTTTTTTAATAAATAGATATAGCATATACATGACATGAATTTAAGTAGTACTAATAATTGAAAGAGAACAAGACACTTACCTCCAGCAGAATGGGTAGCTATGCTTGTAAGAGCTGGTATTGACCAAACGGCCATTCTCCTTCAGCCACTTGATGATGTTCTTGTCTGCATCCTGCACACACAAATATGAATACCACGTGAAATGGTGCTTTGAAAAGTTATTAATACATTACAGAGCACCATGTGCTGTGAGCCTGTAGATCAGCTATTTAGACAAATGTCATGCACCACCATTAATAGGATAGATAGGATAGATAGATACTTTATTAATCCCGAAGGAAATTTGTTTTGTCCAACAGCTCCAGTGCAAACCATACATACAGAATAAAAAGAGCATGATGAACATATAAAAATACATTACATCAGTAAATAGAATGCAGTAGAAAAAGGCATGAGTTAACCCATTCTGGGCGGGAACCACTGTTGGTGTTTTAAGCATTATGTTATACTTTAGCTATTAAAAAATTGCAGATCTACAAGCTCATAGTGCAGCACCGAGTGTCACGCTACGAGCTTGTAGATCTATTTTTGAAAAATCGTGAACATGTGGCACACATCTTTGAATATATACTTTCAGAGCAAACGTTTTTAAATCAAATCTTTGCTTCTGGGAGGTCCCTGGAACAACATATTTTCAGATGGGGATCGGCAGCCAATTGCATATATTTTTGGGGGCCCTTGACATGAAAATGTTTGAGAACGACCGACATAGAAACACAGGTTTTTCAGAAAATGGATTTAGAAGGCATTTGTAGAATCAAGTGCAACACCAGCAATGTATAACGGGCGCCGTGTCCATGGAAAGCTTGTTTGGAATTGGCAGCGCCCGCTGCTCTGGTCATCTTCAACTCATTTGAGCCTGTGGGACAAGCCCATTATTTACGAACGCGTCACGGAATCATTACCACAGCCATGAGAAGTCCATGTTTACATCGTTGCACGTCAATAATCCCTGCGTGCGAGCGCTATGGACATTCCACTGCGCAGAAAACACTTTGTGTGGATTCTGTACATGGCTGATCGGTTGGTCAGACTAATCAAATGTGTTATTGAGGGAGCGCTACTAGCCCCTCTTATACAGGTTTAATGTTTCTCTTTCCAGTAGACAAACATTAAAAACACCATTGACAATGGACAGAGTTTACCGTTATATATATATATATACCTTTATTTAACTAGTAAAAACACTGCGTCTCTTTTACAAGTGGGAACTTGCCAAGAGGCAGAAATTGAATTACGCTTCAATATTATATTTACAGTATGTCACATTATAGAACAGCAAATAAAACATCCATGAATACACCTCAAAATTAAAAAAGAGATAAATACAACAAATCACCAAAGTGCTAATCTTTTTTAGTGGCAGGGCAAATACACAATGTACAAAATATATAGTATATATTTATATATAGTATATGATTTGAATATATATTTCAGTTAATACCCCCGGCCCAGTGCCATCTCTTTCTAACTGAGCCCACCCTTCAGTTCACAGAGGAGTTCAGTTTGACAGCTTTGGTGATGAGGCAACAGTTCAAAAAATGGTCTCTTTCGCTGAACTGGGTTCATATAATCACACTAGGTACGTGGTTGACCAGAGTCCCCCAGGTTCATATAATCACACTAGGTACGTGGTTGACCAGAGTCCCCCAGGTTCATATAATCACACTAGGTACGTTGTTGACCAGAGTCCCCCAGGTTCATATAATCACACTAGGTACGTGGTTGACCAGAGTCCCCCAGGTTCATATAATCACACTAGGTACGTGGTTGACCAGAGTCCCCCAAAGGCCTGTGCGTCTTTGACCCCTCCTTTTATCACCAAATACCAAATCTGTTTGCCTTAAAGTAGGTGATGTCCGAGTGCATCGCAAAACATGACACGTTATGCTAATAGATAGTCTATAATTAGGGGTGAATTATGATGACATGCCCGGAATAGGGATGCTAAGGATTCATGTGGTTAGAACCTATTAGTGCACTGGTGACAGAGACTCATTGGAAACTGGGCACTGGGACATGTACTGTACTGCAACAGCTCCAGTTGTACTTGGTTGTGCATGGGGTGTTGCGCACGGGAAAATGGCAGATATACAAGTGCACAACATTGCTGCACTGCAATGCGTTGCGAGCTTACGCATCTGCCATTTTCGGTGTGGCGACACCAGTGGTGGAAAGTACTATAACTAACTAAGTACTATACTTAAGTACAATTTTGAGATATTTGTACTTTACTTGAGTATTTCCAATTTCCAATACTTTTACTTCTACTCCACGACATTTGTACTTTTACTCCACTACAATTATTTGAAAACTTTAGTTACTACGGTAGTTACTTTGGCGCTTTTAATTTTGATTATAAAACATACATTAACCACTTCAACCCTATACATTTCAGCCATTTGAAAATGGCAGATCTACAAGTTGTTGCGACGCATTGTGAGCTTGTTGATCTGCTATTTTCTTTTGTACTTTTACTCAAGAACGTTACGTACTGTAACAAAGTAGTTCTAAATTGCTGTATTGGTACTTTTACTTAAGTAAAACAATTGAGTACTTTTTCTACCACCGGTTGTGCATGGGGTGTTACGCACAGGGAAATGGCAGATATACAAGCGCACAACGTTGCTGCACTGCAATGCGTTGCGAGATTACGCATCTGGCCTTTTTCGGTGTGGCGAGGAGACACACGTGGGCAACGATAAATAACCTCAGCGTTCTCTACAGCAGAGACAGACAGAGAAAACACGGCCCTCACTCAATCTACATGTCACGCAAATATTTACACACATAGGTGGTCCTTTTGGCATCTTGTTACCACAATACATGATTTATGACCTAGGGTGTCCAGTTTAAAAATAATAATAATGATGATGATAATAATAATAATGCTTAATCAATCTTGTCTTGGAAATATTTCGAGCCTTTCCGAAACACGGTGTGCCTCTCTGGTGCCTGCTGTGGAGCTGAGAGACCATAGTGTGCAGGAGAAAGAGTGAGAATAACCAAAGCGGTCAAGTATTTTTTCTGCTTGTAAAGATTTAGCTTCAGATTCCATTTTGTACACGATTCTTTTTTAAATAATGTTACACTTTAATTTTGTTTTACTTTCATATACCATAACATAATAGGAGGTGGAAGAGAGACAGGCAACAGACTAAAGCAAAATGTATTTAAAAGGACAACTTCAGTTTTTTTATTCAACCAAGGTTCATGTTTTAGGTCGTTATTAGAGAAAGTAGAAGATGAGTGTTAATTTTTTTTCATTTGCAGCATTCTTTTGTTTTAGCGATTTTAGCTATTTTTCACAGGGGGGCGGGGGCATTCGAACATGGGGCTAAATATGAATTTTTCACTATAAAATTGTGTAAAAAGAAATGCACATTTAGCCCCATGTTCCCAACCTAAAACATGAACCTTGGTTGAAAGAAACTAAAGTTGTCCTTTAATAGAGAAATAAACAATTCATGCATTGTTTTGGATGCAATCACGTCAAGCTTTATTAAGTAGTAAATGGTAAACAATTATCATGTCAATAGTTTGGCAGTTCTATTACATAAAACATTTTTCTTTGGGGGGGAGGGAGGATCGATCATGGGCCAGAGTTGGAAGTGGAAGTGGGGGTCGTTTCATTTGTTTTGTCTGGTGTTTTTAAGTTTCCGATGATCATAGCAGGGAGTTGTTTCACTGTGAAGGGGGTGGCATGGCATCCCAGAGCTCAATCAGAACGATCGGGGATGGGTAGGGAAGGAATGTGGAAGGATTGCACTGGCAGGATAGAGTAAGGGAGTGGCAAAGGGGTGGGGGCGATAGGTGGGTCAAGAATGATGAGAGGGGTACAATTTAACAGTGAGGTAATAGGAAGGCAGTCCAAATAGGAAGAGAGAGGGCCGAGTGGCGTAATGCAAATATAGTGGACGTCCTTAATTCGGGTGACTTTGATGGATGCAGTGGGGAGGACGGGGATAGAATGGGACAGACAAATCAGCAGACAGTCTTGGAATGTGGTAGGAATCATAAAAGGTAGGGCTGGCTGGGCGAGACGATTGATGGGGTGCTGGCCAAAGTGAGTAGGGCAATGGCAAGGTAAAGAAAGGGGTGGGTCAAGTTCAGCCGAGTTCCTCTATGTCTCTCTCCACGACGGTATTCTCCGATGGTATACTCCCTTCGGCATCGCTGTGGGAGGGATCCGAAGCCCTCCTCAGCTATGGGATCTGAAGCCCTTCTCAGCTATGGGATCTCCACAGCCAACGGGACGGGAACGACGTTATTAGGCCTCCACCTTGAGTCCCAGCCTCTGCTCCTCCCCTTCCAGCAGCTTCCTGTAGGTGGCGATCTCGGCGTCCAGCTTCAGCTTGATGTGCAGCAGCTCCTGGTAGTCCTGGAGGTACTTGGACATCTCCAGCTTGGTCTCGCAGAGCTGCGCCTCCAGCTGGGCGATGACGCCTTGCAGCGCGGCCACCTTATCCATGTGGGACATCTCCATGTCATCCAGCTGCTGCTCCAGGGCCATGTTGCGCGCCCGGAAGCCGTCGATCTGGTTCTGCATGTCCGTCACCTGGTTGTGGAAGGTGCTGATCTCCTCCTTCATGGTCTGCATCTGCTCCTCGTGCTTACCGGCATGCACCTTGAGCGACTCGAACTTGCCCTTGTACCACTTCTCGGCCTCCTGGACGTTGCGTGCGGCCACAGACTCGATCTCGGCACGCATGCTGCGCAGGTATGCGGCCAGGTCGGGGCGGTCGGCGTCCGCCTCCACTGTCACCTTGGAGTCCTCAATCTGCCGCAGGAGGTCGGCCACCTCCTCGTCGTGCAGCTTCTTCAGGAACTCGATCTCGGCCACCAGCTGCTCAACGCGCTTCTCCAGCTCCGCCTTCTGCAGCGTGGCATTGTCCACGTCCTGGCGGAACTCCCTCAGGATCATCTCCGCCTCCTCCTTCAGCGCGAACTCTTCCTCCAGCTTGAGCCTCCAGACCTCCACCTCCTCCTCGATGTAGCCCCGCTCGATGTCGGCTGCCCCCTTCTCGTTGGTCAGCTGCTCGATCAGCTCCCGGACCTCTTTGAAGCGGAGCTCATACTCTTCTCCGAGACCCGAGGGACCTCCTTTGTAACGGCCCTGCATCTCCGCCAGTTGAGCTTGCAGGGCCGCGTTCTTTTGTTCGAGAGCCTGGACCTTGTCGATGTATCCCGCAAACTTGACGTTGAGCTCCTGCATCTCCTCCTTCTCGTTGGCATGCTGCTGGTGTATCTCCGTGCCCAGCTCCACCGCCGTGCCGCCCCCGATCGCCGTGCCCTGGAAGCCCGAGCGCCCGCGGCTGTCATACGAGGCCCCGCGGCATCGAGACGGGGACGGGCTCTGCACCCGCACCCTGCTGCTCACCTGCAGGCTCTTCTGGTTATACGATGCTGCTCTCATGTTGTCTGGTGTGTGTTGTGGGGCTCAGTGTGAATGGTTTAGCCGTAAATGTGTTTGTTGTTTCCGTTTTCAGAGGGTAGATTAGTTCCCGTAGTGTTGTAGGGTTGACCTCTTCTTTTTCTCTGGTTCTCTCTTCTTCCTCTGCTGGGTCCAGACTTCAACTGACACTCTCTCAGATCAGCCGCGGGGCTTTTATGGGCCCGGGAAGAATGTCTCAGACAGCCTTGAAACTCTCGCAGGGTTTTGACATCTCTTAACCCATTATGGGCGGGAACCCCTTTTGGTGTTTTAAGCATTATGTTATACTTTAGCTATTGAAAAATCGTGAAAATGTGACACAAATTCTTTGAATATAATTATATTATTTCACAGCGAATGTTTTTAAACTCAAATCTTTGCTTCTGGGGAGTGCCTGGAACAACGTATTTTCAGATGGGGGTCCATGGCCAAATATAGATAATTCTGGGGGTACTTGACATGAAAAAGGTTCAGCACCACTGACACAGAAACATACGTTTTAGGATCTAGAAGACTTTTTTTTTCATCCTTAGGTCTAAAGGGCTTAAATGTGGATTATGACAGCCCTCGAGAGGACCGCACCGTCGTATTCTTTATTAGCTAACGATGCATTGTTAGTGGCCAGGCGGGTGGAGTTCACTCCCTGGCCTTCACGGCGGGGTGCGACATAGTTATCGGAACGTGTATGCCTGCTATTTTTCAGGCCTCCGCTCACTTAGGGCAGCCGCGATGAAAAGGGTGTGCGAGGGACAAGGCACACGGTGCATTGTCAAGCAATGACGAGGTGCTTCAAGCACGTATCCCTGCGCAACGCTCCGACACAAGCTCTGCCACAAAGACTGCCTCACCGCTCACAATCTGCACTGTTGTTTTAATGCTACATTGCTTACATTGCTTGCAGTGGTGGAAAGTAACTAAGCACTTTTACTTAAGTACTGTACTTAAGTACAATTTTGAGGTATTTGTACTTCACTTGAGTCTCTCCAATTTCTACTCCACTACATCTCAGAGCCAAATTTTTTACTTTTACTTTTTATTTTAAACTTTAGTTACTAGTTACTTTGGAGATTTTAATTTTGATTAGAACAAATACATAAACCACTTCAACCCTATATATTTTGGCCATTTGAAAATAGCAGGTCTACAAGCTCACAATGTGTCGCGTTGCGACGCATTGTGAACTTGTAGATCTGCTATTTTCAATAGATTTTGTACACATTTTTAACTTGAAGTGAAATGGCACTTGCTGCACAATGAGTACTTTTAGTACTTTAAAGTACTGCCGATACTTTTATACTTTTACTCAAGTACATTTTCAATTCCGTACTTTTACTCGTAACAAAGTAGTTCTAAATTGCAGTATTGGTACTTTTACTCAAGTAAAAAAATTGAGTAGTTTTTCAACCACTGATTACTACTGGTCATTTCTTTACACAGTACACACATTGTACTGTATTTTCCCCTTTGTCTAAAAAAGGTTGGGGGGGCTGACTGAGGGGGGGGTGTGGGTTGAGAGGATGAGCGAGTCATCCGTACATTGCGTGTATTGTGTATTGTGCACTGCACTGTAATCAGTGTTTTTGGCAGCAAATTTAGATTTTAGTTTTAGTCATAGTCTCTTGAATAGTTATTTAGTTTTAGTCACATATTAGTCACCTGGAATGTTTTAGCGTTAGTCTAGTTTTGGTCGAATAAATCTACAGTTGACTGTCGTAATGACAGTTTTTACACTTGCTGAAAATAGCTGATCTACAAGCTCACGATCGGCTATTTTCAGCATGCAACCAAGTGGATCTCTTGTCCACTAGTCCCTTCCTAACATTTTAGTCTAGTTTTTATTTGTTGGCGAAATTGTCAGTATATTTAGTTTTAGTCACAATAGCTTAGTTTTCATGTAGTTTCCATTTAGTTTGTGTCAGTGAAAAATGGTAGTCGACGGACATTTTTCATCTTGGTGTTCGTCTTTTTTTTGGACTGTAATGTATGTGATGGTTTACCCGTGTATGGGACCCCCTGTAGAAGGAGATGCTGCATCTCAGGGGGATATCATTATTATATATTTTACCGCTTTTGTTTACATACTAGTAGCGCTCGTTGGCTGTGTTTGTTTGGTTAGCAAACGGGTTAGCCATAGCCACATGATTGACAACAACGGCATCTGCTTTCCTACTATTGTGATTGGTTAAGGGTGAACCAATCGCCGAAGACTGCCTCTTTGGCAACGCCCATCCCAGAAAAGGCTGTAGTAGGGAGGGCTTTCAGACTGAATAATGGAGTGAAACGAAATGAAAATTCAGGCTGAGTGTCAGGCTATTAAATAATGCCACCACACTGACCCGGGACCAGCCATGTCTCTGCGTTTAGGATACAGCAGTAAATAATGCCACCACACTGACCCGGGACCAGCCATGTCTCTGCGTTTAGGATACAGCAGTAAATAATGCCACCACACTGACCCGCTGTGTTTAGGATACAGCAGTAAATAATGCCACCACACTGACCCGCTGTGTTTAGGATACAGCAGTAAATAATGCCACCACACTGACCCGGGACCAGCCATGTCTCTGTGTTTAGGATACAGAGCAGTAAATAATGCCACCACACTGACCCGCTGTGTTTAGGATACAGCAGTAAAGACCTCCGAAAATTCCGCATTTTATCCAAACCATGGAGAGCCCCGTACATTTAGTAATTCAGCGTTTTAGTCCGGCTGTATCATAGACTGTAAAAAATATGGACAAAGCGTTCCCCGGGTCTAACATGAACGTAAAATGAAGCCTGAAATCCCTTGCATTCTAATGCACTGTAAATCGCCATCTTTCTAGATCCGTTTTGGACCAGCTGGCCATTGGCTGGCTCCGTTTGGGTCCAGCTGGCCATTGGCTGCCCAGACAACGAGGCGGGACTTCCCCCCTTCTTCTCCGTTGGTTTTTATTTTGACTCGAGTGGGAGGAGAAGACTCTTGAGTGGGAGGGGAATCCCGATCATAGACGGTAACGGTAGCCACGCCCCTCAGAACATACGCGACTTTATGGTCATTATTTTAATTAATGGGACCATAATTTTCCAAAAAGAATATTATGACATTAGAAATGAGACTTTAAACTAGTGACTGGAAGAAGAAAGTATTCATGACCATGTTTATTAAGGTAATACAGTCTAGGTGAAGTTGGGCCAAAATACATGGGCCTCTATGGAGCTATGGGGCTTTTTGGGTCCAGTCCAGCGCCACAACAGGCCATTATATGAACTACCAATTTCAAATGAGGCTTCACGAAATATCTGGCTGACTGCCCCCCTGTGCTGTATACAAGAAGTGAACGGCAGTACGCATGCGCAAAACCGGCCAAGGATCGCTGAAGAAGGAAAGGCCAAGCAAAAAAAAAAGGAAATCAGCAATCCGGTTTGATATCAATAATAAAGTTTATCTGACGTTCCAATTGGCGGAACGTTCCGCCACGAGCAGTTAATTTGTTAACACAACCAGCGCCGGGATTTCTTTCAAAATAGCAGCTCGGGGTGCCGCGCAGATATGGCCGCTTTTACTCTGTTTTCTTTCTCTTTTTTTTTTAAATAGTGTTATTATAATAAAAATAGCAATTCTGTTGTGTAATGTGATTGTGTATACATGTAGTATTTGTGTATTTATTATGAAGAGGGCTGCGCTAGGCGATTCACTTGTGACAGGAGGACTGGTGGCGGGGGTCGCATCGCACTGGCATTTCAGACTCAGAGGCCTCGTACACACATGTCAAACCACGTGACTTCCATTGGAAAAGCATTGAGCCTGAGGCGGCCATGAAACACAGACAGAACAGATCATGTCCGTCCGGCATGTGTGTACGAGGCCAGATCAGCATGCAGCCCGCTCCGCAGTCCTGCATTGCGCGCAGGCAGTACAGTAGAGAGAACAGTGAACGGTGTGAGACTTGCTTGCTTGCCTTGCTACCGCTGGATTCCCTCTGGTTTACGAACCAAACGAACTACTAACCACCAGTTAACTTGCCAAGTTGCCATATGCTTAAATGTTTTATAAAATCAATCGGATTATCACACGACATAGCTGAACGAAGCGACAGGGTTTCGTCATGTTGCAGAGTCTCGTTAACCCAGCTGGCTGCGATGAATAAAACCTAATTAATTAACCTCATTAATCAACGTCACCAAACGATCCATGGTGATATATAACGTAAACGCTACATGTAAAGCAACTTCACTTCAGATGAAACTAAGGGAGGGAGCTGCAGCAGCTATTCGTGTTTACTCACCAGTCACCACCACTGTATCGAATCCATTAGAATGATTGGAAATGGAACATTAGTTACATACATCCTTTATTTCGATAAGTCTTTTGATCTCCGTTCTCACTTTCACACTGAAACACGGCGCCGCCTGCGTTTTTTTTTTTTTTCTGGCTTTTGTCGGGCTTCAGGCTTAACATTATGGTATTTTTTAGGGTCGGGCCGAGCCTCGGGCCGACCCAGTTAGGGTAGGGTCGGGCCATCATTTTTGGGCCCGTTGAGAACTTTACCTTGAACGATGGAATAGGATTAAGGATTACTGTCATTATTATGGTAAGCTCACATATCACACATACCCTAATGCACTGGCAAAAAAATATATTATTTTGCGGACCCCCTGGCTATGCGCCACGGACCCCACTTTGGGAACCGTGGGTCTATACTGTTTATTTTCGGAAATCAAGCCATGCTCTGGGCTGCTAGAGCTTCTGGGAAAATGAGTCCAATGCAAGTTAACGGGGTGGTTTGTTTGGACTACAACATGCTGTGCAGGCTGTGTTCGTCTCGCATCATAATGGCGGCATGTTTTTCTCTTCGACAACAAACCATGGGACTATTTTCCGCCGGATTTTCGCCGATCAAAAGGTGCAAATACTTCTACGTTATGCTCCAAAGGTAATAGATCTATCCTGGCAGCCTAGATGGGATGGATAGATTAATCTAAGGCCCCCGAAAGTGTTAACACTGAAGCTACACTCACCTTGACATACTGTTCCGCAAAGTCTGTGACCTCCTCAGTGAAGCATCCGGAGGCGTCCACGGGGCAGACAGGAACCTGGTCTCTTTGGATGATGAAGTTCTCCATGCAGATCCTGTGATCGTCCTACACAAAGAGCACATGGACACCAAACTTTTTTTTTGGCCTTTTTAAACAAATATTATTTCCATGTGGCTCCAAGTTACAAATACTATTTAAATGTTTGTGTAACTGTTCGTTAACCCATTTAGACCTGATTAAAAAGTCTTCTGAAAGAATATATATTCAAAGATTTGTGCCGCATATTCAAGATTTTTCAAAAATAGCAGACCTACAAGCTCGTAACGTGCCACTCGGTGGCGCGCTATGAGCTTGTAGATCTGCTATTTTTCAATAGCTAAAGTATAACATAATGCTTAGTTAAAACACCAAAAGAGGTTCCCGTTCAGAATGGGTTAACTCATATATTGCCACCTGCTGGACGCAGAACGAACCGCAGACTGCCGAACAATTTTCAGTGTAACACACGCTGGGACTCACCATGCTGTTTGGGCTTCCGTTGTTGATGCTAAATAATTAGCGTCAATGCTAGCGAGCTAAAATGAAGCCATCCTTGCTCTAGAAAGCCCCAATGTTTCCATCTAAACGACCGGATAATCAGCAAAGACCTCCGAACATTGCGCATTTTATCCAGAACTCCGTTGATAAGGAGTTATTCAGATTTTTACTCAGCCTGTATAATGGGTGGTGGACAGGGGCGAGGTTGCGCAACCCGGTCTAGGATCGCAATAATACAGCTTATCAGAGGGATCAATCCGCCAGGAGCAGTTGCCGGTTGGATTCCTTATGGCGGAGCGTTACGTCTGCAGTAAGTCTGTTAAGTTACTGAGCACTGCGAGCAGTGAATATAACATTGTATAACTGTGTTTTTTACGCGTTTATAATCCTGGGATGGATTGTGATACATGGAAAAAAAATCTCATTCATTCATTCATGTATATAGGTAGCTTCATACTAAGGCGCGATTCATACTCCTATTTTAGAGCCGAATAAAAGTCGGTTTGGCTCTGTAGAGCCTACAATGTGACGTCATTTGAGGTTGGGGGGGGCTGTAGATTTAGTCGACTAAAATCTTATGACATTTAGTCGACTAAAACTAGACTACCGGTAACACTAAAACATTCCAGGTGACTTAAATGTGACTGAAACTAAATTACAATTATTCAAAAGACTGACTATATCAAATCTTCTTTTCCCCTCCCAAAAACAACACTGAGTCCTATACAGTATACTCACAGCTCCAAAGTACGGTGCCTGGTGAACAACTCCAGTGCCCTCCTCCTCCTTGACGTAGTTATCCGTCACCACTTGGAACGCACCTGTCTCCCCACACTGGAGTGAGATATTAGTGGAAAACAGTGAGCAGTGATGTAAATAGGTTTTCAGTATAATGAGTCCCGGGAAGCAGGGATGGTCTTTTAGATGAGTCCCACCCAGGGACATTTAATGAGTCCTACTTCAACGATGTTAGGAGTCATATTTTGCAATTTTCTTTTACAAATTGCAGCAACTCCCATTTTATTTTATATGGTTATAATGTGGTTATATTCCACCATTAACATGTTGAATCACATCTTGATGACATCATCAAGATGTGATTCAACATGTTAATGGTTTTTTTCCAGACCTCCAGTTCTAGGAAACACAGAATGGGGGGACTTTTTTATTATTTCCACACAACAGCTCTAAGGCATATTAGTGAAATAGTAAAATGTTGAAAATGAGTGGAATTCCCCTTTAACTATAAACGTTTTGGGATGAAGAATGCACCCTATTTTAATCTCTGAGTGAGCGAGCGTTAGACAGACAAATTGAGACGAGGGAGAGAGGGAGAGATGGGCAGGGGAATAGTTATTTAGGAGGCAGATAAGAGGGATGTGTTCAGGCAGGGAGGTCATTAGGTTGAGATATAGTTCCGACACTGGTCTGACGCAAATTGCATACATACATACATACACACACAAACACACAACCGCCGGGAATAAGGAAAAACAAATCTGCTCACCTTGGAAAAGTACTGGAAGAGAGGCTTGTACTTCTTCCCTTTCAAATCCTTTCCTGGAAATCTAACACACACACACACACACACACACACACACACACACACACACACACACCCACACACACACACACACACACACACACACACACACACACACACACACACACACACACACACACACACACAGTTAACCACTTTACTCAAAGGGCACCTACGGACGGCTGCAATTCGAAACTGGCCCCCGTCAAATCTGAATCCCCCCCCCCCACACCCCCTTTTCCCCTCACTGCATATGTTTCTTTTCCCATTTTACCTCCTTTATGATGAATTCCTGTTCTGTTCTTTGGCTATATAGAAGTGTCTATTTGTACGTTGAACAACAAAAACATTTTTTAATAGTTCAACTAGCCAATCTACATTGACACGTTGTGAGCTTGTAGACTGGCCATTTTAACTATTCAAAAACGTTTAGCAAAATAGTAAAAAAAAAATGGAGCCCTAAATCTTTGTTCCAGTTTCTCTCCTATTCCATTACCTCCCCCGCACCGCTGACAACCACACAGTGAGTGAACGTTAACTGTGCAGTGTGCACTGGCATATTAAAGGACAAAACAGAAGTGTATTATGAGAGGGTACTGAAACCAACAACTCCTAAGTGCATTGTCACAAGGCAAGTTACATTTTACAGATGAGACATGACACTATTCCTCCATGGCTGAGCAAATTGCATCCTTTGGTGTTTCATAAGGATGATGGAACTAACTCACTGTCACACGCAATGTTCCACAATCTCCCCAGAAGAAGTGTTCAACTGGGCTGTGATTTGGTGACTAAGGCAGCTGTGGAATACGGTTCGTATAATACCTCCAAATGTGGTTCAGCTGGTTTCAATATACAGGATTTTAAGTTTTTAACCCATTTAGACGTAAAAATTAAAAAAATAAAAGTCTTCTAAATCCTGACAGTTTTCTGAAATACCTATGTTTCTATATGAGTGGTGCTCAATATTTCATGTCAAGGACCCCAGAGATTATATGTAATTGGCCACTGACCCTCATCTGAAAATATGTTGTTCCAGGGACCCCCCAGACCCCCCAGAAGCAAAGATTTCAGCTAAAAACATGTAATCGTCAATTTAAATGTGTAATCGTGAGAGTCTACAGTACTACAGTAATGTGTCCCCTATTGCTCAGTACTGTAGTCCTACAGTACTACTGTAGTACTACTAGGGCATTAAGCAACTAGTCGACTAGTAAATCCACTAGTCGGTACTAGTTGATAAGATTTTGTAGGCCTCAAGATCAGGTACATTATGGTTATAGTCACCAATGTACAGTTTTTAAATGTACAAATATTTATTTCCCAAAAAACTGTTTGTTTTTCACATACAGTAATAGGTACTTAAACAACTAGTCGACTAGTAAACTAGGCAACTAGTGAAAATTACTAGAAGTGAATGCCCTATGTAGTAGTACTGTAGTAGTACTACTACAGTAGTACTGTAGTACTACAGTACGCGTGTCCTCTCTTGCTCAGTACTCACTTGTCCAGGATGGTGTACTCGCTCTCAGCCTTGAACAGAGCTCCAAGCCTGGCCTCCATCATAATGTAGGTCTGACCCGTCGTGTTGTCTGGAAATAAGAGAGGGAAACTAATGATTTAAAGCCATTAACACATTTTGGACTGAGGTCGATTCAAAAAAGAATCTTCTAAAACATGACAGTTTTCTGAAAAATATATGTTTCTGTGTCAGTGGTGCTCTGCTTAAACATTTCCATGTCAAGGACAACCAAAGATATTATGTAATTGGGACCCCTATGACGTGTGGCAACGTCCTATGTACGGAATCGGTTAAGATCTGAGACCATATTCTACTAAATGTCTTCTAAATATTGACAGTTTTCTGAAAAATCGATATTTCTATATCGGTGGTTCTCAAACTATTTCATGTCAAGGACACCCAAAAATGATATGTATTTGACCAAAACAACTGTAAATATGTTGTTTCAGGGAGCAAAGATTTGAGTTTAAAAAAAGTGCTGTGAAAGAAAGAATATACTGACTGTAACTGCCGGGCACACTTGGTGTTAACTTAACTTTAATTGTTATTTTTTTGTTGCTTATGTGGTTAACCTTTAATTTGACATTTCCTGTAATTTGGTTTCCCTCTTACTTTGGAACTTCCTGTCACCGCACAGACACACACATAAGTCTGCTCACTTCACTCACCTGATCATTCACACACAAACAGTGACACAGTGACAGGGGAGAGAGCAGCGTATGTTTGAGAGTAGCAGCGCCAGACGGTATGTTTTATTTTGTTTGCAGCATTCATGTTCATACTAAAAACCTGCTAGATGATGTGTAGCGTTGGTCGACTGTTAAGTGAACCTGTCCATATTGTCCACATTGTCTGCTTTGCTGGGACAGTGACCGATGTGCCAAATGCCTGCATCTAATTATCCCTTAATCGTTTGGTGATGTTTGAAGTCTAAGGTGAATTTCTACTCAGCCTTTAGCCCCTCAGTTAACGGACCGAGGTACAGACTTAACCTTTTGTTTTGTTTGTTTGGATCTTTACTTTGGGTTTAGTTGCATTTAGTTTGGTTTATTTTCATTGTTTGGGGTGCTTTTGCTTCATGATCTGCTTGTTTGTTTATTGAAATTACTTGAGTTATACTGAATCACTGATTATGATCAACTATAAATTAATTATTTTATTGTTGACTTGATTAACTTAAAATGCACTGATTTCATTGAAAACTATGAAATGTTTGGTATGATTCTTAAAGTATTTATTCTGTTTTATAGTTTTCACGGTGTTCCTATGATCTTCATCTGTACCCGAAGAAACAATAAACGACACCCGTTGAGACCATCCACTTCTAATTCTTTCACAAACCGAGGGCGCTTACACTGACTGTATATATATTCAAAGATTTGGGCCACATTTTTACAAATTTTCAAAAATCATCATCATTTTTTGACCGCGGTCGAGATCATGGATTTCACAATGGCACGCCAGACTTTCCAGTCATTCATTGCCATCCCCAGTTCCTGCTTACTGATGCATGTGGCCCTAGCGATGACATCAGGGAACGACAGTTTTCTACCTCTGGTCTGCTTTGAGGCAGGATTCCAGAGAAGAAGGGATATAACCTCATTGTCAGCTCTGTAGCAGTGGCCGGCAAACTGTGATCTTCTGGATCAGACTGGTGAAGAAACACGGGGAAGGTTGTAGAGAAGTCGATGGGTGGCTCTTCAAAGAGAGAATTTGCGCTCTCATTAGAAGGTGGGTGTAAGTGCCCTCTGGCCGTTTCTATAATTTCTTTGAAAGTGTCCATGTCTCGGAGCCATAGAGTAGAATCGGCTTGACGGTCGTCCTAAATATTTTAACTTTGAACTAGGGTTTAATATTTTCCCCGGATTTGGCTCATTTTAATTCCCGGAAATTTGCGGACCTTTTCAATGTCCAAATGTGCATAAAAATGTCACATGCTACTTAAAGCATAATGACATTGTCATTTTTGCCTTATGTAGGTTGTTAATGGTATGGTCAATATAAACCCCTATAAAAAAAAAGAATTGCTCAATACCGACAGCCATTCAGCAAGTGGATTCATATAGACAATATTTTAAGGCCAATTAAAAAAAACGATACCAAATATACCAAATCAAGAACTTCACAGTTCCTGATATCAACTTCGTCTCTGTAAAACAGTTAAGACACAAGTCTACTTTTTGTTTTAACACAAAAAATGCTGGAAACGTATCCATACGCTTTATTAATATCGAACGCCGTACGCGCGAAGCGTATGTATACGTTTTATACGTTTTTTTATTGCTTACTGTACATCAACGTCCTATGCTCCAGGACACCGAGGAAAATAACAGCGATCGTCTCCAGGAAGCTCCAATATGTGATCCGGGAGTAAAAAGCCCCTCCCTCCTGAAAAGAGGTCTGTCTGTGGCGAAGACGCTCCCTCCTCCAATGCCTCCATTACACGTATGGGTCTGCACGGCAACGGCATAGACCAACGCAGATGTCAGGGCATCTAAAATGGAGTTACCCATCTAGTAGTAGTCTAGTGTCTGTGAATACACTCGATTCCCCCTCCCCTCCTGTTTCTACATGGTTTCTCCCGAGGAATCTTTGTGGGGGGAGTCTGAGTCTCTTCTGCCCGGATCGCATTGCAGTTTGAGTTCCCTGGCCCCAGGCCACACTGCGCCTTGTAATCGCCTTGCACCGCTCTCATTCTCGGAAAAAGATATAACGCAGTCGTGTCGATTTGCCCTCTGCCAGTATATAAACCAAGAATAATCTTCAACGATCGCCATTTCATAACGTTTTCAACACGCACACGGCACACGCCATGATCAACTAACTGCCTGGCTACGTCTTCAGTCTTCACCAGCCATCGCTATCCGTTGTGTGGATCGCCATCGCGTCTTCACTTTGTTTGTTTGGGCAAGAAGCACGATCAGCGATGGAAAAGAGCTTTATATCCACGGCAGATAAGTAATGACGTATTATCGAAGGACCGCCATGATCAACTTACTGCCTACGTCTTCGTCAGCCAATGCAGCCATCATCGCTATCCGTTGTGTGATTGTGGATGTAGGCTATATCCACGGTATCGAGAGAGACGCCCGGCTGTGATATAGGTCTTATCACTGCAATTATAATGAATAAAAAGGCTACAATCACACAACGGATAGCGATGGCTGCATTGGCTGGTGACAACGTAGCCTCGGTCCCAGGCAGTTAGTTGATCATGGCGGTCCCTCGATAATACGTCATTACTTATCTGCCGTGGATAAAACTCTTTTCCATCGCTGATCTCTGCTTCTTTGCCCAAACAAAGTGAAGATAGCGTTGTCCAACAAAGCAGCCAGTTATTTGATCATCTCTCTCTCCTGTGCTTCTTTCCTCAAACATGTCCAGACATGTCAACCTCAACCACTAAACTCACCGATCCAGTAACGCATCTCACCGTTATACTATCGTTCTGAAGGCAGATATAAAAATAAACATAAATAAATTATTGTCATATACATACTACACACTGAATGAAAGCCCTAATTGTCTACTTTTAGGAGGAAAACAAATACATAATATTGATCCCATGTACAGTTTGTCAGTAGGATATTGAATGCAGTTGTTCAGGTCCAACTATTATTCACAAAATAAGGCCTATAGCGACATGTACATATTATATACCGTATGAAACAGAAGACCCTCTGCTTTCATAAGAAAAAAACTAATACTGTAATAATAATAAAAATCACACCCCTGTGAAGTGAGCATTTCCTCATGAAGTTATCATAGCGAGTTATAAAGGTTTAAAGTCACAGAGATTGACAGGCAGATATAAACATAAATAAATTATTATCATATACATACTACACACTGAATGAAAGCCCTGAATGTCTACTTTTAGGAGGAAAACAAATATACAAATATATACAAATATAGTTTGTCAGTAATTGGCTATTGAATGCAGCTTGCGCCCACCAGAGAGGATTTCAGAAAATGCATGGACCAGAAGAACTATTATTCACAAAATAAGGCCTATAGCGAAATGTACATACTATATACCGTATGAAACAGAAGACTCTCTGCTTTCATAAGAAAAATACTTCTACTGTAATAATAATGAAAATCACACCCCTGTGAAGTGAGCAGTGCAATGTTGCGCAACATTGCACTGCTCACTTCACAGGGGTGTGATTTTCATTATTATTACAGTAGAAGTATTTTTCTTATGAAAGCAGAGAGTCTTCTGTTTCATACGGTATATAGTATGTACATTTCGCTATAGGCCTTATTTTGTGAATAATAGTTCTTCTGGTCCATGCATTTTCTGAAATCCTCTCTGGTGGGCGCAAGCTGCATTCAATAGCCAATTACTGACAAACTATACATGGGACCATGTGTATTTGTTTTCCTCCTAAAAGTAGACATTCAGGGCTTTCATTCAGTGTGTAGTATGTATATGATATTATTTGTGTTCATTTTTATATCTGTCTGTCAATGTCTGTCAACTTCAACCTTCCATATCTCTGCTGTTTTTTCAAGCGAGCAGCGTGCCTTCAAAAGCAGGTTTTAGAAAAAGGTCAATATCTCCAGAATGGAAGATGGTAGAATCATATTTTTTTTTTTAAATTGAAGTGGACATGTTTGGCCTACTTTTTATTTATGCGATGTGATTCTCGCTATAAGAGGCCCCTCGCTGTGGGCCCCTAAAAAGTTCAAAAGTCCAATGTTAATCGCTTAGCACCAGCAAGCCTGAGCAAATAGAAAACTCTAGCATACAATGTGTTAACAATGCTTGTTTGACAACTTTCACAATAAAGTTTCCTATTGTCGCTGTCAGGCGAAACCTTGTATGTCCAAAACAAAGACTTACTTTTCAGGAAGAAAATAACCTGTGTTCCACTAAGGATACATTCTTGGCCGAAACCGAATATAGGAAACAGTTCGGCCGAAAACCGAATATGATTAATATTATATATCTTTTTGTCCTACCATTGCTACCATGGCCGCACCTTAAAGCTACTTGATGTATCTCAAAAGACATGATTATGGCAAAACTTAACCTAAATAATAATCACTATTATGGGTCCATAATACATTAATTCAGCACTTTTAAATGCTTTAATTGAATAGATATATTTTCTGCCTATTCGGGCCGAAACCGAATAGGCCGAAAATGCATTTTTAGCATCTTGGTATTACTTTCCATTGGTTCAATATTTATAAAAACCCACACACACAAAATAGCAGAAATGGCAAAGTAGGGCATTCATTTACTAAAAACTAAAACAAGTTCCACTATGGAGATACGAGGTGTGTTGCCTGACAGCAACAACGTGAACAAGTTCCACTATGGAGATACGAGGTGTGTTGCCTGACAGCAACAACGTGAAGTTGAATCCCTCGTCCAAAGCACCGACATCCCTCTAGTTCAATTTGTCCAGGCAGGAGAATGCAGCCTCTGAGCTGGACTCTCTAATGACCCAAACTGTATGTGGTTTTAAGAAAAAAGTGAATAAAGGGTGATGTTGTGGAAATCTGGGGCAAAGAGAACACACAACATCAACTACGCCACTGTTTCTCAACATATGGTCCGGGAGCCCCACCAAGTGTTCAAATAGTGTACTGGCATCACTCCGTAATCCCCGGCTAGGTCACGGAAGTAATATTCTTTCTATTGAAAATACCATAGGGTCATCTATAGCCCTAGAATGTCTGTGATACCCGACATATTTCATTTATTCCATATACACAGCCATAGATTGGTCTTATCCCTGTGCGGTTAGCAGACCATCAACGTCGGCATTTAAACTTGTGTACTCACCCAATAAATAATTCCCAAGACTAAGAGTCAGATATGGTCCTCTAGTTTCATATCTATTTTCAGTTCTGGTGTGTGTAAAACTCTATTTTGCCGACGAGCTGTTAGCTTGAAGATGTGTCCATTTCGTGTCCACGCGTTAGTTTCCGGTTAAAATGGGCGGTGATGTTGTACTACACACGGCGAAACGCTTGGGAAATGGTGACTGTGGTGACTGTGAGGCAAAAATGTGCTATAGCCGCGATACGCACAAATGAAGCCATTACGCCACCTTTGGGGAATGACATGTGAGATTGAGCGTACTGAAAATACACACTCCTTTAGTCACTTTATTTACACCTGGGTGTAAATTTCCCTTTGTCACTATTCTCCAACATAAGGCACTGTAAATTGGCCGATGAAGTGAATGGGAGTGACGCAACTCTCCGTATTTGGCTCTACTTTTAGGTATTCGAAGAAGACTTCTAAATGGCTCATTTGTGAATGACCTATTCACGGACACACTGCTTAGCCATAACCCATTTAGGCCTGACATCGAAATTTAAAAAATGTCTTCTAAATCATGACAGTTTTCTAAAATACCTATGTTCCTATATCAGTGGTTCTCAATATTTCATGTCAAGGACCACAAAAATTATATGTAATTGGCCACCGACCCCCATCTGAAAATATGTTGTTCCAGGGACCCTCCAGAAGCAAAGATTTGAGTTAAAAAAGCTTGTAGGAGCTTGTAGATCTGCTATTTTTCAATAGCTAAAGTATAACATAATGCTTAAAACACCAAAAGGGTTTCCCGCCCAAAATGGGTTGAACATTTGGTGCAGCCATGTTTTGCTGCAAACTTAAGCACATCTCTTCCTCAAGAGTCTGGGGTTGGAAGGAATCAGAACAAAAATTATCTAATATGGAAGGCATATTGAGGACTTCATCTTCTTCTACGATGGTGACCTACAAGACGTTAAGCACTTTGACAGCTTCCTCAACTCCACTAGTGACAGTGTGGCACTTCACAGTACAGCCAGAGGGAAGTAAACTTTCTAGACCTCAAAATAACCAAAACATCCTCGGGGGGAGCTGCATACTAAAAATACCTTAATACCCTTCTGCATGCTGACAGCTTCCATCCCCCTCACCTTAGCCAATAGCATCTGGGGTGTGACAATTTAAGCGCCTTCAAATGCATTTTTAATGAAGATCTTTGATCTAAAAGCTGCAGAAATTAGGCTACGGTTTTGCAGAGCGTGGGTGTAAATATAGAGATTTGGAAACATTCAAGGAATAGTAGGGGGTGGGCAATTAGCACAAAACAATATCAAAACCGATATTTAGAACAAATAACGATAACCATTAACCAATAAGGAAGAGCATTTTATGCAACATTGCCTGCTCAAATTCAATATTATAAATGGAATATAAAGTGATCCATTTTGTTTTGTTTCCTGAACCTCCTACCTTAGCCTCTAGAGGGGCTCCCACTCCCTACAAGACACGCTGGTACACGGCTGAGGCTCAGGAGGTAGAGCAGGTCCACCAATGTCTGTGTTTAATGGCCGCTTCAATGCATTTCCAATGGAAGCCCATATGGTTTGAAAATAGACGATCTACAAGACCGCAGTGCGACGCGTTGTGAGCTTGTAGATAGTCTATTTTCAGCATGTGTAAAATCAGTCATTACGACGGCATCAAGGCACCGACAAAATACATTTTAATCGACTAAATCAACTGCAGATTTAGTCGACAGAAATCTTTTAGTCGACTAAAACTAAAACAACAAAAATCTAAATTTTCTGCCAAAAACAACACTGCTACCCCAGTAGAAACTCGTTAAATGGGGACAGTGTCACAGAAGCTACAGAAAATAGCAATACAAAATCCTCAGAGAGAGAGAGAGAGAGAGAGAGAGAGAGAGAGACAGAAAGACAGAGAGACAGAGAGAGAGGTGGAGACGAGAGAGAGAGAGAGATAGAGAGGGGCAGAGAGAGAGGGGAGGGGGTATAAATAAAATATGTCCCCTCTCCTCAGTGGTGTGATAAATGATTGCACAGCTAAGACCTGCTGCCAGCCCTGCAGACAGACAGACAGACAATGTGGAGAGCGTGCGTGTGCATGCGTGCGTGCTGGGGCGGTGGTGGTGGGGGTGTGCGTGTTGATACCAGACACATTCATTGGTATTCCAAGGCAGTCTCTCATGCAGGCAAGGCAAACAGCCAGTGCAGTCTTGCGGTGGCTCACAACACTTGTGCTTCAACAGTGACCCCTCAAGGCCACAGCAGGCTACTACAGCAAGCACCTAGTCAGGAATCTAGGTCATTGCATTATGAAGAAGCCCACCAGTGTGTGTGTGTGTGTGTGTGTGTGTGTGTGTGTACAAGGATAGGACTTTTTTTCCCTTTTTTTTAAGTGACCCTATTCAAGATTCGTTCATAATTCCCACAATACCTGAGCCGTACAACACAGTGTGTGTGCGCGCATGCACACACACACACACACACACAGTCCGACAACATAGTTCAAGCTGCTTCATTCACTCCGTGTCATACTGGTTGCGGCCTTGCGCAGTATCAAGGTATTGTGTATACTCGGCTGTTCAGGAATGCCAAAAGGTATGATTTACCATAAATAAATAGACGCTCCTAGACACGGAACTTAATCATGAAAATGTCACCCCATCACTAAAGTAGTTATTTAGCCGATATAAATTTCTTCAAATTGATGCTCTGGTAGCGTGGTTGGGGGGATGGCTGGTGTCTTTAATGATGTTGTGGGCTTTTCTTCATACAGCGAGTGGTGTAGATGTTGTGGAGGCTGGGTAGTGCTGTGCCGATGATTTTAGCTGCTGTTTTAACGGTCCTCTGCAACCTGTTGCAGTCCTGAGCGGTCGTGTTACTGTACCACACTGTGATACAGCCAGTTAAGACACTTTCAATTATACAGCGATAAAAGTCAACTAGTCCCTTTGTACTTAGGCCAAAAGGGGCCTCTCAGAAAGTACAGTCGCTGCTGCACCTTCTTGAGGATGTACTCGGTGATGAGTGAATGTGTGACATGACATGACATGACATGACATGACATGATATATGAAATGTGTCTTGTGACCCAGCGGCCTTGTAAGCAACACATATACACACATTTGACATAACAAAAAAAGAAAATACAATTACATACATAGATTTTTCCAATGATGCTCGGGTTTGGTTTCTCACCTTTGACCTTCACATACTGCAACTCTGCGTTGACACAGAGGGCCAGGTTGCTAGGCAACGTCCAGGGTGTAGTTGTCCAGGCAATCAGAGACACACCTGGGTCCTCCTCCAATGGGAAGCTGACAATTACCGATGGGTCCTGAACATCCTGCAGACAAAGCCCCAAGAGGAGAAGTTCATTATTAGTGTGGTTACCCAAAGGGAATCATGAACAGTGTTCATGAATTGAGGGTTTTTGTGAAAGACTTCTGCAAACTTTGAAAGCCAATGTTAGCCAATTAGGATGGAATATGAAATATCAGACAGATCCGTCTTGAACATTCATTCTGCCCCTCTTTTCAAACAACTCAATATTTGACCAATCTTTAATTTAAATACATACCAAACCTGCAACTTTATTTTCAAAGTATTGTTACAGCCAGTTGAATTTCCTTTGCCATGTAAAGACTTTTTCCAGTTCAACAGGGATGTGCAGTGTGCACCACTTCAATACGAGACAGGCAAATCATTTACATCTCCCAAAGCTCAGTACTGGTCTATGTCAGTTCTCCATCAGACACAGGGGGGCCCAGCTATGGAACACCTATACAGCAATCTCATCAAATTCTACTTCATTAAATAATTTAAAATATATGTTTAGGACCCACCGAATTGACCAGATCACTTAATTATATTTCTTTGTATCATCTCTTCTTTTCTCTAATCATGTACTGTAGATAACCAGGTATTCTAATCATGTTGTTGTTGTTCTATTTTCAATAGATTTTGTACACATTTAGAACTTGTGAAATGGCACATTCTGCACAATGAGTACTTTTACTTTTAGTACTGTAAGTACATTTTCAATTGCGTACTTTTGCCACCACTGCTTGTATGACCTTTCCTGAAGTAGTCGGGGGTTCCGTTGTGTGCCTACCTTGTAGTTCTGGTTGGATTCAAAGTTGGACAGAGGGGTGTTGCAGGCAGTGGAATATGGCATGACCTTCACGCCCCTGTACACCAGACCCTTGTCGTAGAGCTGCTTAAATACCCACCTGGAGTAATCAGAACATGCACAAAAATAAGACATTTTAAGTGGCAATGAGTGCAGATTGTATGCCGTTACATGGTGGGGGGTCTCAAATCAGTGTTGATTCCGTCGACTAATACTATGACAAACAATGTTTGTCGTCTAAAACTAGACTAACACTAAAAACATTCCATGTGACTAAAACAATAAGAATTCATCATCTCAACCACAGACACAGTTGGCGTAGTGCAATAAGAAATCAGCATCTCAACCACAGACACAGTTGGTGTAGTGCAATAAGAAATCAGCATCTCAACCACAGACACAGTTGGTGTAGTGCAATAAGAATTCATCATCTCAACCACAGACACAGTTGGTGTAGTGCAATAAGAATTCATCATCTCAACCACAGACAGTTGGTGTAGTGCAATAAGAATTCATCATCTCAACCACAGACACAGTTGGTGTAGTGCAATAAGAATTCATCATCTCAACCACAGACACAGTTGGTGTAGTGCAATAAGAATTCATCATCTCAACCACAGACACAGTTGGTGTAGTGCAATAAGAATTCATCATCTCAACCACAGACAGTTGGTGTAGTGCAATAAGAATTCATCATCTCAACCACAGACACAGTTGGTGTAGTGCAATAAGAATTCATCATCTCAACCACAGACACAGTTGGTGTAGTGCAATAAGAATTCATCATCTCAACCACAGACACAGTTGGTGTAGTGCAATAAGAATTCATCATCTCAACCACAGACACAGTTGGTGTGGTGCAATAAAAATGCAGCATCTCAACCACAGACACAGTTGCCCGACAACTAAATTGAGTAAAATAGTGCAGAAGAAGGAAAAATATGGAAATCAGCTGGGACAGACACAGTGAGCGCAGGACATCAAGGCCACTGTCTGTGGCAGGAGGAGTGCATTTCATTTTTCAACACAGCCAAGCTGAAGGGCATGCTGTGGCCCCCATGAAATTCCTGCCCTGATCTCACGTCAACAAAAATAATAAAATAGCACAGGAGACATGATTTAATTCTCAAGGTGACTGAGAAGAAAACAGATTCACTTGTTTTTAAGCCTGTGGTGGTAATAGCTTAGGTTTGGCATTATATTGGTGATTTACCTCAAAGTAAACATTGAAGTAAAACATAGCTATATGTTTTGAATTTTGATTGATGGGGTAATACAGTGCATTAATGAAGTAATCTACAAATCAAACTCTTTACTGTAGTATGCAAATATTACCATAATTTTGATGTTCAAAACGGTCCCAGGTTGGACCTTAATTATTTGCCAGAAGACAAGATAGTGCTACGCAAAATCGTGAGTTAAACACACTTCATGGATATTTAATTTCTACGCTATGAAATATATTGCAAGGATTCATACCAGACGGTCTCCATGAACCAGGGGTAGAGTGTCTTGTAGTCATTGTCAAAATCAATCCATCTGCCCATTCTTGTCACTGAGATCTGGGAACGTCACACAACAATGTAAAATACACAGGAGAAAAACTGAACAGTGTGCCATGCCAGTCATGAGAAAAATGTTCCAATATCCGTTTCGTTCAGTTAGTTTTGAACGATTCATGTATATTCATAATACATTTTGAATTAAACTGCTGATAAAGACAAATACATTTTTATTTAGGATCTGGACGGGAACCCCTTTTGGTGTTTTAAGCATTGTGTTTAGCTTATGCTTTAGCTATTGAAAAATAGCAGACCTACAAGCTCATAGTGCGGCATAGTGCGGCACTGTGCTGCGATACCAGCTTGCAGGTCTGCTATTTTTCAAAAATCATGAAAATGTGGCAGAAATCATTGAATATATTCTTTCAGAACTTTTTTTTTTTTCTTTTTTTTTTTTCTTTTTTTTTTTGCGGCTTACGCCTTTTATTGATTTTTTAAGGGATAGAAAGTAGGCTGACAGGAAACGGGAGAGAGATGGGGGGATGACATGCAGTAAAGGCCGTGTCGGGTCCGGGAGTCGAACCCGCGGCACACCGCGACTGGATCACCAGTCCGGTGCCCAGACCGTTACGCTACGGCCTGGGCCTTTCAGAACATTTTTAACTCAACTTTTTGCGTCCGTTTTCAGATGGGGGTCTGCGGCCAAATACAGATTATTCTGGGGGTCCTTGACATGAAATATTGAGCACCACTGATATAGAAACATAGGTATTTCTGAAAACTGTCATGATTTAGAAAAAAAAAAAAAAAAATCGACGTCAGGCCTAAATGGGTCCCAGTAGTATTTCATTAGGAATCAACGTTTCGACCCTCAGGTCTTCATCAGAAATGATGAGCTTAAGAACGGTGTGCGGACATCCTACCTTCTTTCTGTATGTACAGTACAGTATGGCCCTCATTTATCAATAGAGTGTAAATTCTGCCACAGATTTGAGTGCAGGTTTCGTAGTACACCCACGTCGCCACGGCATTTATAAAGTGATCGCAAACAGCTGATCCTTCCTTAATTTCGTTCTGACGTTAATAAATGTGACGGCTGAAATCTATCTGGCACGCCCTTAGCACGCCCTATGAAATCAAGCCTCGCCCTCGTTTTTTGCGACTGAACACATGAAATACGACCTGTGGGAACCATGGAAACCATGGAAAAAAAGTTTCTCCCGTGCCTTGCTGCCCGCCTCACCCACCTCTCTCATACACACACACACATATTTTGGTGTACGCACGGTTGATAAATGAGGGCCTATATGTTTCGTTCAGCACCCATCAACTTTTTTTGAGATGTGCATGCTTCCATTTTGGATCTTTCCATAGACTCCCAATGTAATTACTTTCCTTAATGTGTTACATAACTGTGCGAGACCAAGCCAGGTCTCCTTCTCTATGCTCACCTCCCACTCATTGGAGTATCTCATGACAATGTCCCTGCACGCCTTGTTGTAATTCGCAATGCCCATCTTTTCCACGTCAGCAGGCCCTTTGATGTTCAATGTTTTGTCAATCTCATATTCCTGTAAAAAACACAGAAACAAGAAACAAAAGAAAAACCTAATTAGAAGAATCTTTCAAATGTTTGAGCCGTTTGTCCTTATCTAAATGAAGTATAGCGTCCCTATTCTGCACGTCATAATAAATGAACATTCTGCAAAGACATTTGAGGTAGAGAGAGAGAAATGGAGGGCACGATTCTTACATTAGTCTGTAGTTGCTGATCTGGAGCCAACTACTGTGGCTTTAAAACAGACAAAGTGCTCGACTTAAAATTGTAGCAAAAAATAAGAGTAATTAAAATGAATTGGACAGTGCAGTGCAGCACGACAAATTTAGAAGTGAGATCGCATCCAAACAACAAAATGGATTTCATACAAATGTTGCATTAGAATGGCCCTAACACGAACCATATGCATTTTGCCACTGTCAGACACAATATGATGTAAGGTTACAGTATGTATACACTCAGAGCACCTTCATCAGAACTATTTTACCTGAATTTGTTTGTTACGTATACACCAAACCTCACATCTGCTCTCAGGCACTCGTAATGTGGCAAAATCCATTCATCTCTACTCCAAGGTACCAACTTTGAAACTGGATGAATAAATGAATGGCTTTATTTCAGTCTTAAGCCATGTACAGAGTTTAGTCACCACCACATGCGGCAAAATAAACGTATAATTCCTACCCTTTTACCTTGAATAATACGTAAAACAGAAACAATGACAAAACATTGAGAGAAACACATTTTGAGTGAAAGCAGCATTCCAGTTTGTCCTCATCGTTGTTGTATTGTTAGTACGTCAGCAAAGGTGAGCAATTGTTCAGTAGAAAAGGCTTATATAGCCAATATCTTCTTGCCACGCTTTATTAGCCTATTATTTGGTCCTGGGTCGTTAAAACTTTGTACATTATTAATTCCCATTTACACATGAGAGCAAATCACGTTTAGCTGATGCCCTCGCTTGCCAAATAAATCAGATGTACAAGCTGACAAGGCGTTGCGATGTGAGGCGTTGCAGCTAACAGAACGTTTATTTTTGACGAGCGACGCCATGAAGTTGTACATTCACTGCAGTGAAGTTGCTTTCATATTGGATATTCCATTGCCATTTATTGTGTGAAGAACGGGGAATGGGACGATGCCAATGATGCACATTTGATTCATGAACAGCTGGAATTCCTCATCCGATACACCCAACACATGGAAATTAAGGCCATCACGAATCAGACATTGGTCTACTACATACTTAGTAGCAAACCTACACTAAAATGTAGTAGGAATCTAAGAAGACCTTTGTGAATGAGGCAAATGGATTATACCTCATTAAGAATTCAAACTGAGAAATGATTCAAGTGTAAAAAAAACACAAGTAATGCTGTGTTCTTACCACAGGCAAACCGTGGCAGTCCCAGCCAAAGCGTCGGTCCACATGAAAGCCATTCTGGTGGGCAAAGCGGGTGACAATGTCCTTTATGGTGCCGGCCAGGATGTGCCCATAGTGGGGAAGACCAGTGGCAAAGGGAGGACCGTCGTAAAACGTGTATCTAGGACGAGACAAAGGGTAACAAAGATTTTCTCACTGACAAATACCTCCCCAAACGACATGAACATGATATCTACTGTACAGAATGCTTGAAACAAGTTGAGGTTCCTGTTATAAAACATACAGTATGCAAGCTGAAAAGTGCACATAAAATGATGCATTCCTTGATTTATCTACCTATCGACGTATTATTAAGGGCCTTGCAAACGTAAAGCGAGGAACGCAGGCGTTGAGGCCGCAACCAGGTCTGGTGAGTCGCGGGCGTCTGCACGAAACGAGCATGCGCGCAACAAATTCACGGGACCACGCTCACGTGAATACGCATGCGTTGTCGCAACTGCGACTGCTCCCCAGTGCTTTGCGCTAAAAACGCAGGTCTCATTGAAAAGGAACTATAGGCGCGTTATATCGCATCACGTTTGAAAGGCCCTTAACATATCCGTCACATCTTAATTGACAATTTTGGAACAGGTTTGCGAGCAACTGCTCTACTACAGTACGTGGCTACATTATACATTTGGAAGCTGGCTAGTTAGGGACTGACATACTGTAGTTGACCAGGTAACAACAGGTTAGCCAGTAGCTCCTTTACTGGCTATGATAGTCTGAATGTCACAAGACTGTGATTATATTCAACCATTCACCTCAGGGGGGCTCACTTTTCACCATATTACTATTACTACAGATTACATCTCTGAGGAAAACAAATAAATAATAACACAGAAAAAGGTAGGAAAACTACTTTTGAATGTCTTAGTGAATTTTCCTAATGCAATCGCCAAAACAACATGTTATGGAATTTCCCACATGAACTCCAAAACAATGATTCAAATAATCCTATCTCAGAGATTAAAATAGGGTGCATTTTGCATCGCAAAACGAAGTTTATAGTTAACGGACGCAATAAAACAACGAACTCTACATCCACGGAATGCACTACTGTACTGTTTTTTATTCTAGTTTATTTTGCTAGCTTTAGTTATAATAATCATTTCTTCTTCTGTTTTCTACATGAATGTAACTACCTTATAACCAGATAAAATGAAATGGGAGTTAAATGCTGCAATTTGTAAAAATGGCAAAATATGACTCTCACACTGAGAGGGACTGAATCCGTTTCATTGGAACCGTTTCCGAATACGGTTGCCTGGTCCCCGATGGCCATGATTCACATTGCCCGAGATTCAACAGCGCACCCGGGTAAACTTGCATAACACACTTTAATCCTCCAGATGGTGCTGTGCTTGATGGCTGGCGTGCACGGACACTGACCATCAACTCTGCAACATTGTCTCCAATAAATCCAGACACACTGCATTGCATTGCCTCTTTGCCGTTATACTACTTCACTGTCAGCCTGCCTGCTATTCACTGTGTCAGTCAGTTCTTACCACCCGGGAACGGTACGCATCATTCACACTACCACAACATCTGCCAAGTGGTCCCACCCCTAAAAGACCAGCCCTGCACTCATTACATTGAAAACCTATTTACTGCTATCTGTGGTTTTAGGGCAACAGAGATTTTACATGTTTCTCTATTATTACGTTGTTACATGTGACCTTACTTGGGCCTGTTCTTGGACTGCTTCAGGCATTCCTGGAAGCAGTCCTTCTCCTTCCAGAACTGGAGGATCCTCTCCTCTTCAGAGGGAAAGTTGATGTTTTCAGCCACTGGCTCCACCATGGTTTCTGTTCAGGACACATTAAAACATAGCCCACATTATATGGTTAAGCAGCTTTTTACTTCTACGGGCCGACAGTGTGGAACAAACACTGTACCTTCGACAGGCAGCCTCTGTAGACATTTTTAAAGCACAGCTCAAGACCCACTTCTACACTCTTGCTTTTAATTGATCTTTAAATTTTTGAGTGGTGCAACCACTCCCTTTTATTACTTTTATTACTATTAGCCCCACAAGTCAGAACCCAATGGTACTGAAGTTTCTGACATTTTTGAGACCCAGCTACCATGGGGTCCTATTCCACCTCTACCCTGCCACCTGGTACGCAAACATAAATAAACATAAATACCGTCGGTTACATCGTTTCTGCGCCGTTTGAGGGCTTCTGTTCGTTTGAGGGCTTCTGAATGTGTGAACTATAGTTTACAACGTACACCACTGCGAATTCTCCTGTGCCGCGGAAGCGGTTAAGTATTTTTATTTTTTTTGACCGATTTGGTCGCTTTGATTCTTCTCTTCCTTCCATATTTATTGACACCTCATTGTACCGCCTATCTGGCTAGCTAGTGGCTATAGCTATGACAGAGCAGATCAGAGGCAGGAACGTAGCCACGCACAAGCCAACCCCGCAGCGGGAGGCGGTACAATAAACAGTATTTATGTATGCGTTCTATCATTTCCATACGAAAACACATCACCGCACAGGGACCCCATGGTCAGCCCCATGGTCAGCCCGGATTGGGCTGACCCAGGGGTTTCCGAGAGGGGCTACGGAGCTATATGTGTGGCTGTGTGGCTGGGTGGGTCTGAGCACGAAAACAGCATGGTTGTTTTTCACCACCTGTGCACCGCAACCTAACACACACAAACACACATGCACATATTAACGGTATATATGATTTCGGTTGTGCCAGTACAGTACAGTATTGTACAGGGACCCCCACATGGTCACTCTGTCAAAAAATATCTTTTACTGTATGAATTATTTGAGGTACCACTCGTACAATTTCGTCCCTGCGACCTTTATACTATAGGCCTGTCAAACTCACGTTCCGTTTTGCCATAAAAAAACATGCACAACTTTACAGTATTTGAAACTATATAAATACATGAACAAAATCCACAAAAAGTACTAGGCTATTATTAAAGTAAATTTGTCCAATTCAGACACTATAAACAAGACAGTGGAAACAAGCCCTTAGGACTTTTTGTGTTGTCCTGTTTAACAATCATTGTAAACTGTATATCTGCACAAAATGCAAAATGTTAATAAAGTATCAAATCAATGCAGCTCATGATGAATGACGCCTCCTTGTTGTTAGCTCCCAGGCTATGCTAACAGGTTTTAACTGTCAAGCTATAATCTTCCATAACTTTGTGACAACGTTCTCTGGTGAGTTTCTAAACAGCGGGTCTCGTATGGAGAACACAGCAATGCACCCGTTACAGAATATAACCACTGTGACATTGGAATGTGGATATATTTACAGTTACAGTAGCATATGATGATACTCACATGTGTTAAACAAGTCGCCGGGGCTGCAACAGAGGAGGAGGAGGAGATGGGAAATGATGCAAGCGACGGTCAACATGGGTGGAAGTGACGTGTGATTGTAGTCCAGTAAACGAATTAAAAAAGTAAAAACACTTTCACTGAGTTCGGAATAAATTGCTTTATTTAGTTTCTCAATTGATTCTGACAGGACATTAGGTCTACTAGCCAGGATAAAAGAAATCTGCTCACTGCAAATACCCTAAATTTGCATTAATCCAAGATGCCACCATGGACAACCTATAGCCTATTAAAAGGTAATAGGCCTATTTTCTAAATTTCATTATGCTTTAAGTAGAATGTGACGTGTCAAACTAGGGGGTTTTCATGATTCTGAATCCATTCCAAGCATTAGTTTTGCATGAAAAACACTCCTTGGGCTATAAACGGCCATAACCGTCATCACAAATGTGATGAGGTAAGCACATTTGGGGGCATACACCCCTTTCTAACTCTGTTACACTTACAGCCAACATATTTGTAACCAGGTGTAGGCTGAAGCCCAGGCTTTATTGTGCCTACCCTATTTGAAGAGTAACTTTCTTAGTTACAAAACAAAGCTGCATAGAGTTTAGTTCAACAAAAATAAAATCAATATAGGCATCAGCAGATTGTAGCCTACCATGAGATAACCAAGAATACAGAATTTATAGCCTATGCAAGTTTTCATGTCCATCTCTGCTTGGCCTATTAATATTACGTCTATTTTAGTATTTAAGCTGATCTTTTTATTATTAGTTTTGTAAATACACTTTTCTGTGTGATATAGGGGTTGTAATATTATTACTTATAAATTGCATTTCCATATTATTTTACTTTGCTCATTAGTCATATGTCTCATCATGTTTCCCTTATTATTATTCAATGTATAGTATCGTAGTATCCTTCCAAATATAACATGTGGCGCGGTGTGTCTGTTTGTCATACATAATTCACAACTTCCTATTAATGTATTGCATGTTGAGTTGACCTGTCTACCATTCGCCATCCAGACCTCTCCGAGTCTCGGGTCTTCTGGAAGAAGTGCGCCCTCCTGTGGCTATTCGGTGCGGTAAGAAAGCACGCTTTAACTTTAAATGTGAGAAATGAGAAGGAAAATAAATTATTCTTCACTGTAATGTTATTTTTGTATTTGTTTTACCACTTTCAATTGTCCAATTGTATTGGTTTCACTCTGTCTTGAAAAAATGTTTCCTAATATATATAAATTAAAAGTTTGGGATATTAAAAGTATCTCAAAGTATTTCATGTTGTCCCTTCAGACGGCCCACCTCACAACCGACATCTGCTTTGACAGAAATCTGACTGCTTTCTTCACAGTACTGTTTGACAGAATTGACCGTTTCCCTCTGCCCTTACCACTTTATAGCATACACGTTTTTGCCCCCTGGCAAGCCTTGTGCGGTCTAATTACCAGCAGTCATTTAAATCATTGCCCAAATTAGTACCAAAGGATGAGTATGCAGGGACATAAACTGCATTGGATTAGAATAGTTTTGATTGATTGATTGATTGAAATATTTATTAACAGTTTGTAGAATTTACAGTACATTTTAAGCACAAACTCAATACAAAGACTGTCAACTGTGAGTGGACGACCCAATTAAGCATTACACTTGTTTACAACAGGGTCCACATTGTTCAATTCATCAAAACATTTAAAGACATACAACCATTTAGAGACATACAAATAGACATTTCTATGTAGCTAAAGAACAGAACAGGAATTCATCATATGGGAAGCAAAAAAGGGAAAATATACAAGCACTGGGAAAATATACAATATACAGTGAGGGAAATGGGGTGGGGGGGATTCAGATTTTACAGAGGCCAGTTTCGAATTGCAGCCATCCGTAGGTGCCCTTTGAGAGCGGTTTTGAAGGAGTCAAGGGATTCACATGTCTTAATGACTGTTGGTAGGGCGTTCCACATTTTGGTGGCATAGGAGCGAAAAGAATTTAGTCCCTTGTTTGTGCCGAATCTGGGTTGTACATGGTTTGTTGCACTCCCTCTGGTGTTGTGGGTGTGGACTTCGTTTACATTAAGGAAGTATTTAGACAGGTACATGGGTATCTTGGTGGTGTATCGAATCTTGTGGACCAGACCCATTGCAAGATGCTGTACTCTGTCGACGACCCTAAGCCATCCCAGCCTGTCAAAGTGGGCAGGGGTGAGGTGGGTTCGGGGGGTGAGGCCAAGTAGGAGCCTGACCAGTTGAAGAAAAGATGCACAGGGCAGTGGTTCCCAAAGTGGGAGTCCCCAGCTAAATGAGTTTGTAACCAAATGGACTATCATGGGTGTGTAACTCAGTGTACAAATGGAGCCAAATGGACCCTGTCACGGGGCAGCCCGTGCCCTATACACAGACAATGATTGGGGACATTTCATAAACTTTACTACACCTGCTTCCAATTAATTATCATCAATTAGCCGGCTTGGAAGTGGTGGTTCAAGTTGTAAAGTGTATGTTCTATTTATTGATACTGTAACTGAAATGCATTGCTGAAGGATACTAATTGTTTTAAAGGTATTTATTGATGTGAAGTTGAATTGATTGTGAGTCACCTCTCCCTCTGCAGTGGCATTCCTGTTGACTGGGAAGGTGCCAAGTGCTGCAGAGGAGGAGGGGTGTTTGATTCGAGAGCAATCTTATTTAAAACCAAACTATAGTTTGTGTATGAATGGACGTCCGGAATTTCATGTTTAAGTTCAGGTTAAAACCTTCAGTAATGGTGTGTTAACTCATTGGCCTTTTGTATGCTTATGGTGAGTTAATTGAATTGCCAATTTGCTGTGATATGGTTTGGTATGTCTCTCCTATAAAGGGGAGACCGCAGCTGATGTGTGTTAGTTAGACCTTGGTTGACACACAGGTAACAGCCTAAGTGAGAGCTGCCAGGGCCCTTTTGAAAGTAAGGGTATGGCCTGTTACAGCTTCTCCTTGTTTTAGGTGTTGTTCAGTAGTGTTGTCTTCAAGTGTGTTTGTGTGTACATCTGTTATTTTGGCCAAATCTTGTTTTTCGTCATTGTCTTTGCCGAGGCCGCACTGTACCATAATCTGCACGGGACTGGAAAGGTGAATAAAAACCCCTAAAAGGGCATTCTTGGACTCGTCTGTCTTTTTGGAGCCTTGGCCGGTCGGCCAACTTCACAGACCCGTTTTAACATTGATTTTACAATATAAATGTGGGGTCCCAGAGATAGAAATGCCATTAAATGGGAAGTCCATATAGACTAAAAGCATGTAAAACTGGGGGTCATTGAAATTAAACGGGTTGAGAATCAATGCTAGAGCCAGACAATTCTCTTATGGCATATCTTTTCAAATGGGGGTCCACAGGCCAATTAGTGTCCATTTGGGGGTCCTTGACATGAAAAGGTGTGGGAACCACTGGCACTACTGAGAAACAACACAAGAGTAATCATTCTGAAAATTCATAAGTTACTAATCCAATATTCAGAGGAAAAGGCAGGTGCATAAAACAGACCATTTGCATGCCCTCTATACTAGTATAATGTATACTACATTAGCACAACGCTAAGCACTCGTTTGTATGGTCAGTGTGATATTTGGATAAATATAGGCACCATATTTACATTACAACCCAAGGAATACATTTTACCTAGTGATGCACCGAATATTCGGCCGCAGAAAATGGCTAAAAATGCATTTTCCGCCCATTCGGTTTTGGCCTGACTAGGCAGAAAATATCACCAAATAGTGTATGCAATTAATGCATTCAAAAGCTGAAATGTTTTATGGAGCCAACTAGTGATTATTATTGAAGTGTTTGCCATAAATCAGGTAGCTTTAAGGTACAGCCATGGCAGGAACAAATATATAATATAATAATTATTTTCGGTTTTCAGCCAAGAATTTCCCTTTCGGTGGATCCCCAATGTGAATCATGCAGTACAGATTTTGAGTCAAGTTTCACCTCAATGGGTTGCATACCTGCAAATGATCACTGGACCCTTGAAATTAAATATGGTGATCATTAAATATCATGCATTAAATATCACAACAGATGCAGCGGTAGAATCCAAGCAGTTTCTTTTTTTTTATAACAAAGCATAGCTTTATTTGTGATCAGTCTATGAACTTTTGACGTTAGACGGTCGAACACAGAAAATGGCGTAGATAGACGGTGATCTATGGCGCAGACGGTGCAGGTGCTGCTGCTGCTGCCAGGGCCTTCCTTGCTGCCTTCTGGCCCTTCTTGTTGTGCTTCTTGGCGAAGCGCATGTTCCTCAGGAACTTGGGGTCCACCTGCAGAGAGAAAAGAGGGGAACTGAGTGAGCAGCTCACAACTCCTGCAATCATAACATTGATGTCTACCTATAAGCAAACCTAAAAAGAAAGAAAAAAAAAAAAATCACACCGTGTGAACAGTGGTTCTCTCTCTCTCTCTCTCTCTCTCTCATTAGCAGGCAACAGTGCAGTACTGTCTCTCTCCGTTTCTGTCACAACAGCACCACTACTGGTACTCATTAACCAACACATAAGTGAACCAACACATGGGTGAACACATTATAGATAGAGCAGTGTTGTTTTTGGCGGCACATTTTTATTTGAGTTTTAGTCAGTCTCTTGAATAGCTTTCATTTAGTTTGTCACATTTTAGTCATGTGTAATGTTTTAGTGTTTAGTCTAGTTTTAGTCAACTAAATATAAGATTGTAGTCGACTAAAATGTGTTTTGGCGGGCCTTGATGATGTCTTCGTAATGGCCGAGCTTGTACCGTAGATTGGCTTATTTTCAGCATGCTTATTTTCAGCATGCATATTTTCAGCATGCAACCAATCGTTTTTCCCTTTAATTAGGGTATTTACGGTAAATCTCTCTCTGCTTGTTTTCAGGGTGCTGGTTGGGACGCTCGTGTTGCGGTCTATCACAGGCACAGATCGACTTTTTACGGGGACAGGTTTTAGTTGGGTCGGTCCCTGTGGGAGAGTGGGAGACGGCACCACGAGTGACTTAATTGTTCCAGTGCCTGGAGAATGGACAGGCATAGCGGAGAGTAGCTCTGGTTCATAGCAGACCTACTGTCCCTTATTATCGTAAAGTTGGGTAGTGTACACTGTTTATTTTGCATCGAGGAAAAATGTTTTTTTTTAAGAATTTGGACATAGTTTAAACGTTTTCACTTTTTAATTCCAAAGGGGATTTATCTCTTTGTTTAAAAGGATCCCTGGCCAGACAAATGACTTAAAACACTATACTTGCCCTCTACATCTAAAAAATAAAAAACACCTTAAATATTTGTATTTCTTTCATAAATAGAGAATCTTTCACTCAATAGGAACTGCTCCTGTCCAAGTTGAGGATGTCATATGACTAGTCCATGTGTGGTCCAGCCCCAGGGAATGTATGGAATGCACATGCTAATAAAAAGTATTTAAATATTGCTTTGATGCTCATTATTATTCTTAGGAAGTATTAAGTTGTTTTTATTAGCATATGCATTCCATAGGGCTGGACTAGCTCTGGTCCATAGCCTTACTGCTTCTTGCGCAGGGCAGATAGAAGCAGTAAGGCTATGGACCAGAGCTAAGGCTGGACCACACACAAATCAACCTGCGTTGTGAGCAGTCCCTATTGATTGAAAGATTCTCTATTTATGAAAGAAATAAAATATTTATGGTGTTTTCATAGAGGTATAATGTTTTAAGGCTTTTGTCTTATTAGCCAGGGATCCTTAAGGTTTGGAATTTATTCAAATAGGAAAATTCACATTTGTTTGCATTTAAAAAAAAACATATTGAGACAATTTATTTATTTTACTGAAAAAAGGGAAATCGAAATCGAGGTTTCAGAGGGAAAAAAAAGTTTTTTTTTTTTTTAAGCAAAATCGTGCAGCCCTAATGAACAGTTTAATGTTTGTTTTGTCTGTCACTGAGCATTATGATTCACGATGTTGTAAGATAAGGCTTGGTAAAGCGCCCCTCACTTCATACGGGTGTGATTATTAAATCATACAGTGCTTCAAAACTCTCTCAACGTTAATAATCCTATGTAGGCATTTCACTGCAACGAATAAAATAAAAATATTTCAATGCAACAAACTGCCCAGCTTCAAATGACAAAGCCACAATCCCTAAAAACTGACTAAAGTCCTCACGAATCAAGTTGTAACACTAATGTGTTATGGATACCTACCCCCCGCAATGATTCATATCGCTCAATCTTTGCCTTCTTGATGCCATTCCTGTGGGCTTTACGAGCTGTGAAGAGGGAGAAAAAGATAAACACTTGTGGTGAAAAAAATGGCAGAAAATGGCAGATTCAGTCAATCGCAAACAGTTTTAGTCTTTGTCTTAGTCAGCCTTTTGGATAGGTAATTAGTTAAGTCACATTTTAGTCACCTGGAATGTTTCAGTCGACTAAATGCCATAAGATTTTAGTCGACTAAAATGTGTTTTGGCGGGCCTTGATGATGTCACCGAGCTTGTAGATGGGCTTATTTTCAGCATGCAACCAATTGTAAAATCACTTTATACTAGATCTCGTCCACTAGTGCCTTCCTAACATTTTAGTCTAGTTTTTATCCATTGACGAAATTGTCAATACATTTGGTCTTAGTCATCATAGCTTAGTTTTAATTTAGTATATATTTAGTTTGACAGTGGAAAAAAGTTAGTCGAACATTTTTCGTCTTAGTTTTAGTCGAAAAAAAACACTGCAGGACATCCATCTTTAATGGACTGTCCTGAAACGATTGATTTAAATTATGTATTAACAGTTTGCAGAATTACAGTACATTTCAAGCACAACTCAATACAAAGACTGTTAACTGTGAGTGGACGACCCAATAAAGCAGTACACTCGTTTGCAAGAGGGTCCAGTCCACCTTGTTCAAATCAAAACATTTAGAGGTACAAATACATATAGCCAAAGAACAGAACAGGAATTCATCATAATAGCTAATCACGACCAAATCATATCATTACGTTTGAGTCTTCAGTCCAGATATACTCACATTGGTTGTGGGTCGTGTGGTTCTTGGACTTGGCCATCCTGCCTCAGATCTGTTGAGGGGAAAAATGAGCAAAATGAGCATTGTGTTCATCATGCCTCGATAGCGCAGCATACTAGCAGTGTACACTCGGCATGTAAACAATGCTTTATACCTTCAAAAGCAACCCCTATCATTGGCGTGGGATGACAATGCATATACTGTTAGATAGCGACGCATGTATACATTAAATTGGCGTTATTCAATCTGAAGGAAACTTATATCAACTACATGTAAAGCTGCCGGTTAGAGCTTGGCTTGGTTTGAGTCAGGAAGCTAACATTTGGGATGCAATTTTTAAGCATAGTCGTGGCCTAAATCTCGCAAATATTTTAATCCACATGTAGATAATGTATTCCTTTATTGCAGAGGTCTGTTGTTAATTAGTTAACGTTTAAAATATGGAAGGATTGATGTAGATTCTCAGTGATGCACATCGGCGTGAAAATATGTACCCACCACACGTAGAGCGAGACGAGCGGAAGAGAACGACACCGTGGTCCGTGGAGGCGGAAGAACATCAAAGAGTTCAATAGAGAGAGGAAGACCAACAAACTCCTCTTTAAATAGCGACGCTGCCACCTACTGGGCAGCTTTATATGACGCGCGTTTGAGTGAAATTTGTATTCACATTAAAACGAATTAAAGCACAAATCAATACAAAAACTGTTACGAGGATGAAACCAGGAAAAGCACTAACCCTAACCCTTGATTACATTAAAGCCTAAGTGGTTCCCAAACTTTTTCATCTCAAGCCTCAAGGACCCCCAAATTGACACTAATTAGCCCGGGGACCCCCATTTGAAAAGACATGCCAGGGACCCCCATAAGAGAAGATTTGTACGGCTCTAGCAGTGATTCTCAACCTGTTTAATTTCAAGGACCCCCAGTTTGACATGCATTAGTCTACAGAGCCCATTTATGGTATTTCTATCTCTGGGACTATGGGACCCCCAATTTATATTGTAAAATGAATGCTAATTTAACTCAGAGAGTGTACAAATGGAACCAAGAGGGTCCATTTGTACACTCTCTGAGTCACAGACCCTTAAGGGTCCATTTGGTTCCAATCTATCATTTAGCTGGGGACCCCCTGGAACTCCCTCAAGGACCCCCGGGGTGTCCCCGGACGCCACTTTGGGAACCACTGTCCTACATACTGTAGGCCTATATACACTAATGTGAAAAACAGGAAATCATCATAGTCTACAACAGGGGGAAAGTTTCGAATTGCAGCCACCCAAGGTGCTCTTTGAGAGCGGTTTGGAAGGAGTCTAGGGATTCACATTTCTTAATGGCTGATGATGGCAGGGCGTTCCATTTTAGTGGCACGATAGGAGCGAGATGAATTTAAATCCCTTGTGTGTTTGAGTAATTACACATGTGAAGTGCCCAATCTGCCCACAAGGTGTCACTGTCAGTCCACACTGAAGAAATCACAGTTGCTTTGCTCACGCGCACACACACACACACACACGCACGCACACACGCACACACACACACACACACACACACACACACACACACACACACACACACACACACACACACACACACACACACACACACACACACACACACACACACACACACACACACCAACATTATAAAGCTTAACACTTGGTGGAACACATACTTTGCTTAACATATGGCTGATAATTTGACTGACAGGAGGGCTGTTATAAAATTGGCTTAATTAATCAAAACCATCGAAATGTGTAATTTGACCTATTTCAAAAATATTAGTGCAACTTTCGTTAATTTTTTACCCCAGCTAATAGCTATCACACAGAACTATGTTTTTGGTGTCCATATCACTACGCCCAAAAAATAGTTCCATGTGATAGAGGGGTCAAAGTTGAACGAAAGTTGCTCTAATATTTTAGAAATAGGTGAACAATACAAATGACGTTAGTTTTGTGAATTAATTTAGGCCTACTTTTACTGCGTGGCCCCAGTGCCCCCCCACAAAATGACCGGAACTATAGCAAAACCAGAGCAGAACCTTCACCACGGGAACAATCAATGAATACAGTTGCAGCTTAAAGTACAAAAAAATCGGAACTATATCCCTTAATCATCTCATCTTGGTTGGTGTAGGCCTACTACAGGGCCCACTTGAAAATCTGTGAAGATGGCCCCTTGGGACCACCCATCTGACCACTTGAGAGGTAAGATGGGTGGGCCGTGTGCATTTTCAGAGCATGTTTATTTTAATGATCAATCGATTGTGTTTCGGCTTGGGTCAATGGAGCAGACGCAGTACAGCCTACTTTAAGTCAAGATGTTATCATATATCATAATAAACATATTTTCAACGTTTTAAAGAAAAAGGCTCTATGTTCTCCCAGTGGGGGCTCCTCACTGGCAGGTGAGCATGTGACAAACGGAAATAGAAACTAGTGTATTTTATACAATGGCCTCGCAGTCCACCAGCGCTAGGAATCACTGCTGTAGCCGCTTGCCACAGATTCTGTATGCAGTACAGCCATGTTGTGACAGAGCATTTCTCACAACAGCTCCTCCAGGGTATATTGTTCTTTCGTCTTCTTTGTACAAAATCTCTTCTAAGATGTGATTCCATATCATAGCTCATTTTGCTAGGGACCCCCTGGAACCCACCCAAGGACCCCTCCCTCCACCTTTGATGTGATATGGTCAATCTTACTGAAGTAGCCTAGGCTACGATATTAGTTTTCTTGATCCTATATTTGCTTGTGAGGGGAGGAGAGGGGACGAGAGGTACAGTTTAGATGGCAGTATAGATGAGTGCAAAGGCAGATAAAGGCTGACTATATAGTACAGTGTTGTTTTTGGCAGCAAATTTCTATTTTAGTTTTAGTCATATATAGTCTCTTGAATAGTTTTAGATTTAGTCACATTTTAGTCACCTGGAATGTGTTAGAGTTGGTTTAGTTTTAGTGACTAAACCAGGTAAACCAGGTGACTAAAACTAACTAAATGTCATGAGCATTTTAGTCGACTAAATCTACAGGTGATTTAGTTGACTAAAATTTATTTTGGCGGGCCTTGATGCCGTCGTAATGACTATTTTTACATTTGCTGAACATAGCCGATCTACAAGCTCACAACGTGTCGCAACGCAACATTTTAGTCTAGTTTTTATTTGTTGACGAAATTGTCAGTATATTTAGTCTTAGTTTTAGTCATCATAGCTTAGATTTAATTTAGTTTCGATTTAGTTTTCGTCAGTGGAAAAAGGTAGTCAACGAACATTTTTAGTCTTAGTTTTAGTCGACGTAAACAACACTGCTGCATACATGTCTTGTAACGTATACAGCAGGGATGGATGAGCAACTCTGATGATGGATAGGGCCACTATATTTACACAGATCCACACTCACTCCAGAAGGGGCCACATGGCAGATTACTGTCGTAGCAAAAAATAGCTGATCAGCTATTTTTGCTATATAGGCCTATTGTAATTGAAATCCTGAAAATTTCTTTGATATTTACTTGCGCAAGCAGAGCGTGTAAGTATTGTGGTCGGCTGGACATGTACGTATGGTATGCGTAGTAGTTATCCTGGATGTTGATGGTGACGTAATTAACACCCCCGAAAGCCCAGGGCGATCGACAACAACGGGAGGTATGAACACATGATCTTTTCTTAGAATTGGACGGAATGATTTTGATCAAGAGTTATTCACGCTTTAAGATTTTCGATCTCGTCGGCTAAAACTGCAAACTGCATCGCCGCTTCTTTCTCATTCCTTCATTCTACATGTCATGCTTGTGCCCTGATTGCCAAGCACTGTCCAGCACAATGAAAGACATAGATAGAGGGTATCTGTGTGCGTGCATGCGTGCGTGTGTGCGTGATCTGCCCACTGCGCAGGTCAGAAAACCTCAGATACCCTGCAGCCTGTTTGAGCATTCAGGACATCATGTACAGTACATCTGGGACGCATCCACACACACAGACACATGTACAGGTGCGCACACATGCACGCACGCAGGCACACACACACTCACACACTCACATACACACAGTATACCACTCATTCAATAAGTGTTAACATCACAGGAAATGGAGGGGAACAGAGCTGACGGAGAAACAGAGAGGATAAGTGTGCATGTGATGTCTGATGTGATGCGTGGGCATTGGGTATGTGTTATGTGTGTGTGCATGGACTTACATGTGTGCGTGCATGGACTTGCATGTGTGCGTGCATGGACTTGCATGTGTGCGTGCATGGACTTGCATGTGTGCGTGCATGGACTTGCATGTGTGCGTGCATGGACTTGCATGTGTGCGTGCATGCACTTACATAATTTCAGAAAGCCCTGCATTGAATAGCTAGAAAATACTGTTCCTGAAGAAACAGTGTGGGCTCGAGTATAGCTACTCGATGATGATATATTGACCCATGTGACGTCCCTCTGTCTTCCTATTGGTTGGCCCAAATGGCGTCACAGCCCAGCAGGCAACGATATCACCCGCTCCCGACCAGAATAATCTATAATATTCTGTCCATATCGGGTCACGACAAAGTACAGTAGGCCTACATGAGTAAAACCACTGCTCCAGACTCCCATGTCACGTGTGGGAATATGTTCACAATCAGCATGGTAGAATAATGGGACAAAACCGAGGTGATGAATGTGTTCTATACTCTGATGATGATTCACTGTTATCAGTGCTGCATACTGCATTCTTCTGTCTTTGTCTAGCAAAAACACACACACTGACGCACGCACGCACACACACACACACACACACACGCACGCACGCACACACGCACGCACAGTGCAGAATGGTGCTTTCCTGCTGACCTATATGGCTGCTGTCTGTGATGAGGAGAAAGTAGGTCTCTACTGCAGTTAATCACAAATGACTATAGTTCTCTGATGGAAGGTGTTGATTAAGCATGTTACTCATGCACGCACGCAAGCACGCACGCACGCACACACACACACACACGCGCGCACGCACGCACGTGCGCACAGCTACTCTCATCTGCCTGCACTTGCATGAAAAGCAGATCAGCCTCTCGACTGTATAGCGAAAATAAAGATGGGTTTGTGTCATCAGAAAGCCTACTTCCGTGGTGGACACACTCTGAGCCCCCCACCACACGTATAAAAGGCACTTTTTGGCCAGAAAGGGATTTCTTTCCCACTGAAAAATCTTGTATATGGGATTTTCTCTTGGCAATATCAGTAGAGGACGCAGTGAACTAAAAAACATCGCTAGGATGCAACTGGGACGTATCCTCAGTGATGTATCCCAAGGTCATCGGGGTTTCGGGTCTTCCACCATCATACCCCTCACTCGGGTGACCCAGACGGGGTAAACGTCAGAGTAGCTGCCCTCGATCAGTCCCTTAGGGAAAAACCAGGGACACACTATCCGCTGCTCCAGAACTACTCTGCCTGTACCTGGGCGGCAGTTTTTTGATGTCAAGGTAACGACCCCCAAATTGACACTATAATTTACCCGCAGACCCCCATTTGAAAAGACATGCCAGGGACCCCCATGAGAGAAGATTCTTACAGCTCTAGCAGTGACTCTCAACCCGTTTAATTTCAACGACCACCAGTTTGACATGCAAATTAGTCTACGGACCCCCCACACGGCACCCCCCCCCCCCCCCCCCCCCCCCCATTTAATGGCATTTCTATCTCTGGGACCCCCAAAACACTAAAACATTCCAGGTGACTAAAATGTGACTGAAACTAAATGAAAACTATTCAAGAGACTATGACTAAAACCAAAATTCAAAATTTGCTGCCAAAAACAACACTGGTGGACATACAAGGTTTCTGGGTGATGAGAGCTGTGGCCTCACGGCTCTCTGCTGTCAGTGGCTATAGGTGGTGATGAGAGCTGTGGACTCATGGCTCTGTGCTGTCAGTGGCTATAGGTGGTGATGAGAGCTGTGGCCTCATGGCTCTGTGCTGTCAGTGACTATAGGTGGTGATGAGAGCTGTGGCCTCATGGCTCTGTGCTGTCAGTGGCTATAGGTGGTGATGAGAGCTGTGGCCTCATGGCTCTGTGCTGTCAGTGGCTATAGGTGGTGATGAGAGCTGTGGCCTCATGGCTCTGTGCTGTCAGTGACTATAGGTGGTGATGAGAGCTGTGGACTCATGGCTCTGTGCTGTCAGTGGCTATGGTGGTGATGAGAGCTGTGGACTCATGGCTCTGTGCTGTCAGTGGCTATAGGTGGTGATGAGAGCTGTGGACTCATGGCTCTGTGCTGTCAGTGGCTATAGGTGGTGATGAGAGCTGTGGCCTCATGGCTCTGTGCTGTCAGTGGCTATAGGTGGTGATGAGAGCTGTGGCCTCATGGCTCTGTGCTGTCAGTGGCTATAGGTGGTGATGAGAGCTGTGGCCTCATGGCTCTCTGCTGTCAGTGGCTATAGGTGGTGATGAGAGCTGTGGCCTCATGGCTCTCTGCTGTCAGTGGCTATAGGTGGTGATGAGAGCTGTGGACTCATGGCTCTCTGCTGTCAGTGGCTATAGGTGTGGATGAGAGCTGTGGCCTCATGGCTCTCTGCTGTCAGTGGCTATAGGTGTGGATGAGGTGAGATAAGGGCGAGATAATGTGATGGTGAAAATGAGAGATGCTATCGACGTTGCCTCCCGTGCTGCAGCGTGCTGCCATTGATGCTGAGTGCCAAGCAGGGAGGCATTGGGTCCCATCTTTACAGTCTCTTATACTAGATTACTCTGCTCTAACCACAAGGCCACTGTCTGGTCTGATCCCCATCATGGCTCTGCCTACAGCTTCATGTCAAAGAGTCCTTGAGCAAGACACTGAACTCCCCAACAAACATGTTGCCCCACCATCGGCGTATATACATGTCTTACGTGAAAGAATGAATAGAACATGAATATCAATTAAGTAGCCTAGGCTGCAACTCCATTCTCAGGCAACGATTCATTCATTTCTTCCTTTCTTTCTTTTTTTGGGCAGGTCCTTATTTTGGGCATGGGTGATTTGTATTTGTTTATTTAAATAGCAAATCTAATATAGCTCAAAACTGTGTGTGACACACAAATATCCTACGAGTAGGGCAACCAAATGCTCAGCTACGCCCCTGAACACATGCCATAGGCCTACTCTCCT